>NC_134644.1:140652966-140982966 GCF_030463565.1 Pelecanus crispus
GTTTGTTTGGAGTCATGTACCTAGTAGTGTACCCCAGGGATTGATACTGGGGCCAACACTGTTTAACATCTTCATTAATGACCTGGACAATGGGACAAAGTGAATCCTCCACAACATCACAGACGATACAAAATTGTGAGAAGTGGCTGATATACCAAAAGTCATGCTACTACTTAGAGGGATCTCAACAGGCTGAAGAATTGGGCTGAGGGGAATCTTATGAAGTTCAACAAGGGGAAGTGTAAAGTCCTACAAGCAGAGAATAATAACCCAAGCACTCGTACAAGACCAGCTGGAAAGTAGGTCTGCAGAAAATGAACTTGGAGTCCTGGTAAACAACAAGCTGACCATGTCAGCAATGTACCCTTGCAGCAAAGAAGGCCAACAGCATACTAGGCCACATTTTTAAGAGCATTACCAGAAGGTCAAGGGAGGTGAACCTTCCTTTCAGCACTAGCGAGACACATCTCAAATGCTGTGTTCAGTTCTGGGCTCTTCAGTACAAGAAGGATATGGGCTTGCTGGTGTAAGTCCAGTGAAGGGCCAGAAAGATGATTAAGGGTCTGGAACCTCTTTCACATAAAAAGAAGGTGAGAGAACTGGTACTATTCAGCCTGGAGAAGAGATCGCTCAGCAGGATCTTATTAATGCCTACAGATACCTGAAGGGAGGGAATGAAGAAGAGGCATCCAGACTCTTATCAATAGAACCCACTGACAGGACAAGAGGCAATGGCCACAACTGCAAATACAGAAAATTTTACTTAAATGTAAGAAAAAACTTTCTGCTGTGAGGGTGATCAAACACTAGAACATAGAATCATAGAATCATAGAATCGTTTAGGTTGGAAAAGACCTTTAAGATCATCCAGTCCAACCAGTAACCTACACTACCAAGTCCACACTAAACCAATCAAGGGTAGACTAGACTAAACCATGTCCCGAAGTGCCACATCTACCCATTTTTTGAACACTTCCAGGGATGGTGACTCCACCACCTCTCTGGGCAGCCTGTTCCAATGCTTGACAACCCTTTCCATGAAGAAATTTTTCCTAATTTCCAGTCTAAACCTCCCTGGTGCAGCTTGAGCCCATTTCCTTTTGTTCTATCGCTAACTACTTGGGAGAACAGTCCAACACCCACCTCACTACAACCTCCTTTCAGGTAGTTGTGGAGAGCGATAAGGTCACCCCTCAGCCTCCGTCTCTCCAGACTAAACAACCCCAGTTCCCTCAGCCACTCCTCATAAGACTTGTGCTCCAGACCCTTCACCAGCTTCATTGACATGTTGCCCTGATAGGTTGTGGAACCTCCATCTGTGGAGATATTTAAAACCAACCTGGACATCATTCTGGGTAACCTGTTCTAGATCATGGGAAACCTGCTCTAGATCACCCTGCTTGAGCAGGAAGGTTGGACTAGATGCTCTCAAGAGGCACCTTCCAACCTTAACAATTCTGTAATTCTGTGATATTCTTCAATATTTGAGCTATTTAGTCACAGTAAAGCAGACAGTAACATTGTGAAGCTGAATTGGTCTTTGAACTCAATTGAACTTATTTAGATTAACCACATGTAGCTATCTGGTGACATTTTACCTGTCCTAGGGTATCTCTGATATACAGGGCTGACAGATATGGCAAGGGATATGTGTGATTCTTACATTATTCTGGAGCTCTATCTGGAGTTTTTTCATCTTACTTTAGGGTGCCTTTGGCAACCAAATTGACCACTCCGACTGTATTGACTAGATCTCTATCGACTGTAACATGACTTTGGATACCTAATTCAATGCAGAGTTCTAAACTTAGGTGTCTCAGACTGTGATGGATCAGACAACCCCTGCTGTGAAAGCAAGTTGGTTAAAACCAGGATTTGTGTACCTCAGATGCTATACCCTCTCATTAAATTGGAATGGAGTATAAAGGTTTGTTTCCCATTCAACTCTAGATCTTCCAGATGAATAATTAACCATTTGTAACAATCTATCCTTCTTCCTCAGCAGGAAGTTTATTAGTGTCCTGGTTTTGGCTAGGATAGTGTTAATTTTCTTCCTAGTAGTGGGCATAGTGCTACATTTTGGATTTAGATGCGAAGAAAGTTGATAACACACTGATGTTTTAGTCGTTGCTAAGGGCTGCTTATGCTAGTCAAGGACTTTTCAGCTTCCCATGTTCTGCCAAATGCACAAGAAACTGGGAGGGGGCACAGCCAGAATAGTTGATCCAAACTGACCAAAGGGCTATTCCATACCATATGACATCATGCTCAGTGTAGAAACTGGGGGGGGGTTGGCCGATGGGCAGCGATCGCTGCTCGGGAACTGTCTGGGTATTGGTCGGCAGGTGGTGAGCAATTGCATTGTGCATCACTTGCTTTGTATATTATTATTACTATTATTATTATTTTGCTCTTATTATTACTACTACTATTTGACTTTATTTTATTTCAATTATTGAACTGTTCTTATCTCAACCCAGGAGTGTTTCTCACTCTTACTCCTCCGATTCTCTCCCCCATCCCACCGGGGTAGGGGGAGTGAGCGAGCAGCTGCGTGGTGCTTGGTTGTTGGCTGGGGCTAAACCACGACAGTCCTTTTTGGTGCCTAACATGGGGCCCAAAGGGTTTGAGATAATAACAGTTTAACCAGAGTGTATTAAGGAATCTGTTAACAGTTGCCAGTCATGATATTAGTTCATCTGAGCTGCAACATTTTCTTTTTTTTTGTAGTACGTGTTAAAGCTTGGTGTTGGTTTGTGCAGTGTGTTATGCTCTGCAGTGATTAAGGATGTTTTGATTGGGAGGTTCCTTATCAAAATCCTGACCTTGAGCATGGTTTTGTATCTGGGTTTTATACACAAGTCATTACTGTACTTCGGGTACCACCTCATGGAGAGGGTTAGCAATTATACTTCTTCCTCTGGGAGGTCTGATGTGGAGGAAATACAGAATGGCACCTTCACTACCTTCTATGATGTTTCCTCCTTCATTACAATAACTTTTCAGTATCTTGAACATCCCTGGGCAGTAAAGATACTTCTATTGATACTTTTTGGGAATATTGTTTTGGTTTTGACAAAGGTTAGTAAGCGATTTAAGAATATCATCCAGAGATCTGCCCTGAGGCTGGATAGTTATGAGTGGCAGGGTGTGTGGGATAGTACAGGCAAGTACCTAGGACAGTGGCATGTCCAGTGTTTTGGAACTTCACCCCTGAAGAAGTGCAGAATCCTGAAGAACTAGTAAAGTATTTGGAAAAAGTATGTTGTCACCCAGGCAACTCCAGGGAGACACAAATCATAGCAACATGCTGGGGGCTGGCCCATGCCTATCAAGGCCTGTTCAACACTATTCAGTACCCTCAAGGGAAAGAGAAGGTCTCTGGATCTGATGACAAAATGACAGGCACTGTGGCTACTCAAACCCCCACCATAGGCACTGCAGTTACTCCAACCCCTGTCACTGGCACTGCAGCTACTCCAACCCTGGTGACAGGCACCATGGCTAAACCAGAGAACCAACCCGTGCCCGTATCAGCTGCCCCTATACAAAAGAAAAAATACACAAGGAAATCAACTCATTTAGTAAGGGATGAAGATGAACCAGGGCCATCATGAGAACCAGAGGAGAAAGAGGCAGAACCTGTATATGAGATGATAACCACCCGATCCCTATCCCTGAGTGAGCTACGAGATCTGCGAGAAGATTTCAGTCATCGTCCAGGTGAGCACATCATCACCTGGCTGCCTTGATGCTGGGTTAATGGGGACAGTAGCCTGGAATTAAATGGTAAGGAAGCCAAGCAGCTGGGATCTCTTTCTAGGGAAGGGGGCATTGGCAAAGCAATTGGAAAAGAGGCACAAATCCTCAGCCTCTGGAGGCAACTTCTGTCAAGTGTGAAAGAAAGATATCACTTCAAGGAAGATGTTATATATCACCCAGGCAAATGGACCACCACAGAGAGGAGTATCCAGTACCTGAGGGAAGTAGGCTTGCTGGAGGTGATTTATAGTGACCTGAACAATGAGCAGTTACCCAAAGATCCAGATGAAGTCAGGTGCACAAAACCCATGCGATAGAAGGTGGTACAGAGTGCACCAGCATCATGCAACTCATTGGGAATACTGGCCTGGAAACATGAAGAGGCACCAAAAGTGGATGAAGTGGCTAGCCAACTCCAGGAATACGAAGAAAGAGTCTTTTCCTTCCTATAGGCCTGTGTCTCGACTGTGGAAAAACTGTCGGAAAAACTGTCTGAAAAAGTGTCCCAAGAGTTCCAGCAACTCAAAGAGGATATGTCCTACTTCCCACCTGTACAGCCAGTATCTCAGCCATTAGGAGTCAACGTCCTTCTGCTCAAGAGAGAGTTGCTGGCTGGGGCTAAACCATGACAATTAGATGGTCCCTTCCTCAGCCTAACTAAACCAAAATGATATGAGGAAACTGGCACACATTTTTTGAAGACAAACTGGAAATTGTTAAAATTAACATGTGTTTATCATTGATGTTGTTGAATATCTATTTATATTCCCCCAAACCTAATTAATATGGTAAATACATTAATGACAATTTGACCATGGTCTTTGTGTGTTGTGGGTCTAGACATTAATGTTACTATAGATGTCTTTGATCAAGATTTCTTGAGTAGTTAGAACATCTCAGGTCTCTCTTGCAATGGTGCAACATTCTCTGTCTTGGGCAAGTTAGATTCTAATTTTCAAAATATAGAATCAAATACTATATTTCAAAATCATATTATCATGGATAGTCAGCAACTTTTGGGTTTCTTTTTTTATGTAAAGATGAGAAAAAAGCCTGTTGTACAAGCCAAAGTGTTAGTTATACAAGACAAACTGTAGAAATACTTGTCACCATTTTTTAAAAAAATGTTTGTTTCTAGTGTAGTTCAAAGCACTTTGTTGTCAGTGCTTTAGGCATAGGGGTATTAAAACCAATATTGAGAAAAAGTCAATTTGCACGGTAGTATCTGTTTTCACAGTGGAATGAACAACTCACCAAAAACTTGGGGAAAATAAAATCTAACTCTGTTAATCCTAATGAGCTAACGTTATTTAAAGTTGATCACACAGCGAGGGAAACCTTAACATGACATTGCTGCTAAATGCAGACCTTATACCTAAGTGAGTCAAGTGGTTAGTTTACTACTGCTAAATTCCTCCTTCTTTGATGAAGACATATTCGTATTAAGTGCAGACAGCATCTTACTAGTGATCTTGCAAACATTTAACCATGCTGATTTCTCCATTTAAAGATGTCTCCTCAGTGAGAATTCTGTCTGCATTCATGTGACTCTGCCAGATATGTCAGTAGGCTGTTCAAGGGTAGTCATCTTTAAAAGAGTCAGCTTTGAAAAAAACATGAATCAACATTTAGCTTCAAACAGAATTAGAGTGGAGTTAAACTGATATCAAAGAAGTTAGGAAGTTTGCCTTGTCATGATGTGAAAGATAATCATACAGTATGTTTCAGCAAGCAAGTTTGCAGGTCGCATTTTGAAAATCAATGCACTTATTAAACTGCATATGGATTTTTTATATTTACATAATAATATTTAATTGCTTTTATTTGCTGTAAAATAAAATATAACTTTTATCTTTATGCTTCTGAAGTGTCTTATGATTATACTGCTGTATACTTCACCTTTCAGAAACACTGGTTTCATCTCTAAGAGTCAAAGCTTGTTAGTCAGCCTTTGCTTCTAGCTTTTTCTTCATTAATAACTGTGCCATTGGCTCAGAATTAAACTTGACATAAATAGGTTTTTTTACCAAGAAATAATTATTATTTACAATATTGGGAAACAAATTGATATAGGTAGGATGGTTTTTGTGGTTTAACCTGGCAGGCAGCTAAACTCTTGTCCTGGTTTCAGCTGGGATAGAGTTAATTTTCTTCCTAGTAGCAGGCATAGTGCTGTGTTTTCGATTTAGTAGAAGAATGCTGATAACACGCTGATGTTTTAGTTGTTGCCGAGTACTGCTTATGCTAGTCAAGGACTTTTCAGCTTCCCATGCTCTGCCAAGTGCACAAGATACTGGGAGGGGGCACAGCCAGAATGGTTGATCCAAGATGACCAAAGGGCTATTCCATAGCATATGATGTCATGCTCAGAATATAAACTGGGGGTGGTTGGCCAGGGAGCAGCGATCGCTGCTCAGGAACTGGCTGGGTATCAGTCAGTGGATGGTGAGAAATTGTATTATGTATCACTTGCTTCGTATATTATTATTATTATTATTATCATCATTATTATATTGTTATTATAATCATTACCATTTTACTTTACTTGAACTGTTCTTATCTCAACCCAGGAGTGTTTCTTGCTCTTACTTTTCCGATTCTCTCCCCCATCCCATCGGGGTAGGGGGAGTGAGTGAGCGGCTGTGTGGTGCTTAGTTGCTGGCTGGGGCTAAACCATGACACCATACGGGACAGAAAAGAAAGGGAAAATAGTAATATTGATAAAAAAATATACAAAACAATTGATGCATAATGCAATTGCTCACCACCTACTGATTGATTCCTACCCAGTTCCTGAGCAACAGACCCCCAGCCAGCTTTGCCCCTAGTTTATATACCAAGCATGACATCATATGGTATGGAATATCCCTTTGGTCAGTTTGGGTCAGCTGTCCTGGCTGTGTCTCCTCTCAGCTTCTTGTGTACTGCCAGCCTACTCACTGGTGGGGCAGTGTGAGAAGCAGGAAAATGCCTTGACTCTGTGTAAGCACTGGTCTGCAGTAACTAAAACATCAGTGTGTTATCAACATTATTCTCATACTAAATCCAAAACACAGCACTATACCAGTTACTAGAAAGAAAATTAACTCTATCCCAGCCAAAACTAGGATGATGTCATACTGAATTTAAATTAGTATTTTAGATAAAAGTACAAATCTCACATCCAGTTCCCATTCTTTGCATCTGTGAATACCAATTTGTAGAATTAAGGGAATCTAGACAGAATTCAAGCTGGTATGTTACTATATGGCAAAGTAAGTCCCAAAGGTCATATATATTCATGCTGTTTTAAAGTTGTACCAAGTCCACAAACTCTACAAAATTTCTTATCATGCAGCCTCTGAAAGTCACCCAGAGATGCTAAGTCAGGCGTGTATATGCCCACAGTAACTTTTAGTCATGTTTTAAGAGTTTGCTCCAGTAATATCTGGTTTTGTAGACAAAAGGAAAAGAAAAAAAAACCAAAAAAACCCAAAAACAAACCTTGAGAACTTCTAAACAAAACAGCTGTTGGCACACATTTTGGAAGTTTAAAGAAGAGGACATGGGTTAGCTCAGCGAGAATGTGCAGCTCATAATTTTACAGAAATAACACTGCACAAATCATTATGCTGTCACATTTAATACATGAGAAACACCACACGGAGAATATGCTTTGTTACATTATAATGAAATACTTCTATCTAAGAGAGTTCAAATATGTGTATTTGCTAATGGTCAGAATGTAACATATTGTCTGGAACATTCTTTGTTAGAGGTCTTATCCACCAAGAATTTGCAGCTCCCACTGAGATCAAAGAATTCTGAATTTGCTTAATTCCTTTCAAGCTGTTCCCTTGAGTTCAACACATTAAGCTGACCTTTAGTACACTAAATGATGACTTCCTTGTTTGTTTGGTTTTTTTAAGGAAGTTGTTTCTTCATGCTTTTCCTGAACAAGTCTGTGGGGACCAAGTTTAATTTTCTTTAAGGAATGTCAGTGACTAGTTTTTTAGATTTATTTAGTATTACCAAAGCATATTATGGTAAAATGTATAATACAGAATGAATTGCAAGGATGTAAAACTTAATGCCATCTGGGTTTTTGTAGCACCCCATGGAACTTACAAAATAGTTATTTAGTCCCATGTGGCTGCAATATTTTAAGTAATAATGTTGCAGATAAAATTTTTTTCTAAGCACATTTAGAACCAGAATTTTTCTTTTACAATTTTAATCCTGTCATCTTTTTATTTGACAAAAAATCTGAATTTTGAATTAAATTTAAAAAAAAAAAAACAACCTTCAGATGGTGTAAGGGGAAAACAGATCTCTCATTTTAAAAGATGAAGCATTTAATCAAGAAACAGGTCAAATCTAGAGTTCATCAGGTCCATAACACTATTTAAAATTCTCTTTTATGAGACTCTTCTGAGTAACAGAGCTGCTTTATATAATTCCATACTTCTTATAAAATGAACAAATAAGCAATATTATTTCCATATTACTTCATTTTGTGCAATTTTCCATCTTCATTCTGGTTTAGTTTAACTATTCTTCTGTCATTTTGCATATATAACAGTATTATATAATAATATTGATGAGGTGTTGTGTACTAAGACTGTGGTGTTTACCTATTGAAAAAAAACAATGTCTCTAATACTACCCACTGTATCAAGTTTACTTTGAAGAAGTGTTTTCAAGGTGATTTCACAAGCTTCTATTTCTATTCTGGACACTGCATACCATGATTCAGTGTGTGTATATTTTCCAAACTGATATTTCTTGGTTGTAGTTATAGTAATGTTAAACTGAAATAAGATATGCATGTAGTATAGTTATGAAAATACCTGTTCAGTAAATAGTGCTCTTATTGAGTCCCTAAATGTGTGTATGGTTTTCAGTGTTATGGTTGTATAAGATAGCTTGAGTGTGTCCCATTTTCACCCCATAAATTAAAGCTGGCCAGGGTCAACTGTAAGTTATGTTTATTTTTTTCTCATTGAAAGTATTTGCTTTTTACATTTATGTAACTTCTCCCCCCGCCCCTGCCCCCTTGGAACTGCCACTCCTTTATGCATTTCTCCCTTCCTTTGAAAGATGCACACCCTCTGTCACATAACTGGAAACATTCTTGCAATGTATACAATTTCATGTGCATGTGTTACCACAGTCCACATTCTTTTAAAAATAACCATGTCTCAAATTAAGTAAACTTTTGATATCTCAGACAGTAATGGAGTGTATGTATGCCACCACAGATATGTATGCCACCACAGGCCAGGAATAGGTTATTAATCAGTAGGCAGGAAAGAGGAAGAGAGGACCTATCCCATACTGGTGAAATCGCTGGGACTGGCACTGCACAAAAAGACCTCTGTCTCCTAACCTTAAAGAAAAAAAAAATGTATGCTATTTAGCTTGATGTCTGTTTTCTCTTAGCTTATAAGCAAATAGAAACTGAGATACAGCTAAGAAAAAAAAAACCACCAAACAACAACAAAAAAAAAAAACCAAAAAAAACAAAAGCCAGAAACTGTTCCAGTAAAAAATATTAAATATGTCCTATTTTATTTCTTCATCCAGTAGTGTTGAAATATATCAACTGTGCTTTCCATATGAGGATCCTTCAGGGTCACTTTTAATAGAAAATTATCTTTTTATTTGCTTGAGTATCTGGACTTTGTTAGAGATGAAATCCAGTGATGAAAAAACTGAGCATAATGACTTTTCATTGTATTTAGTTGAAGTCTGCTAAAATCCAACATTTTCACAACTTTTATGATAAAAGTAAGGCACCCAACTTGGCAATACTTTTCTTTCAAATCTTTTGCTCTGCAGAGATAGGGATGCCCTTTTCCAAAACTAAGACAAGCTGAAAAGACATTCAACACGTGTTCTTCCACTGAACAGCAGGTCGTGGAAGTTTTCATAGACTTTTGTCTTAATAATGAATCTGAGGAAAAGATGCTGTAGCTTCACCCCATTTCTTCTGTCACATAATGGAGACTATGAAACTCAACTGGGCTTTCTACCACTAGTATTACTGCAAAATATCCTTATTCAGTGATTGTCATTATACAGAGGCAAAAAATGTGTCATGTTTTCCACATACCGGTACTTTCAATGGAAACAGAGATTTAGGATCATGGACTGTGGAGCTGCTACACTGCCTATGATCTATACCTTGTATTCACTCTTCAAGATATGTATTGAAAATAATCTTAACAGCTAAAAAATGGACCTGTTTTTTCATTTGGAATGTTCAATAAATCATAGAATCATAGAATCGTTTAGGTTAGAAAAGCCCTTTAACATCATCCAGTCCAACCATTAACCTAACACTAACAAGTCCACCACTGAACCAATTAAAGGTAGAGTAGCAATTTCATGTTTCCTGGCTTGGTGGCTGGATCATTTTTAATGAAAGTGAAAAACAGGAATCATTAAGGTTGGAAAGGACCTATAAGATCACCAGTCCAACCATCAACCTAACACCACCATGCCCACTAAATCACGTCCCAAAGTGCCACATCTACCCGTTTTTTGAACACTTCCAGGGGTGGTGACTCCACCACATCTCTGGGCAGCCTGTTCCAATGCCTGACTACCCTTTCCATGAAGACATTTTTCCTAATTTCCAACCTAAACCTCCCCTGGTGCAGCTTGAGCCCATTTCCTCTGGTCCTGTCACTAACTACCTGGGAGAAGAGACCAACACCCACCTCACTACAACCCCCTTTCAGGGAGTTGTAGAGAGCAATAAGGTCTCCCCTCAGCCTCCTCTTCTCCAGACTAAACAACCCCAGTTCCCTCAGCTGCTCCTCATAAGACCTGTGCTCCAGACCCTTCACCAGCTTCATTGCCCTTCTCTGAACACACTCCAGCACCTCAATGTCTGTATTGTAGTGAGGGGCCCAAAACTGGACACAGTGTTTGAGGCACGGCATCACCAGTGCTGAGTACAAGGGGACAATCACCTCCCTGCTCCTGCTGGCCACACTATTCCTGATACAAGCCAGGATGTTGTTGGCCTTCTTGGCCACCTGGGCACACTGTTGGCTCATGTTCAGCTGGCTGTCTACCAACACCCCCAAGTCCTTTTTCCCCCAGGCAGCTTTCCAGCCACTCTTCCCCAAGCCTGTAGCGTTGCATGGGGTTGTTGTGATCCAAGTGCAGAACCCGGCAATTTGCTTTGTTGAACCTCATACAATTGACCTTGGCCCATCAGTCCAGCCTGTCCAGGTCCCTCTGCAGGGCCATCCTACCCTCCAGCAGATCGACACTCCCACCCAGTTTAGTGTCATCTGCAAACTTACTGAGGGCACACTCAATCCCCTCATCTAGATCTTTGATAAAGGTATTAAACAAGACTGGCCCCCAGACTGAGCCCTGGGGAACACCACTTGTGACTGGCCACTGACTACGTTTAATTCCATTCACCACAACTCTCTGGGCTCAGACATCCAGCTACTTTTTTACCCAGTGAAGAGTACACCTGCTCAGGCCATGAGCTGCCAGCTTCATTAGGAGAATGCTGTGGGAGATGGTGTCAAAGGCTTTACTGAAATCCATGTAGATGACACCCACAGCCTTTCCTTCATCCACCAGGTGGGTCACTAGGTCATAGAAGGAGATCAGGTCGGTCAAGCAGGACCTGCCTTTCATGAACCCATGCTGGCTGGGCCTGATCCCCTGGTTGACCAGCACAGGCCTGTTGAGCGCACTCAAGATGAACCACTCCATAATCTTCCCCGGCACTGAGGTCAGGCTGACAGACCTGTAATTGCCTGGATCTTCTTTCCGGCCCTTCTTGTAGATAGGCGTCACATTGGTAGGCCTCCAGTTATCAGGGACCTGCCCTGTTAACCAGGACTTCTGATAGATGATGGAAAGTGGCTTGGCGAGCTCCTCTGCCAGCTCTCTTAGTACTCTTGTGTGGATCCCATCCGGCCCCATAGACTTATGAGCATCCAGGTGGCATAGCAGGCCATTAACTGCTTCCTCCTGGGTTATGGAGGCTTCATTCTGCTCTCCATCCCTGTGTTCCAGCTTAGGGGATGAATACCCTGGGGATAGCTGGTCTGGCTATTACAGACTGAGGCAGAGAAGGCATTAAGTACCTCAGCCTTTTCCTCTTCCTTGGTGATAATTTTTCCCTCCACATCCCATAAAGGATGGACATCTCCTTGGCTCTCTTTTTGTTGTTAATGTATTTGCAGAAACATTTTTTATTTTCTCTTACAACAGTGGCCAGATTGAGTTCTAGCTGGGCTTTTGCCATTCTGATTTCCTCTCTGCATGTCCTAACATGATTCCTGTACTCTTCTTGAGTTGCCTGCCCCTTCTTCCAAAGGTGGTAAAATCTCCTTTTTTCCGTGAACCTGAGCAAAATCTCCCTATTCAGCCAGGCCAGTTGCCTTGCCCACCAGTTTGTCTTACGACACATGGGGACAGCCTGATCCTGCACTTTTAAGACTTCCTCCTTGATGAATGCCCAGCCTTCTTGGACCCCTTTGCCCTTCAGGACTGTCTCCCAAGGGACTTTCCCAACCAGTGTCCTGAACAGGACAGTTTTGAACTACTTTTGAATATCAGACAACTAATTAAGCTTATTTTAAATAACCATAAGCTTTTTTCTTAGAGGTTTTAATATTCGATTCTACTCACACAATTTAAGACAATACAAAAAGCAAGTAAAATTCCTGTTACAATCAGTGGCGTAGTTCACAGTTACTGAGTCCAAAATTCATACAAGTGAGAGGTGGTGGTGAGAATTAAGAACTATAACTGATGCATTTCAGTGGTATTGGAAAATACTGCAGATTTCTGCTTGCAACACATTCAAATATATTGCAGTGTACACAGGATAATTTGCTAGACAATCATTTACTGTTACCAAATCTGCATGTCACATGACAGTATCTGAAAGTTGGGGCTGGGAGTGGGAAGAAAAAAAGGAATGGCTATGAATTTCCTATGAAATCCCATGCTCTTGCTAATTTTTGACCCAGCAAATCAGTGTTTATATTATGTGCTGATTAATGGTTTTGCAGGATTCTGTTTTAGTGAATTTTCACAAAGTAGCAGGAGAAAGAGTAATGCAGATGGAAATGAAAGCATCTACAAAGGCAGCTGATGTTGTTCATAAATAAATTAAGTAGTTCAACATACAATGACAGTACTCAGGAAGAATACATATTAGCAATTCTCTATTGTATTGATCCTTCAAACTAAGTCATGTGTGCCACAGTTAAACACTTTTGTGGATTTTTAAGCTGTCATTTGTAAGTTTGAGCGAAGTACAATAGTCCTTAAGGGAAGCTGCCTAATAACAGGCAGACTAGCAGTCAGAGTTCAGTGTATTTTCTTCATCTTTAATTCAGTAGGAAGTCTTTATACGTAGGAAATGCGGGTCCCATTCATACTTGCCACTGGAGAGCTGCAGTTTGTAGAGTGGGCTTCATTGTCAGGATTAGCCATTCACAGTGGATGTGTTGCTATGAAACCCTTTTTCCTGAGTATTGGTTGAATCACTGGCAGGTGAAAGAAGGTCCAAGCTGAGGAGTCTTTACTAAACGCAATTGATTATAGTTACATTATTAAGAATATTAGCAAGACAAAAGGTATGTATAAATAAAAAATAATAATTTTAAGAGAATGTGGAAAACCATGGCACAGTTATAAGTTGGTTCTATTGTTGTTCAGTGCAGTGTTGAAAACAGAACTCTGAAGAAAACCCTGCAAAAAAATATACCATAAAGCTTCACACAAGATTTGATACAGATTCATAGAATCATAGAATGGTTTGTGTTAGAAGGGACCTTTAAAGATCATCTAGTTCCCACCCCACACCCACCCCTGTCATGGCCAGGAACATCTTTCATTAGGTCATGTAGCTTAAATCCCCACCCAGTCTGACCTTGACCACCTCTAGGGATGGCACATCCACAACTTCTCTGGGCAATCTGCTCTGGTGTCTCACCACCCTCATTGTGAAAAATTTCTTCTTTATATCTAATCTAAATCTACCCTCTTTTAGTTTAAAAACTTTACCTCTTGTCCTGTCACTACAGGCCCTGGTAAAAAACATCTCCATCTTTCTTCTAAGCTGCCTTTATACACTGAAGGCCACAATGAGGTCTTCCCAGAGCCTTCTCTTCTCTAGGCTGAACAAAACCAACTCTTTCAGACTTTCTTCACAGGAGAGGTGTTCCAGCTCTCTATTTTCGTGGCCTTCCCCTGAACCTTCTCTAACAGGTCCATGTCTTTCTTGTGCTGGAGACCCCAGAGCTGGATCCAATACTCCAGGTGTGTGTCGTGAGAGTGGAGTAGAGGGCGAGAATCACCTCCCTCAACCTTCTGACCATGCTTCTTTTGATGCATCCTGGGATACAATTGGCTTTCTGTGCTGCAAGCATACATTGCTGGCTCATGTCTGATTTTTCATCTACCAGTAAATAACTACCAATATCCCCAAGTCCTTTTCTGTGGGGCTGCTCTCAATCCATTCATTACACAGCCTGTACATCAGCCTGCCCTGACCCAGGTACAGGACCATGCACTTGGCCTTGTTGAACTGCATGAGCTTCACCTGAGCCCACTCCTCAAGCCTGTAAAGGTTCTTCTGGATGACATCCTTTCCTGTACCACTCAGCTTGATGTGATCCGCGGGCTTGCTGAGGGTCCATATATGGACCCCTGAGGGATACTACTTGTTACAGATCTCTGTTTGGATATTGAGCCATTGGCTGCAACTCTTTGGATGTATCCATCCAGCCAATTCCTTATCCAGCAAACGGCCCATCCGTCAAACCCGTATTTCTCCAGTTTAGCAATGTTGTGTGGGACTGTGTCAAAAGCCTTACAGAAGACAAGACAGATGACATCAGTTGCTCTTCCTGTATCCACCAACACAGTCACATCATTGTAGAAGGTGACCAGATTGGTCAGGCAGAATGTACACTTTGTGAAGCCACTTTGCCTGTCTCTAATCACCTCCCTGTCACCTATATGCCTTGATATAGCTTCCAGGAGGTTCTGTTCCATGATCTTACTGGACACAGAGGTGAGGCTGACTGGTTGGTAATTCCTAGGGTCCTCCTTTTAACCCTTTTTAAAACCAGGTGTGGTTTCCCTTTTTCCAGTCACTGGGGACTTTACCTTACTGATTCTTAGGTTCCTCAGAATCTTAAAAGAATACAGTATTATATGTAAGCGAGGAACTAAACAGAACAAAACTGTTACTTTTGTATATATTGGTTAAATTACAATAAAGCATGGTGCAAAATTATGACAAGATCTATGAGTTGATATTCACTACAAATATCTTACCCTACTGAGTGTCATACAATGTCAGGTTTGGCATGTGATAATGATATTACTTTTAAAAATGTAGTTGTACATTGGTGTTTGAGAGGAGAAAGGTGTCTTGCAGAACACAATTTGTGTGGAGCAAAAAATTGTATGTATCATAATAAGTAATTACCTTGCTGCTGATTTGCTGTCTTCAGCTAAAGCAAAATAATTGCTGATTAAACAACCTGGTTATCCAGAGACTTGATTATATGGTATTCCTATATAGAATTATGCTTATATGCAACCGCAGAGCAGTATCGAGGGAATGGTTATATCATTTGAACAGTATTTTATATATCTTTTTCATAATTTCAGAAATCTTGTTAGTGTTTTCCTTTTGTACCATGTGCATCTGCATGTGGCCTGTGATGAGCTTTGCCGTTGGTTTCTTTACATTTCTGTGTTATAATATGCAGGTTATTAATACAATGCAGCAAACTACATTTTAATTGACACCCCAAGTGGCAACTGAAATTTGCCACCTATATGGAGGCCCTGATTATAATAAACATATAGGAATAGTAAAAACTCCATTATTTTCCTTCAAAAATAATAATAAAAAAAACCCCAGTAGACAGCATTAAAACTTTTATCTAAATAAAACTGTATAAGTGTTGCCATGGTTTAACCCTGGTAGGCGGCTAAGCACCACACAGCAGCTCGCTCACTTCCCTCCCAGTGGGATGGGGGAGAGAATCGGAAGGGTAAAAGTGAGAAAAATGGTGGGTTGAGATAAAGACAGTTTAATAGGTAAAGCAAAAGCTGCACACCCAAGCAAAACAAAATAAGGAATTCATTCACTGCATCCCAGATGTTTCCAGGAAAGCAGGGCTTCATCATGTGTAACAATTACTTGGGAAAACAAACACTATAATTCCGAATGTCCTCCCCCTTCCTCCTTCTTCCCCCAGCTTTTATTGCTGAGCATGACATCATATGATATGGAATATCCCTTTGGTGTGTTGGGGTCAACTCTCCTGTCTGTGTCCTCTCCCAACTTCTTGTACACCCCCAGCCTACTCATTGGCGGGGAAGTGTAAGAAGCAAAAAAGACCTTTACACTGTGTAAGCACTGCTCAACAATAACTAAAACATTCCTACACTGTCAACACTGTTTTGGTTGCAAATCCAAAGCATAACACCATATGAGATCCTATAATGAAAATTAACTCTGTCCCAGCCAAAACCAGTACAATTGTGAAGGTAATTTATGTAGCAGATAAAACAGAAAGGAAGCACCATGTAGTAACTATCTGAACACAAAACACAGGGCTACTGCTAAGGCTTGTAATCCAGCAGAGAGCTTGAGCACATTTAACTTCTTGGCAATTAGGCAGCCCTGTTAAGTCAAAACACCAGAAACTCAGGGTGGAGACTTAGTCTTGTTGGCATCAACAGCAAGGTTTCCAGGGCAACTGACCCGCCACTCCTTCTAGGTTACTTCAGACAGGGAAAATAATAAACAGAAGCAGGGACTCCAGATACTAAATCCAGTTCAAGAATCAGACCGCTACAAAGGAAACTTGGGAAAAGTTGGAGACTACTTAACCAGAATTTGTAGCTAGCTGTTGGCAGAGTTACCAGTCTGGTAAGCTCTCTAACATCTGCTGTAATAGAATAATAGGACTTCCATCCAAGATTATTTTTGCCTTCATGCTTTTGTAATGAATGTAGTGGAAAGAGCTCCCAAACAATATCTAGATACATTGTTGAAGACATAATTTCTACCTCTACTACATTTAAAAAGCTTTTTTTTTTTTTTTTTAGTTATTCGTTATTTATTTAGGGGTGGTGGGTTTTTTTAGCTTTTTGTTTCTGGGTTTTTTTCTGTCTCCAGCAGGGGAAACAATTCCAAAGTCTTTCTACTGTTTCAGTGTGTTCATTTTTTTACTGTGCCTTCAGGCAGAACTTTCCTAAGATTGTATGCTCAGGCTATTCAAGTGGCTGATTGGCTGCAGGGCACAGAGGTTGAGGAATTTCTTGCAGCAAGTCAGCTTTCAGCAATAAAAGCTATTTTTTTCCAACACCATCAGTTCCCATTACATGGACAGCACAAAGACCCCAAAAGATAAAATCAGCTGCAGAAAGTATTCACACTTCTCACTTATCATGGAAGCTAATTTTCCAAACAGTTTTTTGTCAAATGCGTTTTCAGAAATATTGCTGAATCTGGAACTGGGACTGCAACTTGACTTCCCTCCCCTCCATTCTCAATCCCCACCCAGCTCCTTCATACAGATATTGTTCAAAGCAAGTCATGAGGAATAAAGGCAGTATAGGAGTCAAACTGCCACAAGAAAACATTGTAGTTATGTGGATTCAGTTTAAGCATGCCAGAAGAGTAACCCTTGCAAAACATATCATAAAAGGTGTGAGAGAAAGCATTTGCATGCCAGTTTGAAGGCAAACTTTCCTTCTGGTCCAAGGCATTCTTCCCTCCCACTAGATTTCTGTAGTTTTCATTTTCTCCTTTCCAAACTTGAAGAATTTTCACATTTAGGGGTGAAAAGGAGGGCAAAAACTCTTTAGTTTTTCACATAGACCACTCCCTTTCTTTAGAAATTATGATGATCTCTTATAACTGAAGATAAAGAAAAGCACTTGTGTAAATGAACGTCTTCAAAGCACATATGGGATCTCTGTTTGAAAGCCAAGTCAGACTATTGGCAATAATAGTAACTTTTAAAAAATAAAGACCACCATTTCCAAGACAAAGCTTCTTCAAACAGAAGACCTCTTTGTGCAATTCATTTCAGCCTTTGAGTATTATTACTGAAGTACCAATTTGTGCTATCAGGTTTTAAATATACCTTTCCATTTACATTAAGACTTTTAAGGCATGCAGAAGACTACTAATGTAATGTTTCTGGTATGCATGGTATTTTGTATCTGTTAGTTTCACAATAAATAATATACCAATATTGGAAATATATACTGGGTCTGCAAGCATCGAACCATCTCCTTGTGTCTTCTGAGAGGTAAGAACTGCCATTCCAGTCCAAACAAAGGTATCATGGATATTGGTCTGTAGCACATGTTTAATGAAAGTACATAACAAGATGGGTACAGAATTATCCTTATTGTGGTAGAGCCCCTCACTTTCAGTGACCATCCATTTAGAGATGGAGTTTTCCAAGCTGTAGATTTAACTGTTCAATTACATTTACTCTTCATCCAGGTACCCATCTCCATGACTTTGTAAAAGATTTACATTAGTCTATTTATATTGATTTCTGCAAGTCTCAGTGATAAGACTTTCTACTACGTACTTATGGGTAATGTGAAAATGTGCTAATTTGGGCTGGCTTTAAGCCCGTGACCTTATAATTCTAACCGTACTTTCTTTATACGATATTTAATAAAGTTTAGTACATTTCAGTGAGGAGTGATGAAACACACAAGAAAAGATGTTTTCTCTGCTTTCCTGTTTGCCAGTCAGTTATGAGACATAATTAGTTCATCTCTTTGGTGGTTACAGCCAAAGAACTGAGGTTAATAGCTAATCTGCAAATGATATTATTTGGAATTTGTGAAAGGAAAAGCTATGTGGGGGGAGGGGGCAAAATTTCAATTATTTTATACATCTTAATTAAAACGACAAAAATTTGGAAACAAAGGGTAGCTTCACAATGTGATTCATCGCTTCCTAAATTCAGAAGGAAGAGAGAATAAGAGCACTGAGACATGCTCCATTTCATATGGAATCGTTAGAGTATGCTGTCTGGGGGTGACAGGATCTGATCAGGAGAACCAGAATCTCCCACATCTTTCTTCAGTAATGAGAGTGCTTAATTTGGTATCAGTGGGTATAGAACAGTGTATGGGAAAAAGAAAGATGACAAAAAGCCACTACTATCTCCTTAACTTGCCTGAAAGAGCAGAACATTTCATACAGAAATATCAAAATTAGCTATTTTACCCCTTTTTTCTGTATGACAGTTGAGATCACTTTTTATTTAGGAACATTTTTTCCGGCAAGGATCGCAGATTGCAACTTTCTATAAATTGGTAGTTGTCAGTGTGAAATGATCTGATACAGATATATTCAAGTTAAACCTAAATTTTGTCCTTATAAAGAGAACGTGCTAGACTGTATCCTATGTTCTCTATGATACCACCTGTCCAAAAAAACTGCTATTATGTCAAAGGCTAGTATGTTAGGCACCAAAAAAAGGAAAAAAAAAAAAAACCCTAAAATTAATGTGTAAGGAGAAAATGTGGTGTATCACAATTTTTGTATTTATTAATTTTCAAAGTTTAAAAGTCTGCATTATAAAAACAACCTTTCATAGTCTTGTTTTCAGAAATGTAGATAATGCTACTCTCTGAAATTTTGAGGGAGAGAAAACACCACTAAGTATTGATGCACCTGGGAAACAAAATTTAAGCAACCTTCAGATGTGATAGTGTGGGCCCAGCTTTTGGCTCAAAGGCCACAGAAATGATATGAGTGACAGAAAGTCTGAAGAGGCTCTTCAGTACCACTACATCAAAATGTTATTCCATTGCTTATTCTTCTGCCTTTTAATTTTTATTTTTATATATTTATTTTTAATATACATAGGTTGGAAATGAAATCTTGAGTATGATAGGCTTCAGTGGGAGTCCTGGTATTTGACTCTGCTGGGTAGAAGTTTCATCATGAAATCAGAAGAGTGGCTTTAGTACATTAGCGATTTCAGATTCTACTTTATTTATGGAATGATTCTGAAAAAAAGTCTGAAGTGATTTTTAGTCATGGGGACTATTTATAATTTTATCTGCGGAATCTAAAATAAAATAAAATACTTATTACTTATTCCTGAAAAGATATCCATTTGGTCTTGGGGAAAAAATGCATTCAATAAATGGCTGGACATGTGGAGTTTCCTGAGAGATCCGTTTCAAGTATAATCACAGCAACTTAGTTAATGCAAGTTAAGATTTAAAGATTTAATGAAAGCTTAGAAATCCCATAATTGGGGATTATATTCCTTTTCTGTCAGTGAATTTATCCTGTTCATTGATTATTTTCCTATTTCTGTTGTACTGGCGGAAGTTTGTCAAGATGAGTATTTACTGGCATAGTAGTTTCCCAATGTATTTTATTTTCAGATTAAAGCTTTTTATTGTACGAATTGAACACAACGTGCACTAACTCAAGTTCTGTCATTATTAACTTATTTAAAGACATGCATAATAAATTCTGGAATATTAAATTGCACCATACAAAATGGCATATAATCTTAAATTGCTGTATTCTCTCTCACATATTTATCAGCTCTGTTATGCAGCCATTAACCCTTGCAACACTCCCATTAATTTCCATGGGACTACTCAAATAAGCAAGGATTATTCACATCATAGAGTTAATGGGATTTTTCAAGCTGTTGCAAAAGCTTTCAGCCATTTTGAAGTTTCTAAGAAGTGTTTTGACTGCTGTTTGTATATTTTGTAGTATATATGAAGCCATCCTTGTGCAGGCTTTTGTACTGCAGAATCTGACTAAATGTAATTCAGTAAAGTACCATTTTAAATGTTTAGGCTTTTGGACATACCTGAAAGTAAAGGAGATCAGAATCTGGCACTTCTGGTTTTGTATGACCTGTATCTGGTGATTTTAGGGAGGTTTGAAGTGTTTTCGAAGAGAATAGGAGTGATTTAATCTGTGATTTACATTGTAGAATGTTCTCAGACTCTCAAGAATGCTGTCACACATCCACATACCTGCAGCTGGGCTGGCTGAATAGGTTTATTGCCTCATCAACTATGCCAGCTGAAATGTTTATCTGATTTCTTCCTAATCCATTTTGATCCAAATTTGACAGGAAAGCAGAGTCAGTATTTAAACTCTCTGAGCTAAACCACCTTATTTTAATTGAAATGGGTGAGGAAGGAATCACATGCACAGCTCAGCCAGCAGACTTCAGACTATGGTAATCTGCAGGAGGAGGATATGGTACTAAAGAGTCAAGGGGAGAATAAGGTAGCAGGAGCTTTTTCATCTGACATAGTTGTTACCAGAAGAGGACACATCTACATATTACATGTATTTAGAATGCACACAATAATACAAGGGAAGGAAATTATAACTAATTTGGATTGTAACCACAATTAACTTAAAATTACAACATTTCCTAAGAACATTTACCTTTAAAGACCTTATTTAGCAGGAAGATAGGATGTTCAAAATGTGAGTGACATGACATAGCCATAGAACAACTAGATAAGAAAAGCCAACGGGTATAAAAGCCAATAAAGTAACCAAAAATACTTTTCTGCCCATGTTTCAAAAAGCCATCATTGTGTTAAGGAACAGACATATCATGTTACTTTACTGATCAAGAGGGCAAAAATAAGAAATTCTGGGAGTGCTTTTACCTTTACTGTAAGATGAGCATTTTGCATAAGGCAGTAGCTTCTTGTTATTTAATTACTGATGAATAACTGTGGTAGTCAGGTTTAAAATAACTTTTTCTAGCTCATACAAAAATTAAAAATAAGGTTACCCAATAAAGTCAAAGAACTGTTTTCCCCCTACCCCTCTCCACAGGGTGTATGAATTTATAAGAACCTCAAGTTTACACTAGTACTGGCATCTGTTACCTCCTTACAGTAAAAAGGTATTTGATTAGGTTGAATATCTCTGTCCAAAATTTTCAAATGTGTTTTCAAAGAAACTAATCCATTGGAAACTTAATGCACTACAAGAATTGTATATGTCAGATCCTTCCTTTATTTCATATCTAGAAAGACGAACAAAGTTATTGTTGGTGGTAAATTATTTGGTTTGGGGTTTTTTTGAGGGGTGGAAGGCAGGGTCCACAAACCAAAACCAGGATAAATAAGTATGGCTATGAAATAATATTATATTTTCTGGGTGATATTTATCAGCTTGGTTAAAAATAATTTTAATTAATTTCCCTTCCAGTTTTCTTATTTCTTCTGTTTACACTGTAATGCATTGCCAGATGAAGCTGGTTAGGGAGATGACTTTTGTTTACAGTATAACATAAACACATATAAATGTAACCCAAGCACATAGCTAGCCTGTACTAATATTCTTGAGACTGTTTCTGACTTCTTTCTACTTTGTCTCTGACTTGCATTTTGATATATCAGCTGTTGCATCCTGTCTTAAAATTAAACTCTGAGCCTTTAGAAATAATAATTAGTAATATAAGCTCCAAGGTCTCATCAAGTCTTTTAGGCAAAGAGTGGCAACAAGTAAAACAGCTACAGCAACCGAAGCTACTCTTTTTTCACTTTTACCCCCGTAACTCTATTACTGTTCATGAAAATTTCACCCCAGTAAGAATCAGGTTTTTTCTATGTATTTGTAATGAGTTATATTTGTTTCAGTTTGGTTTGTATCCTATATTTATTAGAATCCTGGAACACTTATTCAATGCAATTTAAATCTCCTAGGCTTATAAAGTCATTGAATGTTTGAAGATAAGGATCAAACCTAGAATTTTAATTTGTTCTAACACTGAATATTCTAATCTAGCCCAGTAATTTGAGTTCTCCTTTTACTATATGTTTCTGTTTAACTAATATGCACAGATATGATTCCAAATTGCTAATCTAGGACACGGTATAGAGTGGACTTGGCAGTGCTAGGTTAATGGTTGGACTTGATGATCTTAAAGATCTTTTTCAAGCTTAATGATTCTATGATTCTATTCTATGATTCTTTTAAATACCTCCAGGTGTGGGGACTCAACCACTTCCCTGAGCAGCCTGTTCCAGTGCTTGACAACCCTTTCGGTGAAGAAATTTTTCCTAATATCTAATCTAAACCTCCCCTGGCGCAGCTTGAGCCCATTTCCTCTTGTCCATATCCTATATATATTGAAATAAAACTAGAAGAAAGACATGACAAATGCTCCATACTACTTAAATTGTATTTTACAATATTTTAATGTACTTTAATACAGATTACTATTGCCAGACTGATGTAAACATCTGCTGCGTAATTTGGGTATTAAATGCTGAAGTTGTGAAACCTTATTTTACACCATTACTCTGAAGGCCCAACCCTGAAATTTCTGTCTCGGATATTGAATTCTGTGAGACTTTTTCAGAAGTCCTGTGAATGAACTTCAAAGGTTCTGGCCTCTAGTTTGTTAATTTTATATGGCTGAGAGAGGCAAAATGTTCTATTTTTCTCACTGAACTTGTAAATACATCTAGTATTTAACTTTTCAGATTGCACTGTTTTTTCCTGGATCCTGTCTCTAAAAAGTGATTGTTTTGTGTAGACAGTTTTGCGGGGACTAACTAAGAACTTAATGCTGAGAATTTGCCTCCTCCTGCTTTCTCACATTATTTCTACAAGTAGTTTTATTTAATTCAGTATGGATGAAGGTCTGAGTTCTTACCTTCTCCATCACACCTGCTGAACACTGTTGGAGAAAATGCACAGGCTTTGAACTAAATTACAGACTAGCTACTGACTTCCATGGGACATTTGGTGCGGAGAAGTAGCTAGCCAATCAGTGGCAGTCCACATTTTTACCTGAAGTATACAACGCACTGGGGAGGAAGGGGAAAATGGTTATGTGATTCTCCTGCTGACAAATTCTACCCCCACCCCCACCGGGAAATAAGCAATTAATGCATTTTTAAATGCCAACAAGTAAATGCAAACTGTGTGCAGCAGTACTTCTAGGATTTTGAACTGTTGCTGTTGCCAACTTAAGTAGCAGCTGATTTATATTTATGAACTGTACTTCGAAGAAATGCTGATTAGGGGCAGTGGTAAGGTTACTTCTGAGCCCCTGGTCTAGAAATGTGTCCAAGGGATCTAAAAAACCACTGACTCTCAGCCAGCTGCTCAGTGCCCCATGAACTATTCTTGGCAGTATTCCTGCTGGCTCATAAGTCTATAATGCTTGCCTTCACAGCTTATTTCACCTTTATTGGATCATGGATAACAAAGCCCAGTGCTCATTCTTGCTCTTTTTTTTCAACCTTCACCTATTATACTACTGTATTGGGGAATGGGTGTCACAGTATTAGGAATTATTTTTTCTCCTATTGATGTCTCAGAGATACTTTTAAATTCACAAGTACATGATGTCTCTTTTGAACAATAAAGTTCTGAGTGAGATAAAAAGTGTTTTTCAACTTCTATGTTTATAAATTGTATTTACTGCTAGAAAAAAGTCAGACTTATAGGCAGAAAATGTAAAGTATTCAATGAAATAAAACTGAATTCAGAAATATAAATAATTTTTTAAAGAAATTATACACACAACCCTTGGAAAGCTGTTTTTCAATTATGTCAGGTAGCTTAATTTACATAACTGGCAGGAACAAATGAGTGTATAGCAAAAAAGAAACTAAATATTAAAATATCTAAATTCTTCTCTGAGGATTATCATTTCCCTAATCATTGTATTATCTTACTACAGAGATATTACTTAAATATTTCTATGCAATAGAAGTGTTTCAATTATTTTTCATTTTACGCTTTTTTACTTACAGCTTTGCTGCATTTGGGTTCATCTCAAAGCCCCCATTGTTCTAGACCCATTAAATGAAGTTAGAGAAAAGACAGTCTTTCTTCTACAAGTCTAATATAGGTTACAGGAAAAAAAAATGTGTGAGAACAGAGGTAGAGTTACAGTGGATATTCAGACTCAAGTGCTAATTTTTGAAAAACCTTTTTTCACACTAAAAATGTATATAGTTATAGCTATATTTACAGAATTTACTGTGGCACCTTAGCTGTACTATGGCATCATGATTGCATTGGGAATCTTCACAAAACTTGATCTAATTGCTATGCTGCATAACCAATTGATTATGCATTTCACTACTGATTCCCAAATTCAACTTGCACCAGAAAAACATGCACTGGAATGCAAATTCCTTAAAGGGCAGCGTAGATTCCCCTCTAAGAGATATGGACATGAGAAAATTGCCCCTTCTTAATCATAAAAGGAGTTTTACATAGGTCTTATGAGGGATTTGTGCCGTTTCCTTATGTTCAAACAGATAATGTGGTCACATTTCTCAAGTCAAAATCTAATTTAATTCAGAAAGAAACTGACAGGAGAAGATCTTTCATAGCTTGGCATCTGGACCCTGTGATTACCTTCCAAAGATGAGGAGAAGCAGAATCAAGTCATGTGTAAATTGAACTCTGCTTCAAAAAAAGTATAAGCCATATTTTTGTCAAATAGAAATAAAACATTTTTAAAAGTAATGTTTGGGCCTGTCTTGATGTTGTGTGAGTCCTTTTTCATGGTAACAGTCTCAAAAAAAAAGAAGCAAAGCTATTTTTATTATGTGTTTGACCAAGCAGAAAGTAATGGAATATGAAATGTGGAATATAACAATTTGGTATGCTTACCTTTATAATGACTTGCAGTGATGAGTTGTACTGTTCAGCACGTACCCATTTGTAATGTCAGGTTGAATTTTATAAGATTTATAAATTTGGTTTTAGTAATCAGAATTGCAGAATAATGATATTCAAATTTAATTGTTCAACTAGTGCTAGCTCAGAAGGGAGCAGAAGGTAGAAACTGTGGAAAGCTGTTTTGGAAAGGATTGTTCAAATTTACTGGGGCGTGGACATATAACTTTGTGAATATATGTACTTATACATGTACACAGAAGGGATCCAGCCAGCACAATGGAATTACACACATTATTTGTGGTATCCATTATTGGGTGCGTATGTATCCTGTTAGTAGTTGCACGTTCATGCTACTGGTCTAAGGAGCAGAAGGACCTTAGTTACCACTCATTGTTTTTGTCCATGGCAACAGTTACTTGTTTTTTTCTGCCTTTTCTGTTGTCCTTGTTTCATTTTTTGCTTTCTGTTGCATAATGGTAAAAAAGAAAATTCAGGTCAAAGTAATCTGATGTGACTGCTAATTTTTGAAGCCAGATTTCCAAGGTTCTAAATTCTTCAGAGAACCTATGTTTTTTGTTTTATTTAGTTGTGAGATATATTGTCCTATGTACAATTTGGTGGCTGCTTACAAAATAGACTCACTGCTCAAATAGATTCTTTATAACAGGAAAGTTTTGTGAGGGGGGACTGTCTGGTTCAGAACAGATCTAGATGAAGAAGGTTCCCACCTCTTAACATAAACATCCAATTCACAAAGCATGTCACTGCAGGTCCTCAAGGGTTGAAAACACCACATTGATCATTTAGTCCTCACATGTCTGAGTGGAAGGAAACAGGTAAGTAATGTCCTTTTGCAGAAAAAACTAATTTTTAACTAACTTGCCTCATGTCCCACTTCACTGAGGCATTCTTTGAGAAGATAATGAATAAAAAGAGTCTGAATTCTCCACCATGTTTTACAAAGGAGATGCAAATATTCCATTCTATATTTTTACATTCCAAATGCAATTAGATTGAACATTTTAAATGAAGTAAGAAAAAAAAATGTTATTTTCAGAATAGTGTCTGTTGGGATTAAAGTTGTTAGCAGCTATATTTTTATTTCACATATATCTTCTAGACTCAAGAAAAAATGGTGGTTTGTAGATGGTCTTAATGGCGCATAGCTGACTAGAAAAAGAACAGTCTCTTCTGTGATGCACTGATTTACAGATGCTAAAGAAAAGCTCTTAAAATAAGGTTTATAAACTTTAGCTTGAAACATTTGAAACCTAACTAACTAACTAACAACTCATAATTTAACTGTTAAATACTTCTTTTTTCCTCTTCTGAATTGTTTTAGATCATCTATCTTTTTCTTGCATGTAATTGTTTGAACTATTCTGATGAAGCCACAGAAAGGCATAAAAGGTGAAAATGTAGAAACTTTTGCCAATCTACTTTTTTCCTTAATTTGACTTCATTTGGTCCATTTCTTTGATAAAAACTAAAGTCCTTTGCTCTGCAGTATCTCTTGGTGTTTATATCATAGGTAGTTTTGGTAAGACCACTGTTTTGCTTCCATACATGATAGAGTGACTGAATTTGAATACAGCAGTGAATGCTGCCATCTACAAACACAACAGTCATTTGCAGTTCACTTTTTAGACTACTACTCCCAGAAAACTGTTTGGGATATTCTTTAAAATTATGAATATGATCATGTCAGAGAACAGTCATTGTAAATTTAATTAAAATCAAGTGATTACTTATGACAGTAGGTGAAAAGTTCAAATGGTTTTCCAATATTTAATGTGAAGATGATTCATAATAGTCTCTGGAATCCCTGTGGAAATGTATGTGTAGCTATTCTTTTCTGTTACATAGCAGTGTCTTTGTATAAGGTGTTCAATACCAGTGTTCACAGTAAAGAGTGTCATCCCATACATCTACTGCACGCTTCCCTTGGTGATAGATTCCAGTAATGTTCATCATTATGCACCAATTTTATATGTTGCCTTAATGGTCCAGGCTGCTTAAACTTGGGTGCTCTCTTTTTTGCTACTTCCACCCAGGAAAATGAGAAGGACTGATTCTTTGCTGTGTGCTTCAGAATTGAAAACCTCATTGGGTTAACAGGGTTACCGTTCCCAACCCAACTGTCAATCTCAGTCCCTTGGAACATCAGGTTTCGCAGGTCAACCCATAGCTTGTTAAGCTATTTCAACAGTCCAGAAGTAGTAGATGTTTAGTTAAAATCTTTATGCTGTGCAACTTTCATTACATTTTATCTGTTTCCCTACATTCCTTCTTAATATCACTGCCCTCTAACAGAATACATTGCTCTAAGAATGATTAGAAATATCCTTTACTCTCCCCACTGCAACCAATTGACCTCCAAACAGCAACAAGAGAGGTCTGGAAAATAACCTCTCTCAAATTTAAACTCTTATTGTAAGTCTGAGTTCTTCCTGGAGCTGAGAGTCACAGTAAAAGGTCAGTGCATTGATACAGGGTATATTAGTGAACTGTACCTCATGTTAGCCCAAAACCTGTAGTGCTTGAAGTAAAAGGAGTGATAAAACAGCTATGAAAACTTTCCTATCAGTATACTCGTTATGTGGGAAGGATGCTTTTGTGATGATACAGGGAATCAAAGTAGTTATTCACAGATTCATTTTTGGTCTAACAATCAATTAATGACCCTAGGTCACAGAACTCTATTTTTTAATACCTCCTTATCTCTAAGCAGCTTAGGATAGTGATGGCCTCTTGGCCTTTTTCTTTCCTTCTCTTTTTCTTTTTTTAAAGATGTCAAGTGTCAAGGAAATTTGTATTTGGGATTTGAAAAGCTCTGCATCTTCTAAAAGAACAGTAATGCTTTGATTAATTTTGATATGTTTTCATTGGCAACGGTATAAAAATTATTGCTTATAGTAATGTGTCTAAAATGTTTTCAGCCCGCTTGGTAACTGGGCAAATAATTTACCACACAGGTATTACTCAGAGCTGGTGTTTGCTTCAGAGTCTAGCAGGAGGTGTCAGCAGAAAAAGACTTTCTGTTTAACATAAGATATGAATTTTGTTTTTGTTTTGGCACTGGACATTTATGCATTTGCAAAGCATTATCAATGACATCTAGTGATATTTCCATCCTGTGCCATTTATGTTTGTTGAATTCTGAAGATTTACAGGTGTTTAGTCATAATGACAAATAAGTAAAAGGTTTGGTTTGGTTTGGCTAGCAAGAAATTCAGCATGACCCCAAATTCAAACTCACGCTGTTTAATTGTCCAGAATGAGTGAAATCCAATAAATAAATAAGAAAATATCTTTATTATGTCAATTTATAAAGGATTTAATTTTCAATTTTCAGTTGATGTAGATAAGATGTTTGCAAAATCTTATCTATAGATTCCTGGTGTTCCAACTTAGTATCTCAATTTACAGTTATCTATCTATCTGCAATTTTAAAGGTTAGTTTTGGTTTGGTTTTGCTTGGTTTGTGATAGGTGTTTTCTTGTTACCTATACATATTTTTTTTTTTTTTTTCCCCTAAAGTGGAGGTGTGAGACCATCCTCTAGATGCCTTGCAAGAGAAGGCCAAGTAAAGATTACTCCCTCCCTACAGGTTTTCTTGTGGAGATCATTGTGGAAACATTTCTCCTTCTCTGAATGGATGAAGTTCATTACTTCTAAGGGCTTCAATTGAAAAGTTTCCTCTTAACCTAAATATCATGTTCAGATTCATAAAGTTGCAAACAATATCCCTAAGTACTGACACTGTCATTACAAGTAATTCCTGAAAGAAGGTACAAAACCACCTTTTGGTATAAATAATTTGTATGTTTTATGGAATTATTTATATTGACTGTGTTTTTAATACCACCAACTGACATATTAAAGTTCAAATTAGAACATATATGACCAAACGAGAATTTTTACTGGATTTTGCAGTTCTTGTTCTTCCAGACTTATACTTGACACAACAGTAGCTAGCCTTATTTGAATATGACATATAATGTATCCATTTCAGTGGCTGAATCAGATCTTAATTTTTACTTTGTCTGGTAGGATCAGCTAATTATTTCTGTGTACCGTCATTTTATCTGATTTCAGCTTTGCTGACTAGAATTTTAAAAGCTTTTTCTCAAGAAGTGGATAACAGCGGTAAAACATCACAGTTTTGATGTGGTGACAGGCCCTGAATGATACTATAAAGCCTTACAACTAAAATTTTGTGTACCTATATCCTCTTTTCTAACTTTGTGTGTTGCTGTCTCACAAGGATCCATACAAGGATCCTTACACTTTCTTTGCTGCTGGACTTCTACTGGGTTAAAATACTTCTACTGTATTAACCAGCCTCATAAGTTCATCTAAAATTTTTTATCCAGGATAGGGTAAAAAGTCACTAAATGTTTCTACTACATAGTTTACAGTTCCCTTTCAAAAGTAGAAAGCATGACATTTTACCCATTTTAATTTGAAGACCAGTAGTCACTTCCACAACATCACTGTCAGCATTTCCAGACACTGAATGCCAAGTCTGCTTGAAGCAAAGACTGGTCAGAAGAATGGTCAGAACAGGACAATGTTCTGATGTTTGCTGCATTTAATAGGTTAGGCAGCTACACAGAGTCAGTTGGCCTCTATTTGGTGAAAATGTCTATATTCCCCTTCTCCTACCCCTTAAAGTGATTTTCTCAAGGATTACATAAAATGTTATAACTACTACTGTAGATTTGCCATATCTACTACCTGCCATTTCTCCAGGAATTCTTTCAGCTTCAAATTTGATTCTTTTAAAAAATTGCTTATTATTGCATCAAATTCAGCAAGACTAGTCAGTAAAGGCTATGAATTGAAGCTGATATTTAATGGGCCATTTGTATAGTAAGTAAAGGACAGAAGTCTTTTATCCTACCTCTTTAAGTTTTGAAGACACACAGCCAGCCAAATGATTTTCTGGTCAATTAACACTGCCTCATAATTGACTGTATATGTCTATTGCGTACTTGGTGTAGGATGGATAGCTATACACATTTGGTCTGACGTGCCACAGTTGTTCCAGCAGCCTTGATGATAATCTTGGCTTGCAAAATGACATTTGTTGATAGGTGATACAACCCTTTAAATGTAAAGCTATGTTTAACTATAATTCTAAATTTTAAGTAATAGCATTTACATTTATAGACTGAGAGGAACAGCACATTAATAATTTTTTTGATTAACTTCTTTATGATCATTCTTTTGTCCTCTGTTCCCTTGAGTAATGCCTGCTCAATCCCACGTCTATTGAGGCTCTTCACCCTGCAGGCAACTGTAACAGGGAAGACACACATGTAACAGTTACATGCTCAATGACTGGATATATTATTTTCAGGAAAAAATAAAAGAATCTCTTCCAGAAGGCAAACTGTGGTGCGAACAACAACATGATAACATGTTATTCCCCTTCCTCATGCTTTCTGGAATTCAGGGAAAAGGTTTTAGAAGGATATAGCCTAGTGGTTTTAACCTTTTAATCTGGAAATTCTTTCATATAATGAACGACTAAATACAAATTTCATGCAAATGTGCATATTGTAGTTTCTGTATATAGGTTGATTATTTAGAGCACTAAACAACATTTCATGATTAAAAAAGCCAAATGTACAACTGCTATAAAAATACTGAAGTATTTAGAGGAGCTGCATTATAAAAGATAGGTCTAGCTAAAATTCTATTCATCGCACCAAAAAGTATTCATTGGTAAAATATGTTGAAAGTTCAGACTTGCTAATACAGTCCATCTTCTAGATTCCTCACTTCATTGCCTAATAAAATGTAGGATGCCAGCTATCTAATGTATCTGACATGCGACTGATTATATATAGAAAATATTTCTTGGAACATTATTATAACAAAGTTTTCAGATACTTTGCTAATTTCTAAATAAGACTTACCTCTATACATATATTTATTTTTGAAAAGTACAGTTCTTAATCTCTGGCTGTTGAGAAGCTCTGAATGTCAAGTACTACAATTACAACTTATTTTGAATCTTCACAGGGTAACAGAAAACAGTGGGAGCGTTACAGCAGGTAAATATTTTGATGTTTTAAAAAAAAAATCTAGTGGTACTTCATTCTACTCTTACAGCTCACAAATCCTTGGCTAGACTAGTTGTGTTGGAAACAGAGTGCTCCCTTACTTTTGTGTATGCCACTTCAAATCATTTAGGGTCCTAATTAGAGATAAATAGAACATAAAAATAACCAGAAAAGACTTTGGGCATCCTTAGTAAAAGTTTTGATATTTTTGGACATCTGAAATACACAAACTCTACTAAGATAGAGAAGAACAGAAAAACAGAACTATATCAAATTCTTTACCTTTCAAAGACTGAAAATTATACTGTGAATGAATTATCTTGTAAGAAATGAATATGTATTTCAAAATACATGATGAGGTCTCTTTTGTCTCATCCTCATCATTTATAAATACCAAAGAAAATGTTCCGTAGTACTACTATGGGACAGCCTGTCTCTTTCAGTCTACTTTCAGCTTTGAGCCATATTTAAATAACAAATTTGAACTTGCTTGACATGTAATTCTAGCTTAAATAGGATATAATGTTTTAAACACATTTTCCAAAAGTCTTTGTTACATATAATTGCAGCTCAAATATCATGCCTAAAAAGAGTTTTGGAAACTTTGACATTGTCATCTGACCAACCAAACCATGTTTGAAATTGTTATCACTACTGCATTTGTAAGTGAGCTCAAAGCTCGGTGCAGACAACTTGACAGGCAGCTTCTTGGAAGTATTGTGTCTTAGTAACCTTAAACATGGCTTTTCCTTTTGAACACTTTAGTAGTTGAGATAAAGTGGAAGCATTTTGGCAGCCCCACAGTCTTTGATCCAGTCTGTGGGAAAAATAGTGCTGAAATGCCCCTAGTCCTGAATTATATAAACCATGTTAGGATGACAGCTATCTCCCCCCTCCCCCTTCCACAGTTACTACAAGGGTTCCATTTAAACTGCAAACTTCATGAGGCAAAGAAAAAAACTAATCTAAATGTCTTTTAAAATCCTAAAATGTCATAGAGGCTACCACAGAAATAAAAGAATAAATATTGTCCTACACTTACTACCATTGCTGCAGCTCACTCATACTCCTTGTAAACATGCTACATCTGATTCAGCAAATTCTGTGAAATTGTCCTGAAAATACTTCAGTATTTCCATTAACATTTTAGAGTCTCCATTAATACTATGAAAGTAATATTAACTTAAAAATCATTCTCTCTATCTTGGTTGAAGGACTAATGTGTTTTCACTTTATGGATATCACTTGCCTGTTAGTTTGCCTGTTTTTGATGTTGTCTACCTGATTTCAGAGAGTTAAGGATGTTGAAAGACTTGGGAATAATAAAGTGTTACTGTGAGGAATAAATTGGAAAATTGTGAGGAATCTACTGACTGAGGCAATGACTTCAGCTACTATGGCCGTGTCTGTTATTGCCAAAGAGAGTACCAGGATAAAAAGATGGTTGTCAGAAGAACTTGGGCCTAGCAAAGGTTTGGCATTTTTACTGGGTTACATGAATCTGAAACCAAGTCTATGAGAGATGATGAGGACTTTAAAGGTTCATACTGCTAAGTTACACAAGTAAACCAGCTTCTTTTTTTCAGCCAGTGATAGTCTAGGATATCAGGATTAAGATGTCAGGATCTTCTGACAGCCCACAGAGAAAACAGCCTTAAAGTTAACAATAGAAATTTGATCTCTTGATTAGAGAACAGGAGACTGTAACCTAAAGATCTGGTGTGAGTGTGGGAAGCCTGAGTTTCTTCCCACGATGAGTTTTAACAGGTCATATCTTTCATGTCAGTGGGACCCTGAAAAGAGATTTAAAGAAATCTAAGATGCAAATCACTTGGTAACTGTGACAAAAGTTTTTAATGCAGTCTTGCCATAGAAATTGACTGGCTCTATTGAGAGGATTAATTCAAACCATGTTTCAGAAATCCAACATCTCAGAAAGTAAGGCAGAAGAAGTTAGATTCTTCCTTCACATTTTCTCTGCTACAGAATGATTCCTGAAAGTTATTGCATTTTCACGTTCAGCTTATCTTAAAACTTCCTTTCTCCAAGCATCTGAATATGCATTTTTGTCACATAAATTATTTTCTGACAGTGGCCAATATCCAAAAGAGTATGTCCCACCTAGTTCTTGTTAGTCAGGGCAGGGTGTGCTGAGTACAGTGGCAGCCAGAGCTCCAAGCAGTGAACTTCTCCCTCTGCTTTGCCATGTGAGGAAAAACAGCAAGAGAATTCTACCACCAATAGCACCACTAATGTCACTGCTGGAGCATTCACTGAGCTGCCATGAGTGCCCTGAACTTATTACCCCCTGACTCCTACACCATGGCCATTTCCTAGACTGTTGCTCTGTGTCATCCTCACAGCAGGATTTGAGGCCTCTGAGGTCCACACGTCTCTACACCACCTGGCACTGTATTACTCCTACCTCACCCAGAAGGACAGCTCCCATTGCCTGCAGATTAGCCACCACACACTGCTGTGAGAAGGACTGTGGGGTTCTGGAATAAAAGGCAGTATCCCATATGTTTCTACAGCAGCCCTGTTTATTGCTACTTCTGCTTTTCTCCAACTCAACATATGCCCCTTCCTTACTGTCCTGGGTTCTCCCTTCCCTCTTTCTTTGCTATTCTACATGTTCTGTCTCCCAAGTTCATCCTTTCTACTTCCCCCTTGCATCCGGATACAGGCAGCCACATTTCAGTTCCTGGGAAAATTATGGAACAGGTCCATAATGACAGATGCTATTTGCAGGCACAGGAAAGATAAGAAGAATTTTGGGAAAAGCCAATGCATGTTTACCAAGAGTAAACCATACTTAACCAACAAAATTGTCTTCTATGATGAAATTACTTTCTTAGTAGATAAAGGAAGAGCTGCAGATATAACTTACCTTGATTTTATCAAGTTTTTTGACACCGTTTCCTACAACTTTCTTGTGGACAAGCTGATAAGATATGGACTGGAGACGTGGACCACAAAATAGGTGGAAAGCTGGCTAAACTGCTGAGCTCAAAGTGTTAATGACTCAAAGTCAAACTGTCAGCCTATTACAAGTGGAGTTCCTCGTAGGGTGATACTAGATTCAATATTTTTACAGATTATGTGTTTAATGGGATTGAATGCACTGTCACTGAATTTGAAGATGACACCAAACTGTGAGGAGAGGTACATATCCTGGAAGGAAGAAACACCATACAGATAGGTTGGAAGACTGGCCCAACAGGATTTGCATGAGGTTTAACAAGATAGAATCATAGAATCACAGAATTGTTTAGGTTGGAAAAGACCTTTAAGATCATCCAGTCCAACCAGTAACCTACACTACCAAGTCCACACTAAACCAATCAAGGGTAGACTAGACTAAACCATGTCCCAAAGTGCCACGTCTACCCATTTTTTGAACGCTTCCAGGGATGGTGACTCCACCACCTCTCTGGGCTGCCTGTTCCAATGCTTGACAACCCTTTCCATGAAGAAATTTTTCCTAATTTCCAGCCTAAACCCCCCTGGCACAGCTTGACCCCATTTCCTCTCGTCCTATCGCTAACTACATGGGAGAAGAGACCAACACCCACCTCACTACAACCTCCTTTCAGGGAGTTGTAGAGAGCGATAAGGTCTCCCCTCAGCCTCCTCTTCTCCAGGCTAAACAACCCCAGTTCCCTCAGCCGCTCCTCATAAGGCCTGTGCACCAGACCCTTCACCAGCTTTGTTGCCCGTCTTTGGATGTGCTCCAGTACCTCAATGTCTTTCTTGTATTGAGGGGCCCAAAACTGGACACAGTATTCCAGGTGCGGCCTCACCAGCACCGAGTACAGGGGGACAATCACCTCCCTGCTCCTGCTGGCCACGCTATTCCTGATACAAGCCAGGATGCTGTTGGCCTTCTTGGCCACCTGGGCACACTGCTGGCTCATGTTCAGCTGGCTGTCAACCAACACCCCCAGGTCCTTTTCTGCCAGGCAGCTTTCCAGCCACTCTTCCCCAAGCCTGTAGCATTGCATGGGGTTGTTGTGCCCGAAGTGCAGGACCCGGCACTTGGCCTTGTTAAACCTCATACAGTTGGCCTCGTCCCATCGGTCCAGCCTGTCCAGGTCCCTCTGCAGGGCCATCCTACCCTCCAGCAGATCGACACTCCCACCCAGTTTGGTGTCATCTGCAAACTTACTGAGGGCACACTCAATCCCCTCATCCAGATCATTGATAAAGATATTAAACAAGGCTGGCCCCAAAACAGAGCCCTGGGGAACACCGCTCGTGACCGGCCGCCAACTGGACTTAACTCCATTTACCACTACTCTCTGGGCTTGGCCACCCAACCAGTTTTTTACCCAGTGAAGACTACGCCCATCCAAGCCATGAGCTGCCAGCTTCCCAAGGAGAATATTATGGCAGACGGTGTGAAAAGCTTTGCTAAAGTCCAGGTAAATGACATCCACAGCCTTTCCATCATCCACCAGGTGGGTCACCAGGTCATAAAAGGAGATCAGGTTGGTCAAGCAGGACCTGCCTTTCATGAACCCGTGCTGGCTGGGCCTGATCCCCTGGTTGACCTGCACTTGCCTGTTGATTTCACTCAATATGAATCTCTCCATAATCTTTCCTGGCACCGAGGTCAGGCTGACAGGCCTGTAGTTTCCCAGGTCCTCCTTCCAGCCCTTCTTGTAGATGGGCGTCACATTGGCAAGCCTCCAGTTATCAGGGACCTCCCCTGTTAACCAGGACTGCTGATAGATGACGGAAAGTGGCTTGGCAAGCTCCTCTGCCAGCTCCCTCAGTACTCTCAGGTAATTGTGAAGTCCTGGACCTGGAACAGAACGATCCCAAACAGCAGAACTGACTAGGGTCTGACTGCAGTGTCGCCCTGCTGAAGAGGACCTGGAGGTCCTAGGGGACAAAAAGCTGAATGTGAGTCAGCAGAATGCCCTTGCAGCAATGAAAACAAGACAGCACTTGTTAGGCTTCTTAGAATATTATGTCCAGTTTTGGTTCCCCACGCTTCAAAAAAGAAACTGATAGAATGGAAAGGGTCCAGTTGAGACCCACCAAAATGGTTATGCTATTGGATAACTTGACATACAAGGAAAGACTAAATATTTGGATTTGTTCAGCCTATAGAAGAGAAGGGTCAGGGTAAATGACAGCCTGACAATAGCTCAAACTTTAAATACAGAGAAGATGAGCATTCTCTCTTCACAAGGATGCACAGGACGACAGGTAATGAGCACACATGGCTTCAGAGGAAATTCAGTCTGACGTAAGAACAGAATTCTTCACTGTGAGAACAATTTATCATCAGATTATGTTGCCCAGGGAAGTGGTGGGCTATTCCTCGCTGGAAATATTCAGGACTTGGCTTGGCAGGAGCCTTGATAATCTAATCTAAGGCCCTGCCTTCAACAGAAGTTTGGAACAAATGTTCTCCAGAAGTCCCTTCCAGCCTAGTCTTTTCTATGATTCTATGATTTTCTCCATTCCATCTCCTGTTTTCCCATTGTTCCCAATCTTGTTTCTCCCTCATTCCAGCCCCAGCCTCAGTGTGTCCGGAGCAGCTGCACTTTTCCCTTCCTCCTTCTAAAACCCTCAACTCCAGTCCTTATTTACTTCCTCATGGAAATTCTTCCTTCAGCATTATAATGGCCAGACATCCTTTTACAAGAAGAGTGCCTACCACCACTGTGTCACATTTAAGAGGGGACAGGAGGTCGGCTGAGGAAGGGGAGTCCTGATTTTGCCTCTGGTGCTTTTACCAGTGGTAAAGTCAGTCTTTCTCTTTTTTTTTTTTTTTTTTGCCTGTCCCTTGGCTAGGAAAAAGCATTTAACAGGATAGATCATAGAACCCAACAGGGCACCCTATAGGCATTCAGTTTCAATGCATTTTCAATAGGTCTGTGGGGAGATCTTATTGCAGCTTTTCAGTACTTAAAGGGGGCCTATAGGAAGGATGGGGACAATTTTTTAGCAAGGTCTGTTGTGACAGAACAAGGAATAATGGATTTAAACTAAGGAATAGGTTTAGACTGGATATAAGGAAGAAATTTTTTTACAGTGAGGGTGGTGAAGCACTGGAACAGGTTGCCCAGAGAGGTAGTGGAGGTCCCATCCCTAGAAACATTCAAGGTCAGGTTGGACGGGGCTCTGAGCAACCTGATCTGGTTAAAGTTGTCCCTGCTCCCTGCAGGGGGGTTGGGCTAAATGATCTCTAAAGGTCCCTTCCAAACCAAAGCATTCTATGATTCTATGATTCAATCCAGCTTCACAGAATTTGCTCACTGCAGTAGAGGGTTATGACAAACTCATCTTGGGAGAAGAGTATGTCAGGTCCACCTCTTATTTGGTCAGCTCTATTCCATTGTCACTGAGCTGACAGTGTCACTGTCACTATTGTGTACTCTGCCAGAAATAATGCAGCTGGTTCTAAGAGAACCAAATCTGTGAAAGATCCTGTTGAAGTATACTATTGCTGTCCTTCTTGTGACACAAGACTCAGATGGCCAATAGGGTAGAAAGGTCTGTTAAGTCACCTCCTCAGAAGCCACATTCTGTCTGGTTTAGATGCTTTGGCTAGTCTAGCCTGGTACCTGAGGTTGTGTACTGGTGAACTCTCTCTTGCCTGCTGCTCTACGTGTATCACATTCCTGAACCCAATTCCTCTTCGGCTGCTATTTGAAACAGACTGAAGGCTAGGGTATCTGACTGGTTACAGAGGTGGCTAAGATTGCAGTTATTCTTTTCTCTTTGGAGAAGATCACTGATCATCATACAGCTACTACTGCATGTTTTTTCATACTATCTCACTGTCTGTCTTCCCATGATGCTGGCCAGACTCTAGAAATATGTTGAACTTGGTTGAAGAGTCATGTGGACAAGGCTACGCTAGAGAAGAAATTACATCCAATGCATCACCTTAGTAATCTCTCCCCTCTCCTGCACAGGCACTTCTGCAGACAGCATGACATCCAGACAGTGGAACTTAAAACCATGCTGCAAAAACATGCTTGCAAACCGTTATTTTGGTTGGCAAAGAGTTCTATCAGTATGAACAACCACAAGAGTGAAGAGAAGCACAGTGAAGAGGGATCTAAGCAAGCTGTCTATGATGTTAGCCTGACAGTAAATGGGCTCATTTAATTGGACTTTTTGCTGACCAAAAGCAGCAAGACCTGACTGGACTTCACTGGACTCTGCTACCTTGGAAGTAGTATAACAATGTTCTCATTACATCAGTCCTAATAAAATTCTAAAGATTCCGAGCTTCTGCTTAACAAAGTATTTAGAACTTAGCCTGATTAACCCACAAACTAGATAACCTATTACGGGTAGCTGAAAGTTCATGTTTGTTTGTAAAAGACTGACCTTTTTATAGAAATATTAGTAAGATTTCTGTCATACACATATATCTAGGTTGGTATGGATGAATTGGCAGTAGCCGTTAACATGTGAATAGACCTGCAATCTTTATAAAGGACTTGTAAGGACTGCTGATCAAGAAGGCTCTTTCTTGTGAATAGGTGATTGTGTGACCATAGCCTTTCTCTTCCTTAAGACCAAGTAGAAGTTATGCAAATAAAAACTCCGTAACTGCAACTGAAGGCAAAAAGCCAGAAACTTGCCAGAAATGCAGGTGAGCAACCCAGCCAAGGAATCTCAGCCAGAGTGGAGAAAACTGACCTCCAGTTTGGTGCTTTTTTCTCCCAGGCAACAGATGAGAATCCCCTATTAATATTCTCCAACAGGCATAGTCTAAACAGTTAGGAGAACATTATGTATTTATGTTTGTCTCCATCTTTGTAAAATATTCTTGATTTTCAGATTTATTGGCTTTTTTACTATAATGTAAATTATATAATTTTTAAAAGATAGTAATGTATCACAACATCCTTAAATTACTTTTTATTTAATACAAGGAAATAACTGGTACATTAAATTAGCCCCTGTATAGCAACCTGTGGTGCAGATCTTTGAACTCTTAATTTTTCTATCCATTGGCCCAGCTAGTAGACTGAAATATCTGATTTGCACAAGAAATGGGAAGAAATTCTCCCTCATATGTTATATATTTGCTTCATGTTTACCATTAAAGTTGTGTAAAAAAGTAAAAAAAATAAGCCCAGTTATTAACATCGATGTATGTTCTGATTTTGCCAGCAAATTGAGATGCTGAGTCTTCATCTGTAAAAATAAGGCTAAAACAGAAGTAGCACTTCAATTTATGCATAGACAGTACAGGTACAGTATCTGAACTGTTAAGATTTTTGGCCATAGTAAATACCATGTATAGTGTTGATTCAATGAAAACTCTGCTATCATGAATAATGACCTTATGGAAGGCTAGTCATCCAAAAGTTCATCCAAAAGAAAAACTTTAAAAAGGCATTTGAACTAACAGTGCCTGAGATCACAGCACGAAGTTGCTTTCCAATGAATATTGTGTTAAACTCAAAGCTTCCATGTTCTGTGAGATTGACTGAAATTTCCTGAGAGAGTGCTTCTCCCTGCGTGGTCATAAGCATTTGCACAGCTGCTAAAGGTTTTTGGCAGCTTCCCACAACTGTGGAACCACATCTGGAGTAAATTTAAGTGACCATAAATTTCAGTACCTTCAGAACAAAACAGTGAAACCTACTTCTCTCACCTAGCAGTACCAAAGCCAAAAAATAAGCCAATCAATTCCTGCTGTTGGGAGGGATGGAAAGAGAAAAACAGAGAACTTTTTGTCTTCTCTTTAGCAGACATGTAAGATGCTTTAATTCTCTGGTAAAGGGACAGAATATAAGCTTAGATAACTAAGCCTGAAGTGGGAAATATGAGCCAAAGCCAAAGCAGCTAGTTCAATTCCCGGGATTCAGAAAATAAAACCTCACTTGATTTAACTCTTAAGGGCAATGTTTGGAATTTGAGTCTTCTTTTATAGACCATATCACAATAGATACCATGTTTTCTTAAGGAGAACCCTGTCTCTTAAAAAAAAAAAAAAAAAAAGTACTAAATGATTATCACATTTTTAGTTGCACAGATAGATTAGCTCAGGAAACAATAGTTTTGTTGTAATAGTAACAGTAAACATGGTTTGCTGTGCAGTTTGCTGTTGAATAACTCAAAATTTGGGAGAGAATTAAAATTTAGACTTCTAAAGGGAATTTGAATCCCATATCTATGAAATATATAATTTTATATATTTCATGAGACTTTTTTGATTAGGTTGACATTATACTATTGTTTGAAATGGGCTTCATAAGGTGAAACTGAGATGTTGAGAATGAGAGGGAATGTATAATTTATAAACTCTACTTAATAAAGCATATGTTAAGTACAGCTCTGTGTGGAAAAGTCCTTTTAGGTTATTTATAGTTTGATTTATTATATTAGAGTTCTTCTTAATAATAGAGTTATCTTACCATTGTAATTGAGCCTATCAGTCAAGATTAGAGAGGACATTTTACATGTCTGAGGGAAGATGGCAAAGCAGAGCTATGAATCTGCAGCAAGTACCAAAGTTAGAAAGACAACAAATACCATGGAACCACAGTGTTTTGTTAACTTAAATTTTCCAAATAATTTGAGTATGGAGATGTGTTTTATGTTTGACCAAATCAGAATTGCCAGTCAGACCTGAGTGACCGGCTACCTCTATTAATTGGGGGGTTGATATGGATTTAAAAACAGAGATATTGAGTCAGCCAAGAGAAGACGACAGAAAGAACCCAGTACACATGGGCAACTACACATAGAGAACTGATATCTGAACAACAATCTCTCTGCATAAATGATCTCTGTGTTGTTCAGAGTGAGGCAAAGAATGACATCATATGACCTGCTGAACTGTAGCAGAACTGTTTTCAGCCAGGCCCTGAGATAGCCTTTCTAGGCTCCCAACAAGCCTAGGTTACTGTAGACGCCATGCTTCAGCATCTATTTCTTTGCAGAAAAGATTTGGATCCCTATATAGAAGTACCAAGCTCCTCCTTATCTCAGCTTCTGCAGGAAACATTTTAGCATTAGGAAGTTGAGGCACAAAGAACTTAAAATCCAGATTTGCAAAGGTATAAAGTCACTTAACTCTCATTTAATGCATAGAAATCAGACTTTAATGCATTCATATTTTTATCTAAGTAATTATCCCAAATTTACATGTAAAGTTTCTGGCAGATCAAACTTCATGATGGCATTTAAGGCTTGTACTCAACCATGATAAAATATTTGCTCACAAGTAAAATCAATAAAATATTACGGTCAGAAAAAAAGTAAGGATGGGTGGCGTAGAGAGAAAAGGGATAGGTAAACTTGCAGTGGAAGGAAGAGACAAACAGGGCATATATGTTCTTTGCTTCACTGTTCTGGAGCAATATAATCAGCTTTCAAAATACTGTAATGAAAAGAATGAGAAGGAAAGGAGGTGATGAGATGTGAAGAATAGTCTACAATATTGCTCAGATTTTGGAGAACATAGGAGAAGAAGAGTTGAAGTTTCAAGGAAATCCACTGCAGGTTTTCCTCTTCTGGTTCTTTTGCTTTGAAGTAAAGAGCAGGTAATGCCATTTCAGAAGGTGGTGCAATGCTGTAAGAACAAGAAAATTGAAGACTGAATATTATTTTTGATTGACTGATTGACTGATTGATTGCATAGGAAAAGAGGGGGGTTTTGTTGTTTTGGAGGGTTGGGGTTGTTTGGTGTGGTTTTTTTTTTCCATGGTTTACTTATGAAATTAAGGGTTTTCCAGCAGGAATAACTACAGGGAATGCTGTGTGTAGTCTTCATTGGTTTCTCAGTTGCACACAAATTTCTGTTTATATGAAACTTTTATGAGTCAATTTTTTTTTTTTTTTTGGCATTGCTTTCAGCTAGTTAAGTATATATAATATTAATGCAATAGAATCTCAAACCAGAACTTCTTTACTCATATTGTTTGAGTAAGATCAGCTACATGAGTGATGCAGATGATCATAGAACAAGGGTGTTTCAGTTATGTGTAGTAAAGTGACTCTTAAGCCTTTTATCATAGAATCATAGAATCGTTTAGGTTGGAAAAGACCTTTAAGATCATCCAGTCCAACCATTAACCCACACTACCAAGTCTACCCTAAGCCAATCAAGGGTAGACTAGACTAAACCATGTCAAAGCATAGCAGGATCTACAATTAACAGAAATAACTAGGGTTTTTTCATTACATGTGTTTTTGCAGCAAAAGAATGATACCTATAAAGCTGTGGAAATCATATGAGTAGCTTCAAAAAGGGACATTGGAAACTAGAATCATAACTGAAGTGAAAATCCTTTGCCATCCTGCACTGTTGTTCTCATCTCTAAATTTGCCACTGCTTATGCCACTGATGGCATAAGACACCTGTTGCTTTTTTTTGTTGATCCCCAACCAAAAATCTTCCAGAGGAAAATAAATAATATTACAGTTTTGTAATGTATGGAGACATCCGACTTTACTTGACAATATTAGCAAAAACCTAAATCTTGATGGGCTAGGATTCATGATGCAATCAGGAGAAACTATCAGTAGTGACTCCTTCTCCACAAGATAGTTTCCTTTTCAGGTATGATTCAGTCCTTTTACTACCTCTGTTCTTATGTTTATGTTTTGTTTCACTGCTCCGCACAAATAACAAATTACTTGCTGATTTGAGTGTAATGAGCTATGTAACATCTTCCATGTTCTCTTTGTGAAAGAAGTGTGCTCCTTGGCTTGATCCAAAAAACCATCAATCCTTATCTTTTGTACCTCTTCAGAAATTCTGCCTTTTTATGTTATCAGATTTGTTAGTAAATGTGTGTGAGGCATTTGGGGTTAGTGCGTATTTACGATTTACCCAGGTTTGTTAGTCATACACATCCTTCATTACCCTCCTTCATATTTTTTTTTCCTTTGACTAAACCTCAGTACTGCTATTGGAATTAAAGTGAATAGATGCAGAAGACCTCAACATGTATGAAAGATACTACATCCTTCCGGACTAACACTAAGAAAACCATAATTATTTAAAGACCTATTTTGTATAACTTGTCTTTAAGATTTTTTTCCTTAAGGGATGGATTGTGCTTTCCCCTCGCAAGGTAACAAACAAGCTTAACTGAAATAAAATGTTGTATTCTGCTACACAGAGGACTTGAGCATCTGTCAGTTGCTGCAGAACATCACCCCTTTCTTTTTAATTTATTTTTTGTCAACAAACTATGGATGGAGAAAGACTGCATGAAAGGTTTATGATGACCAATAGGTTTATTAGCTACAGTCTATTTTAAGGACTGTGGAGACCAGAGGTACTGTTCTGAGACCTGGAATGGAGAAAAACTATATTTTGCTAATACCTGCAATTCTTTAACCAAAGATGTTTTTCTTTGCTATTGTACAAGGAATCTGTATATGGTCCTGCCTCACCCCCTTTTCTCACAAATATCAGTATTTTTTAGTTTTTACAATCTTATGATCTTTACTTTCTCTGATGTTGGGTTGCCTAGATACACCTGCATCATCTTATTAATATCTTCAATGTGGTATACATGGATACACAGATATATATATATATACAAACATTCCATTATGTTCCTGTCTACATCTTACCCTCACCTCACAAAAGTCAGATATCAAGATCCAGACCAGTACCTACAATTAAAACTCTCAGACACTTTTGACAATATTAATACTGTTATCTAGAAAATATCAAATACTAGTAGTTAAACACAACATCCAGAAAATGTTAGTTTTGCAATGCATCCAATAACAATTCCCAGTATTTCTAAATCCATTAAATAGGTGAAAATATTCAATAAGTATCAGAAATGAATTTAAAAAAATCTACAGGTTATATACAGTATCTACTATTGCTATGAGTTTCTCAAATCACTAAAGGAATCAATACATGTATTTGATGCTTTCTTTTCCACTTATAAAGTCCTGTTGTAGTAGTCCTGGTACTCCTATCCAGCACTATTTTCTATTCTGGTAAGTTATATTTTGTCTACTTAACTTCTCCTTCAGTTTTAATTGAATAGAACATCAAACTGCATGTAATACTCCTGTAAGCAGTTAAAGCATTACTGTTCTTCCACACAAGTACTGAAATAATTTCAGGGAGATGTTTACAAGTTCTTGTGAAAAAAAGAGTTTCATGTAAGATGTTATCTGATAAACTAGTAGTAAAAGTAATTTAAAATTTGTGAGAAAACAAATTTGTATTGTTAGTGTCACTTTTTGATTATATTTTTACTCCAGGCTATGGGATCACTCATTCTTTTGCTCTTTGCAATTTACTGACTTCCTTTAACAACTCTGCTACTACTTAATACTGAATGCATTATTTAAATGAACTATTTGGGAAGTGAGTTATGACTTCCCAGGTCTTATATAAATCTTACTGAAATTTAAAAGCTATAGATAAGACCCATATGAAGAAGATTTGCGGAAGTGAGTGTCAAATTTTTCATTTTTCTTCTTGAGGCTGGCACAAATTAATTTCATTAGAAAGGGGTTTTTTAGGTTTTCTGAAAAATGCATTCTAATCCTTATAGCAGTTTTTAATTATAGACAGAGAGTTTAAATTGTATCTTACTATAAATAACTGTCTAAACGTAGAATGAAAAAAAAAACAAAAAAAATGCCTTTTTACTTAATTCTGTAGAAATGTATTGTATTTTCAATGTGTATTTATTTAGATAAGTCTTTTGGAATAGAATGGAAAGTTCATTTACTGTGCTTCATGTGTATGTTATGACATCAGTTTTTCATAGTTCCATGCAGTTTCTATTAAAATGAACGGATAGTTGATTCCTGCCAGAAAATTTAGCCATGTTGGACAGATTTAGCTGAACATATTCATCATCTGGCAGTGAAGTGGTCAGTTATATTTGTATTTAATGTAGGTGTATTTAAGCTTCAAAGTTACCACTTTAAAGTTAACACCTCATTAAAATCAGTGGACAACATTTACATCTCTCTTCCCAATTTTGCAGTATTTTGGGCTGCTGACTGAGCAAATGATATACATTGAGGAGTCTATTTTTAAATACAAAGGGCTAGAAATAACACCTTGAAGTCAATGAGCAAATTCTTGGGATCCACCCTTGGTCAGGCTTTATTCATATTCATGGCAATGTGACTTACATTGTTTACAATGAGATTAATTTATTCAATAAATATTAAAGATTTTAGGTTTGGGGTTTTTTTTTTTTCCCCTGCAGCAAAGGGGAACACAGTTTCAAAATGCAGTGGAGAAAGAAGAGGAAAGATCTTAATATGAAGACATCAGTGACTGTGGCAAGTCTTGGATCCTAAACACCAGACTTTCTTTTGGACTTTTTTAACTTAAAGTGTTTGACTAGTAGCTTTTGGATAAGTATGAATAATAATAATAATAATCTTTTAACAAAATGAATATGCTGCTGTATGAGATTATTTGGAGACTGTCACTGCCACTTCCAAATGAACACATATTTCTCTCATGCAACTCAAGTAGTAATTGTGTTGTTATGGAGCAGTGGAGCACCATAATCTTGATAGACTATTTGTTCTTTTTTTTTTCTTTTTCTCCTACAAATGTTTAAAGAAAGGTTTCATTCCTGAGATTACAAAATAGTCATAATTTTAAGATCCAGAATTATGATGACAGTGCTTTTATAAAGGTTGTGTGCTAAGACGTTGGAAGAAAAGACATCTGAAAGAAAATATAAGTTGCCAGAAATGTTGTCCACCATAGTATTATGAAATAAAACTTAAGTTAAAGCAAGGAGGTTAAAACAAACTCAAGACAAATGGTAACTTAATACATGATAAATTCCATTATATAGTAGTTGGTCAGCATTGTGCTGGTATCTGTTTATAGGGTGAAAATTGAGGAACTTGGAGATACTGGAATGACAAGAAACACATAAAGGAACCGCAGAAAAGGGGAGATTCCAAGAGCTTAATAACACTACTGGAAAAATGCCAGAGGTGGATTTATAAACCTTCTATCTACAGGCTGAAGGAATTATTCCAAGGAGCCTTAGGTAGCAATGTATGTATTGGATCATATTTAACTATGTGATTTTCTTGTGGGTAAATGTTTTCATGAGCTCTATTATAATGTTTTACAAGTAAAGTAAATGTATGAGGGCAGTATAATTTATTTTCTAATGAGGGATCAAGTAGTTTATTTCTATTGTACATGTTATTACAGTGACTGTAACATGCTGTGGGAGAGCTGCATGATGAGCAGTCACATCTTGCTAACACATCTTAGATGATAAACAGATGGAGACTATGGAGACATTCCATGTTAGGACATGCAGGACAAATTATTTCACAAACATAATTAGCATAAATTACTATTTAAAAGCTTTTTTTTTTTTTAATAGCCTCCTCCTCTGCCCCTTAACAGCCATGACCTTGGCAGCTTGAGTCTTCAAGAGCAGCTAGAATTATGATGGGTGGATGAAGCTCTAAAGGGTTAGAAGTTTAGTTTGGAGAAATACCAAGAAGTTTGGATACTAATCTCAGATTTATCCAAACTAATCCTTGGAGGTCTCTCTCCTTCCTCTTCCACATATTTCCTCCTCCTCCCCCCAAGATTGACTACATCTTTTTTCAGGTTTCATGCTTGCACTGACACTGTACTTTCACACTCCTCTTGGAAATTTCACATCTGGCATTGCTTTATGTTTCCTGTTATTTTAAAATCACATATAGTGGGATCTCCCTGAGTCAGGGATTTCTCGTGAAGGTTTAGCTACTTGCCCTAGTGAAGTCTCAAGACTGGTGAGATTTGAAATAGTAAAAAGTGAAACAGAGTTGTCAGGGCCATTAACTGAATTTGTTATAAATTTTCTGTATAATTTAAGGTCAAAAAAAGGGACCATGAGACCTCTAGACTGATCCCCTGTATAAAGTAAGCAACAGATTTTTAGCTCCTTATTGCTGTATTGAACCCAGTAACTTGAGTTTGACTGAAGTATATTTTCCAGCAAAGCATCCTATCTTCATCTAAATACAGCGAGAGATGAAGCTACTTCCTTCATCCTCACTGGTAACTATTCCTGTTTTTTTTTTAATTTGAGTTTGTCCCTGTTCAGCCTCTAAACATTCATCCTCTAAACAGTCATTCTTCACCTTTCTTAACCAGGTTACAGATCTTTTTGAGGCTTAGTCTTTCTCCCCATGAAGACATTTCTATGCAGTTATAAGGTAACTCTGGTTTTTTTTTTTTTATATTTCTTTTTTTTTTTTTTTTTTTTTGTGATCTAAGCAAACAGTTATTTAAGTCTCTCATGCCTTTTTCTCCAAACCTTGAATCATTTTTATCTGCACCCTTTCAAAGTTTTCAGTTTTGAAAATGCAGACTGGAACAACAAAAATAAAATTGCCTCTCTAATCCTACTCCATATTCTCCCTTTATATATCAAGAGATCAGACTGTCTCTTTTTGCCATGGAATTTAACTGGAGGCTCATATTGAATTACTTAATGATGAACACTTTGGTTTATGAGGACAGTTTATGATACTCTAGAAACAGGACCCAAACTTGGTGAAGTCTTTAGATGGAACTGTATTCACCTTTCTTCTTCCTCTAACAACAGATAACTCAGAACCATGAATGTAAATAAAAGGCATACATGTAAATAAAAGGGTCAAACCCCAGTCCATTCTTAGAAGAAAGTTGAGAGAGTCAGAACAAAAGAGAGAAACAAACTTTTCTTCTCTTTTGCTCTCACATAAAAATGTATGTGCCCATCTTTAACAGGACATACACTGTGCATCAAACTGGAATGACCAACTTTAACTTTTCAAAGTCTGGACTAATTGGAGTTCCTCATTCCTGCAAAAACTTAGGTATCACTTTGGCTGTATTAAAAAGTACATTGTTTAAATCAGTTCAGTCTTCAAGTGATACAGATCACTTCCCATGACTGCCTGTCTTCATTATTTACCATCGTGCCAATCTTTGTGTCATCCCATAAATTTTATCAGCTCTGATTTTATTTTTGCTTCTCAGACAACTGATAAATATTGAAGGGTGTCAAGCCTTATATGAACCCCTACTGCAAGTCTTAGAAGCAGCCTCAGTTGATTAGGAATCCCTGCTGCCTACTACTTACCAAAATGTCAGCCTATTCTAAACCCATTTAATTTCAATTTACCTTGGTGAAATTGTGCTGTGTTAAGTAACATTGTTAGGAGGCAAACATTAAGAGAATGTATTCAGATAATGTCTAGATACATTCAATGTTCAGGAAAGTGAGGGGCTAACTGTGTGGCTGAAAACATATGGAAAGTGTCATGGGCTGGTTATTCTTCTGGAATAGTCTTGGTCTGAGGCAACACTCATAGGCTATTCCTGAACCAGTGTCACCAACATGTCATGGAGACACAACATCAAATATCATGGGTCACTATACATTCCCTTAGCCTGTATGAAGTAGAAGAAAACACTGTTTCAGCTCTCACAGTTGACCTAGGGTAGAACAGTATGTTCTCCTTTTCAGTAGTAAGGATAGCATTTTGAATAACCAAATGTTCTCACAGCATCTCATCTAAACAAGTCATACTAAGTGCACATATTATTTTTTTCAGCTGAATTATCCAAAAGAATTACCTAATAAAAGGGAGAAACTCAAACTTTTATGCCTGATTATTTGATTAATTACCTGCTCATGTTTTCCAGGTAAAGATAATATACTGGGTAACAAGTATCACTGCATTATGTATAAGCTTATTCCTGAAAATTCCTGAGGAAAAAAGAAATCATAAAAACAAGAACATGCCAGTAACGAAATAACCTGTTTTCAAATCTCTCTTTTTTTTTTTTTAATTTTTTAATTTTTTTTTTTAATGTTGGTGTGCATTTATAGATTAGGTATTATCTTAATTTTTATTTCAAAGGATCACTTCATTGATCCAAAATCATTTTGCGATATTAAAAGTTCATATAAGCCTTATCAGAATGATACTGCCTGTTAGGTAAAACCTGATGGTCTACACAACAAGGTTTCAAAGACAGTGCAGAATAATTTTTCCAACTGGGGATTTGGTAGCCACTAAATGATTTGGACTTTGGCCAGAATATTATAGTTAATAGCCTTTCTTTTGTAAAAAGTGTTGTGGGATTTTTAATGACAAGCTATTCAACAGGGGCTGAATTTTACATGTCTTCCAAAGACAGTTTTATGAAACTGCTAAAAAGTTTTATTTGCTTTATGGCTCACTGGCACCTCTAAATTTTATATAGTATTTTTAGAAAAGTAAACAATAAATGAATTTTCCATTTCTCTCTTATCTCTGTCTATAAATTCATAAAAAAGTAGATATTTATTTGATATGTTGATTACAAGTATATTTTAGCAACAACCTTGTGTAATAATAGACCTGTATACCTGTATGTGACAAAATGTGACAAAAGAGGCACATGGAAATTCACTTTTTTAAAAAATAAGTTTATGATCTTTTTAAAATGTATAAAAATATTTTATTGTCAATGTATTTATATAACTAAAATGAAAATCAGTTTCATATGCTCATGAGCTCATATGACTGATGAATAGGTTTTTTCAGATATGGAATTGCTGTAGATAACAATTTATGCTCGTGACTATACAATGCTATTGTGGCCTACACTAGGGAGTAAAGCTATTCCTTTATCCCTGAAATACTCTAAGCAACATCAGTTTTCTCATTTGTTGCAAAAGGAATCCATATTTAGGCCTTTATGTTCCATTTCCATTCCCTCATCTTTGTAGATTTTCCATAGACTTCCTTCAGGCTATGAATATGGTAGGAAGTAAAATGTTGTTCCCTTTCCCCTCTGTTTTATGTCTCTGTTTTGCAGTATCCTTTGGTTTAGGGAGAAGTTTTGTTGTATGCATGCTCCCTGCCACTTGAAGGCACTACCTTCTCTTCTTCTTTTCTGTGTAGCTGCTCTTCCTCCCTCTCCTGTTTTGTTCCACTTCCCTAGGTGAGGAGCAAAAGTGGAAAAATCAGGGGCTTCCACTCAGTTGTAAGACAGGATGCACTCTGTACACTGAGCAGAGAGATTTTCAACCACAGCTACACAAGGCCACCTTTAGAGCTTCAGGTGCCCCAAGCAAGACTAGGTAATTGTGCCCTGGGATGAGGTCAGAGTTGGTTTAACAGAGGGTTTCAAAACCAAAAATGAAAGCTTTTGTATCTCAGTTCAGAGGAAAGACAAGCATTAGAAGTATATCTCAGTGTCACATTGTTAGGCAGAGATGTTATTAACAGCACTGATGTACATGTGTAGTAAGCCAGAGGCACAAAAATGCTTCCATGTGGTTAAAATGTACACACTTGGGCAATGCCAGTGGACATTTTACATTTAAAGGGACAGAAGTTACTTTCTGTGGTAGACAAATGAGCTCAAAGAATACTTGCCCCTATCAGTGCCCCTTCCACTTTGGTATCCCATGTGGACACTTGTTTAGAGTTCCCCTAAGGCTGACCCTGCAGCTAGAGTGCGTACAGAGCAAGATTGCCTACTGTATGAGAAGGAAGAGCAGAGGGTTCAGGCCCCTAATCAGCAGTGACATTTCTGTTTCCTGACACTACAGAACGAGGAACAAGGGGTCATTCCACGTAGGAAACGCAAATGCAAACCTGCCAATTAAGGGAAACTTATAGTTAGAAGGAACGTCACAAGCAAAAAGACACAAACACACAGGAAGAACAAAGGCATTTTTAAAGATAAGCGAAGAAAATAATCAAGAACTGATGCTCTAGGGAAGATTTAAAAAAAAAAAAAACAAAGCCCACCAACCAAAAAAAACCCCATCAAAACCAAAGCATCTCTGCAGAAACTGAGAAAAATAGTTTTAAAATGTATCAAATACCCTAAAAGAAAGTAAGAAAATGAAGCTGCTGGGTATTAGGTTGAACAAACCAGAGTTCAGAGATGATATGCTACATGCAAAACTCTGTTACAGATGGTGGAGACTGAAGGACATAAATCTGGCTGATAATTCACTCTCCAATGTTATCCCTGTAAGGCTAGATAAAAAACAGAAAGATGAGCTCTTTCCCCTGATACCTTAAAATGAATTAAGACTGAAAAATTTTAGAAAAATTCGCAAATGTATTCAAATGCACACCTGAAGAATTTAAAAGTGGGGGAGAAGGGATAAAGCACTTTTTTTTCTTTTTTCTTAGCTGGTAATCTCTTAATCTATCCTTTTCCCTTCCTGGACTATTTCAATAAACGCTACAAGTGGTTTCTTATTGTGACTGTAAACAAAATTAGAAGAAACATTTGGTCAATTCACTTATCCAAACTATTCTTAATACTTGATAATAGGATAAAGACTATGTGAAACACAACTTGGAGTAGAAAGTAGCAGAAACTCACCAGCTGTGGAAATAATTACAAACCTGATTTTATGCCTTAGAAATAGTCATCCCTTCTGTAATTGTATTTAAATTTTAATAATTTTTTTTAAATTAAAAAAGATATATTTTTTGCTTTAAGACATTTTGTACTAACTTCTTTTAAAACAATAATTTAAAAAGAATAACTTAAAATTGAAAAAGCACTAGATTTACAGTGTCTTAATGCTAAAAAGTATCTACATATATATGAAATATATACTTGCAAAGCTTAGTGGAACTGACTGAAAATAGAAAATGTGAGTTTTTAGAAATTTGAAATACAAGTTTAATAGGTTTCAATGTTTCAATTTGTAATGCTGTTCTGTATTCTGCATTCAGAGGTGTCCTAAAGCCCTTTTGGTTTTAGAGTCAGCCAGGCATATATTGGTGGCAGAATGCAGTCCCAAAAGAACAGCAGTAATCTATTACTTGAGTCTTCTTTTTCCCAGTGGGAAGCCTCCATGAATAAGGCTTGATACCACTGCCAGCAGATCCAAGACTCTAGATTGGGGATCTATGCTGACATTATAATACGCCTCTCAGAGACTAAAAAAATAAAAAAACCTTTCATCAAAAATAGATAGGAGTTGTTATCAATTCCTCCCATTTATTTCTTGTAGCTGTGTAGAATGCCAGTGACCTTGTGGGGAATTTTCTGGGCTGTTTAAAGAGATATTGAAGGAATGAAAACTGTTACAGTTGAGTCACCAAGTCCCTTTCCTTTCTAGTGGGAATTATGAGCAGACAACAGAGGTGATTCCACATGTGTTAACAAGACGTGGTCAGCTATTTAAATCTATATCAAGTGTATATGTTTTGGGCTCTTTGCCTGAGCCCAATCAAGTGCATATTTCAAGAATTTTACGTAATAACAACTACTGATATCTCTAGTCAATAATGTCACTCTCCTACTATCATACATGACTGGTATTATTTTTTGTTGCTAGAGGAGTTGGAGATGTCTCAGCTAAGCAGAACTCTAGAGTAAAAAATCAAGAAGATATTTCTCCTCTCATTCATATCCCTTCCCAGCTGTTACACTGTTGTCTCTACTCCTGTGTTAGGAAGAAGCATTCAGGGCAGATCAGCTGGAAGAACTCCTGGCTATTGTCCTCCTGACAGCAGACCTTCTGAGAAATTGTTGTCTCTTCCTTCCAGTTAGAGTACATATGCATAATGGCATTACAAAAGCTAAAGATTTAATTAAATGACATTCTCTTAAAATCTCTATGCATTACTATGGAGATAATTAATTATTCTTCTTATTTGTATTGGCCTGAATTTATGTTCCACAATTTACTCCTGCTTTTTGTGTAGACTTTTTTTCTGATTAATGACTGAGTGTATAGAACTTATTATGTTATAGACAACAATTATAGGAAATCCTTTGGGTTTACTTTTAAAGTGAACAATTTCATAAAACATTAAAACATACTGTGTCTCCTAATACAGAACCAAAACCAGTATATATTGATATCAGAGAAATTAGCTAGACTTAAAAAAAAAAAAAAAGGAAAAATTAAGTAGTGCTTTCAATGTGGTAAAACTTGAAGCATCTCTATATTCCTAAAAGGATATGTATAACTCAAGATGAGAGAAAAAAAGAGTAAATATTTGTAATTTAAGTTATACATTTTGGGCTGGTATTAATTTCTTAGAAAGGTTAGAGAGGCAAATTCCAGCGAGAGAGGAAATAAAATCATTCAAAGACAAGAAACCTTAAAATGTTCTGTTTCTTTGGCTGTTCATTAACAGAAAAGACGTGCACCTCTAGGGCCCTTTCCATGTAAATGCATGTCTCAAAAAGCCAAGTCTTTAATTACACATCAGCACTGGAGAGAGCATACGAGGAACAAATGTGGTAGGCCTTGTAAACCAGCAAAAACCTTGTCACAGGCAAAACATTTGTGAGTCAGAGAACTGTATGTAATTCATTGCCAATAAAAGCAAACTTTTGATCACTGACTTGGGTATTGGGGAAAGCAAGAATACAAACAAGGAGTCAAACTCACATATGCTCCCCTTCTCCAGTGTTAATTGCCTTTATATTCACCAAGGGTTACACACAGCTGATGAAAACTCCTCTGGTGAGGAGGTGAGGAGACGAGAGGAGGCTGAGGCAGCTGCGGTCCCTCAGGGAAGTCGCTGCCCTGGCGTGGGTGGCCCATGGCCGCAGTCCTTCAGGGTGTCCCTGATCCAGTGCGTGTCACCCATGGCCGCAGTCCTTCGGGGTGTCCCTGTTCCGGTGCGTGTCACCCATGGCCGCAGTCCTTCGGGGTGTCCCTGTTCCGGTGCGTGTCACCCATGGCCGCAGTCCTTCGGGGTGTCCCTGTTCCGGTGCGTGTCACCCATGGCCGCAGTCCTTCGGGGTGTCCCTGCTCCGGTGCATGTCACCCATGGCCGCAGTCCTTCGGGGTGTCCCTGCTCCGGTGTGTGTCACCCATGGCCGCAGTCCTTCGGGGTGTCCCTGCTCCGATGTGTGTCACCCATGGCCGCAGTCCTTCGGGGTGTCCCTGTCCTGGCATGGGTGGTCTGCAGCCACAGCCCCTGAGGGATGTACGTATGCTCCCCGCCCCACCCCTAAATACATCTGCTGAGGGGCTCCCCATGGGCTCCTCACACTGCCCAAAGTTCTGGTGCACTCCGGGGTGTTGATGCCAGTGTCAGAGCCGCTGGGAATTGGCTATGCCCAGCAGAGGGTGGCCCATGGCCTCCTCCTGCTCCGGCCACCCTTGCAGCCTTCTGCTGCCCAGGCCTTATAACTTAACAGCCATTACGAACCGGTGCAGCGTAAAAGGCGTCAGTATCCATTCTGGCGTAAGGCAGTGAGATGCCACTGTGTCCAGTAACACTCTTGTTAACTTTTATCTATATATGGCACAGAATCAATCTGAACTTCATGTTTTAACAAGGAAATTCTCAACATAAATCCTTTTACAGAAGATTTTAAACAAAATAAGAAATGAATCCTGCTCTCTCTGCTCTCATGAGTAGTTCAGTTGACATCTATGGTGCCGTGTTAAGATTATTTTATGCTTTATAATGAAACTGGAGAGTATTTTATCTTGATCTCTAAAACCTTCTTTGGCTTAGAAAACCCTGGATTTCATTTTAGGTTTACAAGCAACCAAAAAAAAGCTAAGTATCATTTGTATCAAGCAGTTTTATTTACACATACATTTATTATTGATACTTATATTTACAGAACTGAGAGTAGACTGGGAAGCTTATAATAAGTTTTCAAAAGAAGAATATATAGGGTACTTGTATATAGGTTTACATTTAGGATTAAATGTCTATTGTACATCCTGAATTTTAATCCATTCATAGGTATATGAAATGCTCCTCTGATATTTCATAATAACTGTAAATTGAATCAAATTTTCTTCTGGAATCCCTTTATATTTTTGTATGTAATCACCACATCACATAAAGGTGGACTATATTCAAGCAGCTGAATACTTCCAGGTATTTCTGTTAATAATGTTGTTCATGTTTGGCTACTTGATATATCTATAACTTATTCCGTAGATAGCTAGCATGACAGGATTTTCTATGTTGCATGTCACTAGAGCTACTGAAAGTGTTCTGGGAGAATATCACTATGACCTTACTATGGTGACCAACAGCTGTTGGTCACTGCTGGAGATGGGAGGATGAACCAGGTGGGTCTTCCATTCAGCCTCTTACAAACACTCTTAGGATTAATGCTGCTTTGCGTTGTCTTGCCCAAACAGATTGAGATGCCACAAAGAAAAGAGTATCAAAGTTGTCAAGTGCCATTGTAAGGAAGAGAAGTTATTGTACACCTGCTGTTTTCTCCAGCCTTTTTTCAGCTCTTGAGATGGATATATCACTTCCACCCACCTGCAAAACTACAAACTCCCCATACATCTCTGAGGTATGAACCTGGAAATTTAAATGAGTGAACAGCAGTAAGGTCAAGCTTCTTAGGCTTTAGGTTGAAAGAAAAAGATTGCAGTCTCTATCAAGGCTTTTTTACTGTTCAACTTTTGGAGAAAGCAAACTGAATGATGTTGAAGAATCAAAAAGGAGTGAGTCCTGAATTTCCCCCTTAAAGAAAGAATAAGTAAATAGGAATACCATGTTCAGAAATTAAAAATTACTTCTGTTGCAAATAATAAAAATGTCATGGATTTTTTTTTCTGATCTAATTTTCTAATTCTGTTTTGATGAATTTTATATTTAGTAAGTAAATTTTGTTCTTTTAGCAGCAAAACTAATACATGAATAATATGGTAATTAGTTATTACTGCAATTTGAAGTCTCTGATGAAAAAGGTGCAGAAAAATAAAACAAAAATTAGAACCTAACTAAAACTCAGTGAAACCAGAGCAATGACTCCATATTCACATTGCTTTAGGAACAGAATCAGACATTCCTTCTCTTCTTTGTATAAATAATCTTTAATTAACACAAGTTCATCAGTTAAAATGTAATGAATAAATTAAACTAGTACTTTTCATCGCATCATTTACAGAAAATAAATTTCCACAGATAGCTTGTTCCATGAAACTGGAAAAATATTTGTAAAATCAGTAAATTAAAATTTACATAATCTGTCAACATTTGTTAAGAGTTTTCACAAGTACTATTTTAATTCAGTACATCAATAATAAAAAGTTCCTGGAATCTTCTTGCTTCCAGAATGGCCTAGAGGTTTTCCATTCTGTTTGCCTTCTAGTCTGTTTTCTTGCAGCTACTGCTTTTTTATTATATCTGCTCTGATATAACTGCTTCTGGAAATTATCCAGTCTGTTCAGATTCATCTTATATCCTATGGAAGAAACGAGATTGATCTACTTTGTCTTAGAAGGACATCTAACAGATTTTTTTCTTCTACGTCCAATATGTAAGTACATACGGATTCATTGTGGCAGTACTCTTGGTTACCTCTTGAAGGACTCATTTTTATTCAGTCATCCATGAAGTATAGTGAATAGCATGAATGACAAGTTTGCTTTCACAAACTCTATCCAAGCTCTGTTTAGCAAATGAATGAAAAACAAACAAAAGAGGATATTTCAAATGTTTTTCATATATATAACAGAACTAGGAGAAAAAAACACAAAAAAGCACAAAACTACAAACCCAAGAAGAAAAAAAAAAAAGAAAAACAACCATCCCCCCAAGTCCCGTCCCCCCCCCCCCCAAAAAAAAAACCAGCCCTGTCTAATATCACTGAATTTCTGCATACAGTCATCTAGTTCTTCTTCTGTAGGCAACACCTATGTTTTCTTTCCTGGAGGTTTTACTTTTCGTATTTTTAAGAATTGTGAGACAGGTTTACAGCTCCCTTTTTTTATTTAGACTCTTATTTTTTGTATCCCATTACACTTAATGAGATTGGAAACCTGCATTTGAGTCTAGGAGCTATGAAACTGGCTCAGCATATTGCATGCAACGCAAATAACTGGAAATCAAGTGGTGAGAGCAGGAGACACATTAATTATTCATAGAACTAAATGTATTGAAGAGCCCACATTACAGCTCACAAAGGAGTATCTTTGAGTCCAGTGAGGGGAGGAGTAACTGCCTTCAAATCCAGTTAAAGTGCACCTGACACACAAGAGGATGGTTCTCAAAATGACCGTGAGAATTTTCAATAAAAGCTAGGGTTTTTAAAGAAGTTTCTGGTGCCCATATCCCAGTGACAGTCAGCGAGATATGGGAATTTAATTCCCTTTTTCAAATCATAGCTCAAACAAGTGGAAAGATCTGACCTACATTATATTTTGAATTTCTGCCTATCTACCCTTGTTAAGAATTTTATAACATTTACCATTGTATCTACCTGTGTTGTGACTGAAGCGTTGTCAAACTATAGGGAATCCAAGACTTTTGGGGAAAGTGCTAGTATATATACTGTGAATGGACATAAAGAAAAGGTATTCTAATGTAACATGAATGATATTTATCATTGTATCAGTGAAACCCAGGATGAGCCTATGTATATGGATGGCAATTTTAATCTTTATTTTTCTTATATATTTCACAAATATTCATCCATAATTCTCAATCTTTTTTTCCAGCTTACAGTTCACTAAGAAGTTTCCAAAAGGTGCAAAGTGGATTAAAGACTTCTGACACTAGGTCTTTAGTAACCCTTAGAAGCAGGCAAGAGATCTGTAGACCACCTGTTACTCTAAATAAAAGAAAATATGAATAGGTTTCACTGCGACAGTGTTGCATAAATATTCACTACTGATATTTTTGTTGCTAAGTCTTCTAGATGAGGGTTATTTCACTGTTTCTGCACATTTTATTACTTAGTATCATTTTACAGAAAATAGTAATGATTTATCTAAAATTTCTATTTTCCTGAAAGTATCTAAAAATGAATATTGTATTCTTAGTATCAGTCTGTGCCCCAAGGGGTATTATTAGCTATTGCTTGAAGGGATGATGCTGCTTGGATAAGCAAAGCCTTTTCAATATACATTAATACAAATATATAATAGAATTATAAAATTAGTTGATACTTCCTATGGATTCACTGAACATTACCCAACTTACAGATATCATAAACATTCAGTACTGCTCTGTTTTGGGTGTCTCCTTTTTCTGAATTAGCTGGAACTTCCCATCATTTTCTGTCAGTGAAAAATAATAGAAAGGATAGGGCTATTTTCTTCTTTTTTTTCTCTCTTTTTTTTTTTTGGGGGGTGGGGGGGTTGCAGGAGTGTTTAATAGTCTAGAAATTGCCCCCCAAAAATGCAGTTTGATTCATTTACTTAGGATTTTTCAGATGAAAGCGAAGACTTAACTACTGCAGGGAAAAACTACATAGTTTAAATCAAATCAGAATTGAAGTAATTTATTAATTTATTAACAACATATAATTAACTAGTAGTCAAAGAACTATGTATTCAGAGTCAGTATTGGTAAAATAATGGATAAACCACATCATTAGAGACTTAGAATAAGCTAATAAAAGCCTGCAAATTTCCAAACACCCTTCTATAACTAATCACAAGAAGTTCTGATTGTGCATGCACACATGCACACACACGCACACAGATACAAGCACTCCTCGTCTGGGCATGAGGGACCCCTGCCTGCACAAGCCTACTACGGGAGACCCCAGCCCTGTACCATCCCTCGTTACCCCAGATGTGACAGCCCCCAGGAAAAGACCCTCGTGCGCCCAGGGTGCGGGTCGCCAGGGCGCACCTATGCTAGCCATGGGTGAGCTGTATGCGGCTGTTGGCAGCAACCATGGTGGGGGGTGGGTGCATGGGAGCTCTTCTGGCAGGGTTTTGACTGTTGCTGTCCCTTCCACTATCTCCCCACTGTCACAAATTTTTATGCTTCATTTTCTACATGAAGCTATACTTCATTTCAGGTTGAAGTCCTTTGCTTCCAACATCTCTCTGAAATGGCCTGGTTGCTGTTTCGTCTGGCTGATGCTCATGTTTCTCTTTCATATGATGAGTTTTGAGCAAATACACCCCAGAGAATTTTGCATATCCAATCCATGTACGCACTTTGTACACCCCTATCTTTATGTTAACAAATATTCATAAGCAAGCTGTTTGTCAAGGGTGGCCCATACAAACGAACACATACATACAAAACAGATTTTTAAGCAGCAGTATATCATCCTGGACAGTGTTTTTCCTGATCTGTAATTCAGCCATTGTCCCAAATACCTGTGCTATGTTAATCTGATGTACAAGAAACTGCACATACTATTCCAGAGCAACATTAGCACATGTATTAACATAATGACTTTAAGCATTACATTTGACACTAACAATGTAGACTGCATTTTTTTCTCTTATGAGTTGTTTTAAAAGGAAATTCTCCCTTTTCCCATGATTATGACACTGTCTTATATGTATTTTGGGTATATGCATTATTCCCTTTGTTACAGTTCTGAGCTCTTGTGTAAAGATGACTGTGCAGAACCTCGCACCTATTTCCATGTTGCTTTGGTGAAGAGAGAAGTGGTAATTTGCTACACCAGCAAATGGATCAAAGAAAAATAACATTGTATGGAAGCAGTGGAAGCAAAATACCATGTGTCTTCAATCACCCTCTGCTTCTCAGTGTACACTACATCAGGGAAGGAAGGAAGTTGGAGTATTCACAATCTGTGAAATCGTGAAATGCCAAAGTTTGAAGGTTTGGTTTCTCATTTCTCTGCACAATATATCAATATATCAATTTCTGTATCCATATGGTATCTAATATAATTGGACCTCAATCTATGAAAATATTAAGTACTAATAAAACCTACCCACCTTTTTAGAATTATTGTACCTTTACTTTTGACATATACACTCCTATGTATTTACGCCCAATACTGCTTGCTTTTGCTATTTGTCTATCCTTAGTTATGTCTCAAATCTGCAAACAAAACTTGTCAGTGTCAGCTCTCCATTACTGAGAACACATGTACTTTGCTTTGTTCTTTAGTTAATATTGTTTTTCTTTTTCTTCAGGTTTCTTCTTTTTTGTTTGCTTCCCCCCCCCTTTTTTTTCTTTTTTTCTTTTCCTTCTTTTTATTTTCTCTTCTTTTTTTTTTTTTTTCTTCCAAAACACAGTACATGAGGCATTACATCTAGTACTATATTAATTATCTGGTAGGAGTTTTCCTTTGGACTACATGTAAGAAAGTATTTAATAAGGCTTTTTCCTCCTGCTTTTCAAAAAATATTGAAAACAAAAGCAGACTCAAAATGATTTTATCATATAGAACTTACAAGTTTAATATGTCTAATCCAGAGTGGTAACAGTATATTTAAAACTTACAGTAGCTCAGTAAAATTATTTTTTTTTTATACTGCTGAGAAAGAGATTAAAGATCAAAGAAGAGAAAACTTTACTGACTTAATGCCAGTGAGTATGCATACTGACGACGTGGTGGAAGAGATCCTACAATCCTGTTCTATAATTGTCCTTATGAGAAAAAGGTCATGCAAACTCTGGTGCTGGAAAAATGAAGGAGATAGATTCTAAAATAAGGAAATGATGATAAATATATTCTCTTGCATTTGCATTTAACATTCCAGTTGATTGGTATTAGCATTAGGTTAAAATATTTATGACACTTGTTCTGGATAAATTGCATCAATATAATTTATTATTTAAGAAGAAGTGAGAATAATCTGCTTCAGTGAAGATAATATTGTTATTCATGCTATTCTGATGAATACCAGCTTTAAACAAGTGGGAAAATGTTAAGTCTTTGTACACTCTTGATTTAGAAAACTGTAACAATGTTATGGTTTTAAATATCTTTTAATTTCGAAGAGGACACTCAAAAAAGAGAAGGATTAAAATGTGTAAAAAGAAGGAAGATGAATATGCTCCACAGACATCACCAGAGTATAGTCTGTCACAGGTGTACTACTGTATTGGCACTGGATCAACCAGATTAGCCCTCAGTGGATTTTACAGTCCTTCTGTTGTTTAGAATATCATGGATTGTTCCTTGCAAATGCATTTTAAAAACACAGTATTAATGATGATAATGCACATGTTTTTACCTGTATATAATATAGATATTATTCTATTAGTGGAACTTAAATATTACTGAGACAGCTCAAATAAAGGAAAAAACCTCCCAAGAATTTCAAGGTAGCAATAAAGATATGCAAGAGTTTTGAATTGAAAATCTTATTTATTTGATCTTTGAAAGAGTTTTATAATATTGCAGTTATTATTTGCTTAGCATCAATCTGTACAAATATAGAAAGAGGACCCAAACCCTAGCTTACAAACTGAAGTTTATCCAAATGAAGGTAGCATATTTCACATATATAACTGTCTATGGCCAAGAAAGTTTTCACATTTCTTTTTAAATATTACTTTACCCCTGGGTAATTATCAAAGAAAGAGTTTATGAAAGAAATTTGCACTAAAACCTGGCCTGAATACACAGGAGGAGTGAATGCTGTCCATAGTATGCAAACTGTAAAAAGAGAGATGGAGGAAATAATCAGACTTAATAAAGTCATTTGAGATAAATTTGTGTGCTAAGGAAGAGTACAGGAAATATTGGAACTTGAAAATTTGGAACAGATGATACAGAATTAGAGAGTAATTCAGGAGATGACTGTGGAATGGGCAGCACTTTTTTTGTGGTACAGACAGAAAAGAAAACTATCAAGATTGCAAAAAGTGACAAAACTTGGCATCAGTAGACAGTTCAGTCAAAAGCAGGTTCCAAGCCTTGCATGAGAGGAGCATTTTGAAGTTTTTGGTCATAATGTCACCAGGAAAGGGATCAAAAGGCTTTAGGAAAAACAATGAAGGGAATATCACATTGAGGTTGCAATAATGGCAAATAAGAAATTATTATGAACTCACTAGGAGTTGTGTAAAACAAGGACTGGAGAAGAGTTAAGAACAACCAAAATATCTGGGAGTCATGAACACAGAACCCAAAAAAGAATAGCTCAGTGATGACACGAAGGAGCAAGAACAGCACGTTGCAAAGAGATAGAGCAAAAAGAGAAACAACAGAAGTACTGCCAAAATTGAAAATAAACTAGTTTCTTGGTTAAACCACAACAGAAGGGAAGAAGTTAGCATAAACATGAAATTTTGGAGAATAAATGAAATAAAGGAACTGTACAGAATCAACATTGTCCAGAACAAGAGTGGGGTTATTTAAGATTTAGCTGCAAAAAATGTAGATGATATGGAGAGAGCAAATCAATTGGCAAAGAATCAAACACAGAGAAATAAAGATAAGAAGGCAGAGTTTATCTGTAGTTAAAAGTCAAAAATAAAATCAAAGAGGATATAGTTAGAAAATAAGACCACCATAAAAAGCTAAAGAAAACCTGTACAGAGAAAGAGTAGGGCAATTTCTGAGAGGGTGTGTTTAAGAAGTTTGGTTTAATGGATGGTACAGAGCATCAGGGAGGTGTATATATGAGGAAAGATGTGGAAAAAAGTGAGAAAGAGTTTGATATTGTTTACTAAAAGATGTCATATATCCATCATGAGGAATCTGGCAAGACCTTATAGGAACTCAGTGTAGAAAGATGACCAAATTAATTCCTGTCTGTTGTGAAAGAAGGCAGATTGTCTTGGTCATTTTGCATAGAAGCAGAGTAAGAATGGGATTAAAAAAGAAGCAGAAACAAGAGCAAGATCAGGGTTTGGGATTAGGGGGCTGCATTAGGACTACCTCAAGGTACTCTTATTGGAAGGCTTGCCAGGAAAGGAAGTATCTTTTTAGAAGGTGGTATCTATTAAGTAAAATATTTAAAAGTCAGTCTAGCATTTCCTATGAACTTTTACAATCCTTTTGACACTGAAACATGCTTTTCAAAGCCTGTTCCAACCTCATAGTTTTTAAAGCTTGCTGAAACGTTCAGTAGTTTTTGTCACTGTGTTTTTCTATAGTCTTTATATGAGTCTCCATACAATTCCCATTGCATGAACATTGCCGTTGGGTCTGTGAAGATTTGTACTGACCTCATTGTGTCATCAGCTTGACATTATAATTTCATCTCCAGAGAAACACTGAAACACTTTTCATCATAATTTGATATTGTAAATGTGGTGACCATAGATAATAATAAAAATTCCTTGCAATCGCATTTTGACATCATAATGTAATCTCCATAGTCTTCACTTGACATTGTGATGAGATTGTGGCAATGCTAACTTTGTATGAATGAAGCTGGGGCCATAGAATGAAAAATTTAAAGTACAGTTTTGTGCATAGTGAGTAAATGGTTATAAATATGTATATATTTTATCACAATTAAATTTTTGTTAAAAATTAGAACACAATCTCTATCCATCTGAGGAATGGAGATCTGGAACGATCCTTTAAATGGGGAGATGAGAAGACTAATCACTTTTCAAATACAGCTTTATCAACTCATGAAAGAGAAAATACAGCATAGTTTGTGCCAAAACAGAGGCTTGGATACTGTGATTAGAAAGTTCTTTCCAGTTCCATTATCTTCTGAGACATGTACTTCTACCTTAGTTCTTGAGTAGTTCTTGAGTAGGAGAAAATATGTTTATAAAATAACTTTTCTATCTAGAAGCTGATGAATTTTTAATTTTAAACACATCACTGAAAGTATCATACATATTTCTTACATCATGGATCTCATGTACATCAGCTGTGGTGTAAAAAAGAAGGGCATCCATTGGAACAAAAAATCTGGTATAGTCCTATTTGATTCTTTGACTTCAGTTTTAGAGTTGTTAAATGTAGTGACAGACTGCTTTAAACAGTGACTTTGATGGTCCTGAATTAGTCTTTAGTCTAAAAAGAACTGGAATGGCATTTTTTAAAAGTCAAAGCATTGCTGATTTTTGGTGGAATCTGAATTGTTGACCTTGTGGTAAAATATATTTATCTTATTATTAGACTTCTGAGGCACTATATCACTTTTAACCTTTATTTAAAGCATTTTCTTGCAGATATCCTTCTGATTTTTGCAATACAGGGAATAGCAAATATTTAAAAATAAATAAAAGATACTATCCCTAGATTAAAACCATGGTACTAGACAGACTAACACTTTGGAGTTTTAATCTTGTTTGTTTATGGACAAAAATGTACCTCTTTGCTAGAGTTTAATTGATGGAACTTGAATAAAGTATTGATATAACTCCTTATCTTTCACAACCTGCCATTTTTTGTATGTTTAATTCACCTGTTTTTCTTGAAGAGATTGTTTGGGCCCTCTTCTTGTCTCTTATGAGTGAATAGATAAGATATTGTAAGTGTAGAATTATGTGAAGCTGTGGTCGGATGAGTAAAGCATGTGCTTAGAACTGTGCAGTTTGAAAGTCTAGTCCTAGCACTTAAAAGAAATCACTTTAACTTCCTGTGCAGTTTTAGATGGCAAAGCTTGGTTTTAGATGACAAATCTTGCTTGACCTGCTGGCAGAAGCACACGAAACAGCTGGACTATTTTATTTAAAACCAGTTTTATAAATTATGAAAAAAATAAAAAAGGGGAACTCTTTTTATCAATAGTCAATAGCCATGATCATGGTCTTTTCTTCAATAAATCACATAAGGGTTTTCTTTTAATTTCACCTCTATATCTGTGAAACAATTATTTCAGTCCTCTTCTGTGTCTTGTAAATATAGTCAAGATAATAAGGCTTTCAAATATCATGGCTATCAAGGATATTAAGATACGTGATTACACTGATTTGTTTACAAAAGTGTTAACTGTACCTTTCTCATGAGGACAACAATTGTTTACCTCTGTAAGACATTTAAAACATAATATTATATGACAGGCTTAGAACCTTTCAAAAATCAACTAGAATAACAATTTTATTATATTAAGTATTAAGTGTATTAAAAAATATTTTAGGATGTAGCTTTGCCATTGAGTCATATTACTACAGAAAAATCATTAAAAAAAGGTAAAGTAATGACACTTTTTGAGCAAAAGTGTTTACATTCCATTTTCAAATGAGGTGAACCTAATTATGCATAGATTCTGTATGTGTACAGTAGCTAAATAAAAAAATCTATTTTCCTAAATGGCATAAAAATGATTTTTTTAAATAATTTTATTTCTCCGAAGAGATTGTAGGGTTTTTATATTAAAGTGAAAGGTACTGAGGTCCAAAGCAGCACGCTGAAATGAACATAAAGAATGTGTGAGTAGACAATAGCTTTGGAGAGAAAGTGTGAATTTCCTGGGAACTGTTTCTAATTATTTTGATGAAGTTCAGAAAATTAACTGACATACTAGCAGATTTTTTTTTTTCATTTACACTTTCATGAATAAGGAACATTGTAACACATGATAGGACCAGTACAAGTATAGGGTGAGAACTTCCTCTTGCACTAAGGTTAAAATTCTCTTCAAAATTAAGTTATCTTACTTATACTGGGAAATAAATTTACTTGGAAATAAAAGATTGATTATTAGGATGCTGATGATGACATAAACAGCCATGATATGAAGTATGGAAAAACCAGCTGATATATTGAAATACACTTTTATTTTAACTTTGAATGTATCATCAGTTTGGGGGTTTTTATTATTGAAGAATGCAGTGATTATTTTTTTTATGACTACTTTGAGTTAGTTTTTAATAATTTTGAAGATGTGTAAATATGAACTGTTAATCAAAACCATGTGGCTAGCATTGACTTGAATGCTTATAAAAATCCTGTTTAATTCTCATACAATTGCATACAAAAATTATGGTATATTCTTTCTCCTGAATGAGTAGCAAAGAATTTGGATTTTCAATATGGAGAGAGAACTTGTCTTCTGAAGACAAAATGAAATTTTTCAGAAGAACAGTTTTAGGCCTTACGATATTACCTGAATATGCCTCATTTCTTCAGGTAGAGTGTATAATCTATCCATACCAATTATAGCAACTGGGCTGATGGGTTCTCTCAAAAGCGATCTGTGCTTTTCCCTAATCCCTTTACTGGGGCACAGCTTCTTCACTAGCAGTCTGACAAGTAGTCTGCCAAAAGGAAAGCATTTTTAAATGGCCATTAATTCCAAAATGCTTATCTCCAATGGACAGAGATTCTTTCTGCAGTCAGTTGGGAAAAGGGATTGAAGTCTGCTGGACTGAACATTTCTACCCCAGGAATCCCCATTGCACTGATACTGGGTTGAATCCCTCTCATTATTACTTCACAATTGAGATGTGGGCCCAGAAGAGTCCTTGCCAAGATAAATATTTACTTTTAACAAAACTACTAGTGGTTACAAATTCTATCTGGCACTTCCATCTAGATTGTAGACCTCACAGATGAATGGGGGATGTGGTTAGACCTGAACCAAGCAGAGGGGGGAAATTTTATAGGCAAGTAGTATGTCAGCTCTGGAGTATTATTCCTTCTCATGTTTTGCAGTGTGCTGACCTTGTTTCAATAGAACACATACAGTTCCACTAATAAAAATGAAAATTGTCAGCTTTTTAAGTTTGGAAAAATTTTGTAGATACCTACAAAATTGTATATGAAGTTGCTTTTACATGATTTCCACATAAGATGATGACAGTTGATAAGATGCACCATGATCACAAAGAGTCCAGGCAGTAATACAATTGCTGTTGCAAGTATTTAATGCTGGTATGCTAAAGGATTTAATTTTTTTTTTTTTTAAATATCCTTTCATTTTCTGTGGGACTTGTTATTTTAGATTCCAGATTTTTTTTTAATAGAGACTGAGAATCAGTTTACATGTGTGATGAAAAAAAAATTTATGCCTGTCAGAATTCATATGCAGTAAATGTACTCAGATTTGCAGATCACAATTTTCCGATTTTTTAGGATAATACTTTAATTGCTAAAATAGTTTAAGACTTACTTCAGTGCTCATACTGCCTTAATTCAGTACACAAGTAGGGCAATTGATGTGAATCCCAACATCTGGCAATCAGTGTGCTTTAATGAGTTACTTTTTAAAGAAATGTCTGTCTGCCGGAGGGCTCTATAATGCAATTAGACACATTAACACTTTCTCAGTCATTTGGGGGTATTTTCATGAGAAAATGTGATTGGTGCAAACTGTAAAATGTTTGCACTTTTGGAAGATGAAAAGTCATAATACATTTACATTTCAGCTTTTTAAGGAGGATTTTGTTAGAATGATGTTATGTAATACATTTGTTGCAATCTCTTAGTATCTGTTTGCAAGATGTAAGAATTTAGTCTCACGTGCTAAACTATGTACAACAGTGTACAGAGTTACAGGCTGCTTTGGCCAAAATTTTGTTTTCAGCTACAAACTCAGGAAAAAGTTTGTGATTAATAGAATAAACACTTTTTAATATATAGGCTGCTTATGAATTATTTAAATTTAAAGTCAACTATCCAAATTTAAAGAAAGTCTCAAGAAACATGGAAACATCTGCATAACATTCTTTGTAATTAGCAATACAGTTTGGGAGGGATTCAACTATTTTGATTTTTAAGGTTCTTTTTCCAATTGTTTTTGTTATCTTAGACATTTTATTGGATTTGTTAAAGTACTTATTAATTTCATTCTTAGAGTGTAAGTACATAAGTAAAATTTCAGGACTTTTTAATTAAACACATTAATACACAACAATAGTTTAGCAGTTTCATATTTGTATCCAAATCCTAAATCTCCTGAATATTCAGTAATAGGAGCAAAAATAATCCTCTATTTTCACTGAAAATTGTGCTGGTATTAATGTTGAAGATTCTGCACTCATGCTGTGGCTTTTGAGAACACCTAACTTCTGAGAAGAAAATTACTGTTTAGGAATGAAATGCTTACAATAGTAAGTTTAAAGATGTACATTTATACATTATTATATGCATTTTATGCATATTGTAATTTTATATATATGTAAGTACACATGAGACAAATATGTACAAGGCTATGATTGTGTTAATAAAGCTTTTGACCTGTAAGACAAAAGAAAATTAAGCTTAGAAACTATATTGAATATTTGCATAATGTGACAATGTATAGAAACCTACTTGCAATTATTCCATTAAGAGGTAAAACTATTGTCTTCAGAAATTACATAATTTAAGTTTGTGTTACAGAGGAGTTTATCACAGCAATTTAAAATAAACTCAGTTATGTGAATAAAATGGAAATTTGATTATAAGTATTTTTTTGCATTTGGGTTTCTAAAGTGTTAGGACAGGTTCTAATTGAAACACTGAACTTCATGTGTTTTTTGCCAACAGCCTATGAATATAATTTCTGCTGATTTAAGAATCCGATGTCAGGGCAGTAAGTATGCAATTAGCTTTAGTTTAAGTGATAGCAACATGCTGTAAATAAGATTCTTAATTGTGTTTGCAAGATTAAAATTCAGTCTCACTGTTTTTTTCCCTTACTTCTTTGGTGGCTTTGTGGTATATTCGCATTGCTACCTCTAAATGAATGTCAACTTGTTTTACCTCGACTGCAGCCAATCGATACTTCATTAGGCTGAATTGTCTTGTGCCCATGCAACCTTGAAGCTGTGGCTTAATTACCACCCGTATTATGCAGTGGCTCAGAGAGCTGTGCTCAGCTGTGTCAGTTTTGAACAAAAGCCATGCTGTTGCCTGTATTTAGGAAAAATGGACTTTTGAACTAAAGAACTATAATATTTTCTAAGTTAACAATTCATGATGATAACCTCTTCTATAATGTGTATGTCAGTTTTCAGTAAGTTTACATTTGAATAGATTTCTGCATATTGCAAAACTTTAAAAGACAAGTACCTTTGCTTTTCATGTTCAACCCATCGTTGATTTAAGATAATTTTAAATTAATGGCAAAGTAACATTCATCTGAAAGAGAAGACAGGCGAAAGTGCAGTCAAATGGCAATCATGACAAATGACATCTCTTGTCTGAGAGTCATTTTTCCTCACTAGACTGATTTGTCATCCCCACTTTTGACATTTTTCATCCTGCTATGAAATCACATTGACAGAATAAGATATTTCTACATTTAACAGCAGGCCAAAGAAGATAGTTCTCAGCCTTCATTTATTTTTTGTATTACATTTAAAGGTTTGTAAAATTTGTAAGCAACTAAATTCTGATGACAAATTTCATTTGCTTTATGAAATATAAAGCTCACACTGCCCTATAATTGTAAAGTAAATGTTGCTGCTTCATTTGTGTCAGGTCATTATACAACCTAGAAGAAAACAAACCCCTCCATGAAGAAGATTTTCCACTTGTGAGTATTGTCTTGTTCTAAGTGAGGATTATCAAAGCCAGCTGTAACAATGAGTATAAACTACCTAACTTTAATATAGACCTGTGGATAGTATTTGCCATTTCTTACTTCTGAACTAAAAACATAAGCCTCATCCATTGCTGAATACCTTATGTCCATACAAATAGGTATAATTAGCTTTTCCCTCCATATAATACAAACTATACACACATCACCGGCGTTTTCTCTTAAGTTATGAACAAAAATAGACTGAAATACAGTCCAGAACTGCAGTTCTCAGAGATCACATAAATGCAATGGGAAATGTAGTGATTTGTACATGTGGCACAGACTGTGATTCTTGGTTTTGTTTTTTGATTGTTTTGTTTGTTTGCTTGGGTTTGGTTTTGGTTTTATCCACTGTCTCATGATTATTCTTCTGTAGACAAAAGCATACATAACTACTACCCTCTGTGCCTAATACTTTCCTGAAGGTGAGGCATGCTGACCACAAAGTAGGAAGGCCATTGTCTTAAGCAAACCATGTTTGGATGCTCAGAGCCTGACAGTCCCCTTTAAACCTCTTTACAACAATCCAGTGAAAGAAAATGAAAGACTACTTTTTGAGAAAATCTTTTCTTGATTTGTCTGATTGTTGTGCTTTATGAATCAGATTTGTGGCTAGATACCACTGTTAGTGCAGTGTCTTCCAGTGTTCACACCACACAATCAACTACTAGTAACATCTAATGCTGTTTCTAATTATCAGCGTGTTGAGAATTTTCACACCCTCTATAACATGTAAATGTTACTCGTTATACATTCCTTCTGTGTACAGTCTAGTATACATCAGTTGCAGATCAGGCCTATAAAACATGCTAGAATTTGTACCAACAATGTGAGCCTGCAGCTTCAAGCCAATATTCATGTACGTTCTGTTGTATATTTGCATGTGTTGTCTCTTCTATTATAGCAAAGTATGAACAAACTAATTTTGGTTAATTAATTAGCAAAGCTTGTATAATGCATCAGATGTCTTTAATCATTATTTTTGGTTTTGAATGAAAAGAGGTGGCCCCCTGTCCTGGTTTTAGCTGGGATAGAGATAATTTTCTTCCTAGTAGCTGGTATGGTGCTGTGTTTTGGATTAAGTATGACAATAATGCTGATAACACACTGATGTTTTAGTTGTTGCTAAGTAGTGCTTACACTAGTCAAGGACTTTCTCAGCGGGAAGCTGAAGAGCCTGGGAAAGGCTCTGCCAAGTGCACAAGAAGCTGGGAGGGGGCACAGCCAGGACAGCTGACCCAAACTGACCAAAGGGCTATTCCACACCATATGACATCATGCTCAGTATAGAAACTGGGGGGAGCTGGCTGGGGGGCAGCGATTGCTGCTTGGGCGCTGGCTGGGCATTGGTCAGTGGGTGGTGACCTGATGCATTGTGCATCACTTGTTTTGTATATTCTTTTATCATTATTATTATTATTATTACTTTCTCTTCCTCTGCTGTCCTATTAAACTGCCTTTATCTCAACTCATGGCTTTTACTTTTTTTTTCTGATTCTCTCCCCCATCCCACTGTGGCAGAGAGGGTGAGTGAATGGCTGTGTGGTGCTTAGTTACCAACTGGAGTTAAGCCATGACACCACTTTTGGGATTCACGTTTGTTGCAGACTTCAGCTGGCTCTGTTCTTCTTCTTCACCCACATTGATCTCCTAATAAATTTCAGGCAAGGTTCAAATCATTGTCTTGTGAGAATGAAGATGACATCTCTGCAGAATTGGTGCCTGTCTTAAGGAATGCAGACACAAAACATGTAACCTATAAAAATCCTTCCTACCTATTGTATAGAAAGAAAGATAAAAAAGCCTGTTCTAGTACCATGCATCTGAAGTGCCTGTGGGTGAAAGTTTTTTGTCTTATTTGATGAGATTTTAGAAATGTTTGCATATATACAGAGGTTTGACTAACTAAAAGGGGACAGTGTTCATTTCTTCCTCTAGACCTTTCTTAAAGTTGGAGAGAGTTTATCTGACTTCTGTTAAAACAACTTCTCATTCAGTTTTACATAACTACATGTGAATGTAGCCATAATCAAAAAGCAGGACAGAAGGAAGGTGCAGTTCACCACTCTAGTCTACATGAAACAAAGTAAATCTGGGAATTTTCTCTTTGTGCTCCATATCAATTCTTCTGTCACTTCTGTTCTATGGAATGTATGCAGGATAGAAAGGTATTGTAATGAGCAAGGTTGATTCCACCAAATCTAAAGCAAGGTGTATTTGAATCTGTATAATGAATTACATCTGTTCATAAGAATCTCTTGAGCAACTTTCTTAATATCAAAATGGTTATTATTTATTTGCAAGATTTCAGGAAATGAGTTTCCTACATAACCACATTGTCGTATAATATTGCCACAAGCAACCAGGAATATGACATTCAGTAAGTTCACTCTTCAGTCATGCTTTATGATGATCTCTTTTTACACTCATACAGTTTCCTCCAGTGGCAGACCAACTTAAAATGGTAAACCATTCCCCCATTGTAGGTATGTTGATAGCACCCATTATTCATTATAATACTATGAGGGAAGAAAACTTATGCTGTAATATGAAGAAATATGATGTTCTCTACTGAAATAATGTGTGCATCAGCATTAATACGAGTTCAATCTGTAGGAGCTATGAATTTTTTTTATTTTTTTAATGATTCAGTAATTGAAGGCAACAAAGTACCTCGTCTTGTGGACTAGAACATTAAACCATGTGGGACACTGATATAACATTGAAGACTAAAAATGAGCATTTAGGGATCTGTTTTACCAATATGAAGGTTACTATCAAGGTAGATTTATTTTAATGTCAACTGCTTTATGTCATCAAAATCAGTTCCTGAAAAGGTAATGCTATATTGATCAATATTTACCTGGAAAAAAGTATGTTCTAATGAAAGGCTCTGGATTTATGCATTTTCCTTGACAGGGAACAGAGATTAGTAGTGAGCTTTGATGACTAAAACATGAGCAGTAAATGGTAAGTTGTCTCTTGATTTTGTGATATCCATATGTGTATATGGGCTGTAACAGTACCGAACTGGAGACAAGTGATCTTCTATGATTAGATGATATGGGGCAAAGTTCACCATTACTGCCTTTGTTTACTTAATGGCCAAAGGAAGGTGACCAATAATCTTATATAAATTATCACATTACATTATTATATTATATATAATATTATATATATTATATATAATATTATTATCACATTGACTGTAACTTTTATCATTTTCCCACATTTCTTTCCTTGCTAATAAGACCAAATAGAAGAGTTATTTTACTTTTACTGATCATCTTCCTCATCAGAGATGTCACGAATGCAGGATGTACCACCACAAGAGATGAGACTGAATTCCATGAAATACAATTCAACAGGAATGTGCATCACTCATGAATGTCAGATGTGGCCTCATGTGAACCCTGGAATGTAAAAGCAGGGCAGCAGGGAAAAGATTCCCTTATGTATATAATCATGATGAGACAAATATAAAATATATTATCTCTGGGGAATGTCTGCAATTTATAATTATTGGAGTGGGGGAAAGAACCTTAAAATATTTTTAGAGTGGGAGAAAATATTTTTGAGGGAATAAATAAAGCATTAAATTTGCTTCATTTCTGGAAAAAAGATAATAAGGAAATGATGCCATAATACTTTATAAACACTTGAAGGTGTGTTTATAAACTTTAATCCAGAGAAAATACAAATAAGGAATGAATATCCGTAAGCTGAAGTAAAGCAAATTAGAACTAGAAACATGCAAACTTTATCTAAAACTATTGCTGTGGTAAAACTGAAGCTGGAATTTAAACTAATCCAGGTTACTGATCTCAAGAGATGGTTAACTGCATGAAAACTAAATGACAGTCATGTACCTTAGGTCAGACTAGATAATCTTAATAGTTCTTTCTGAGTTTAAGGGATATGAATATATGAATCCAACACTCCACATTAACTCATTTAAATATCACACAAAGCCTCACTGTTGGCAATGATATACTAAACTCACAACTAAGTACATTGAAATATCTTCATTAATGTCTCACCCTAAACCCCTCCTACTCAAAAAAACCCCAAATAAAATTAAAAATAGTTATCTAGTTGCAAGTTGATTTCAGGATATAAACCTAGACATATAAATTTTCATTATGTATTATTTTTATTCTATAACTGGCAGTAAACTACAAGAAATAGAGAATAATCAGGAGTAAACAGTGCAAGCTGAGACAATATAATAAGGTTATTTCATCTCACCTGTCAGACAGGAATTTTTTTATTATTGCAAAAGAAGAATGTTCACAAACTTGTTAAGACATTAGAATTATTTGGTGTACTTAAGAAATCTTGGTAAACAGAAAATTTTTATTCATAATTGTCGTGGTTTAGCCCCAGCCAGCAACTAAGCACCATGCAGCCGCTAGCTCACTCCTCCTGCCCCAATGGGATGGAGGAGAGAATTGGAGGAGTAAGAGTGAGAAACACTCCTGGGTTGACATAAGAACAGTTTAATAATTGAAATAAAGTAAAATAGTAATGATAATAATAATATAATAACAATATAATATAATATAATAATAATAATAATAATAATAATAATAATAATAACAATAATAATATACAAAGCAAGTGATGCACAATGCAATTGTTCACCACCCGCTGACCAATACCCAGCCAGTTCCCGAGTAGTGATCGCTGTCCACCGGCCAACCCCCCCCCAGTTTCTATACTGAGCATGATGTCATATGGTATGGAATAGCCCTTGGGTCAGTTTGGATCAACTATTCTGGCTGTGCCCCCTCCCAGTTTCTTGTGCACCTGGCAGAGCATGGGAAGCTGAAAAGTCCTTGACTAGCATAAGCAGTACTTGGCAACAACTAAAACATCAGTGTGTTATCAACATTCTTCTCCTACTAAATCCAAAACACAGCACTATGGCAGGTACTAGGAGGAAAATTAACTCTATCCCAGCCAAAGCCAGGACAATAATGTATATTAACTATAGTACATCTTCAGTTAAATCATTGAGCAAATTTGAATGAAATGTCAACATGTAATTTCTAAGTGAAAGAACACAAATTTTTACCTCTGAAAGCAAAAATGTGTTTAAACCATATAAAACTGTTTTTAAAATACATTAATAACATTATTTGTAAATAGATTTTAAATTACAAGGACATTGATTTTTTTTTCAGTATTAATTATAACTTAGGCAGTTTATTCCCTGATATTAAAACTCAGTTTAATATAAAGTTTGCTAATATTTTACAGGGCTATTTATTTCTTTTCTTTTAAAAAAGTAGCAATGAAGTGTCTAGCAATTATTATTATATTTAATAATTTATAACATTGCAGTTAGAGAGGGGTGAACAAGGCTGGATATAATAAAAACTCATTGTTTCATACAGTTTAAGGCCAGAAGGTTCAATAGATCATCTAATCTGACCTCTTGTATATCACCTGAGATAAATCCCCAGTGAATCCTAGCTCAATCATATACAAACTGTGCACTAAACCTACTTTCATTTTTAGGAGCTTAACTGACTATGTAATTATTTCCAATTAACTAAATAATTTTCTCTGTTCATCTCTAGAACTTCCAGTTCTGTTGTAGCTGGAGGTGGATCCACTGTGAAGGTGGTTCTTTCTTGGTGAAGTCTTATATTTTAAGAATGCTATAGTATAACATTTGTTTCCAGTGCTGGGTCAGGATATGAAGCCAATGTCAAGTTGCATTATAAGCACTATTCCAACCGGTTTTGATCATATACTATGCTTCAACTTTTTTGAGTCATAGGGATGATGGAATCACAGTGCCCATTCCCATGACACATTTTGGCAGAAAGGGTACGTATTTCTGCACATTTGCAATCTATGGATGGACTATAGAGCCTCCTTCCTTGTGGGGTTTTCATAATACACTGAGTCTTTAATTGGACCTTAGTACCCTCATCAAATTTCATCCATTGCAAAGAAACTTTTCCAGACCAATTTTGCAACTTCTAGTTGTTTGGTGTCTTAGCCTTCAGGTGGTGTTAAGCTCCTAAAAAGTCACAAACAGAAAGTTTTTAGAAAGGAGTTCTGGATATGTTCAGATGAGGAATTTGAGTATGGTAGCATTTGATAATGAAAAAGACACTAAATGATGAAGTCAGAAGAAATGTGGGGAAAACTGTCAGAATAGCTTTGTGTGTTTCAAAACCTTTTTTGATGTCCAACTTACCTGAGCAAAATTGCATTTCTCCTGTTTTGTCTGGGTTTGTCATGGATGACAAGATGTTTCTTACTGGTGCTGTTACTGGTATACATACATAATCAATATTAGGTATTGATTTCCCCCTTCTCTCTAAGATTATAGGGAGAAAATTACAAAAACATGAACAATCAGAAAAAGGCCACCTTCAACTTTTGAAAGATTTTTCTTTTTAAGGATGTGTTCTTTAAATAATTGTTGTAGTGTGAGCACCTATGGGTTATGGAACTTGTTGGGGCTGATTATGTGGTCTTTATGATCTGTCACTTTTATCTTTCCCACTATCTATTGGCTTATTTTGCTTTCTCTAGTATATAAAACAAGTTCTAAAAACAGTTTTAAATAATTGCAAATATATTTGTCTTTTAAGATCTTTCTTTTAAAGTTACCTGTGAACTGTTGCATTTAATTGGTGTGCAACTAGATCTATGCAGAGACAATATGGTGTACAGACTCATTGGCTCATTTTAAAGTGTAATTCATTGTCAAGATTTTTCTTCCCTATTTTTAAACTAAAGTTGAGTGAATATAAATCTGAGGGACTACATTCTGAAAATGGAGAGTATGATGATTGGTAAGCAGTATTCAACACATTAATTCTAGGAAAATCATGGAAGGAATATGTAAATATAGTGATGATCTACCAAAATGAGTAGTATATCTTGTAATTCAGCTTGTCACATGTTGCTATAGTCAAGAAAATAAGGAAACCATCATTTAGGTATTTAGGACTAAATTCTGCTTTTGGTTTAAGCAACTGGATTTAAGTGACTTATTTATCCAGGGGCATTATTAGACACTTTGAGTGGCTTAGTGCATTGAAAACCATAGGGAATAAAACACCATATGAAATTTGATCATCATGCAGGCGGTAGATTTTTCTGCAAAAAATATGGAAATAGTTAAAAGATTTAACATATCATGCAGTATCATGGGAAGCAGATTCTGAATTAGAGTTGTTAGACTGGAAGAACTGCCTTAGAGAAATAAAAAAAAAGATGTACAACATCACGAAGCTCGTGCTGATTCTTATTCATTGATGGCTAGCATGTTAGTCTCAGTCATTTAAAATAATGATTTCATAAGGAGCATTTTTAATTTTAATTTGTGTATGTAGACATGTTGACACTATTTACTGTAGACATTTGACTTGGATGTCTAAGCTATGAGCTTTGTCTCCTAAAGTTCTGTATAAAGCTAATGGGGAGAGCCACATCCAGAAGATCAGAATTGGAGCCTACATTTATACTCTTTAGGTCACTTTCTGAATGAGACTTTGTCTTCTATTGACTGTACAAAAACATAGATGCCTGCAATAGGTGAAATGATTACATCTGGAAAAGTTAAAATTATTATTGCTGTATACTATAATTTGATGTATATACTATACATTATCAAGGATGGAAATGGTCGGTAATGGTCATACACATTCTTAGATAGGAGAACACAGGTAAAGGTCAAAACATGCTGATCTTCAAAACAATTGTACACTATTCCGAAGTAAGAATGTAGGAATTGGTTATTTAGGTTTGATGAGCTTGGCTGTCTCATGAAGCTTAATTTTTAATAGGCTAACACAAAATTAAAATCAAAATAAAGTTTAATATCAAGTTCTAAGTTTAAAATTAAGAAGTGCTACTGATGACTGTGAACAACTCTAAAGAAACTTACTTCTATTGTTTCATTCCCTTCAGCTGTAGAAAACCCAAAGCCTAACAAAGTTTACAAGACTTAAAGGTATAAAGTATGTTCCCTTACTACCATTCTTACTACTTCAGTGTCAGCTTGACAGCTGACCCTCAAATTAGAAACCTATGTAACAAAGTCAGCATCTAAAAAATAGTAATACACATAAAATTAATTTCTTGGTCTTGACTTCTAGTGTAATATGCCATAAACAGACAGTACATAACTTCCATATTTCTTCTATCTGGGGTTCTTAAATAGTTTGAGGGGTAGTAGACATGCTTTAGAATCCAAGTTTACTTGCCTAGGTAAATGCCCTGGTTTCAGCTGGGATACAGTTAATTTTCTTCCTAGTAGCAGGCATAGTGCTACTGTGAGAATAATGTTGATAACACACTGATGTTTTAGTTGTTTCTAAGGAGTGCTTACACTAGTCAAGGACTTTCTCAGCTTCCCAGGCTCTGCCAAGTGCACAAGAAACTGGGAGGGGGCACAACTAAGATAGTTGATCCAAGCTGACCAAAGGGCTATTCCATACCATATGATATCATGCTCAGTATATAAACTGGGGGGAGTTGGCCAAGAGGCTGCAATCACTGCTCAGAGACTGGCTGGACATTGGTCAGCAAGTGGTGAGCAATCGCATTGTGCATCATTTATTTTGTATATTATTATTATTACTATTATTATTATTACTACTACTACTATTATTTTTCCTTCCTTTTCTGTCCTATTAAACTGTGTTTATCTCAGCCTATGAATTTTACTTTTTTTTTTCTGATTCTCTCCCCCGTCCCACTGGGGAGGGGGAGAGTGAGGGAACTCTCTGTGTGGTGTTTAGCTGTCTGCTGGGTTAAACCACAACACTAAGTGAACTGAAATTCTTCCTTAAAGTTTACTTCTTAAACTTTCTTATCAGGAAAGGTGCTTTCTATCCATGCAGTGTACAGATTGAATTCCCATACGATTGAATGCACCCCAAGACAGAAAGCAACTTAAGCCCTAATGACAAATCCAAAGTACTTGCTGACTCTTCCTCTATCTACATTTTAGATAAAATGGTCAAAATTCTGTACTTCTTTAAAGAATGTTTGTGAGAATACCACTACTAGTACTTTTCTGGTAGCTAGACAATGCACAGAAGTGTATGGATCTGTAACTGCCCTCAGTAGTAACTTCCATTTCTCTTTATCCCATGGGTGATGAGCTGATGCTTTTAACTCCAGAGTCCCAGGCTTGGCCCTTGTAGGTGACCCAAGCAGGCTTGCCTTCTTGGCTTGGAAATGCTGCTACCAACACTCTTGGGCTCATTCACAAATCATTGCATAATGCAGTGAGAGAGACAGTGTTTTCCCTCTGTGGGCTGCACCTCATAAAATACAACAATGTATTTCTCCATAGATGTTATTTCCATACCTGAAGTGTTAGAGGTCTATATTCTGACCCTTATGGGTACAGCTCACTCAAGAATCACTTAGGAAAATGTGAATAAATTAAGATAAGAACTCAGGAAATGATTGTGCAATAACTTGACACTACAAAATGCACTTATGGGCACATTTACTGTGTACATAGTAGTTTTAGTGCTGACTTTTAACAGTCCTACTTGGTGACAACTGTCTCTTTAAGAATTTGGCGTTGTATAATTTGGGACTGAAGATGATAGAGCTGTGTGTGGGAGATGTTGCTTGTTTGTGTGGTAAGTGGAGGACTGTGCTTCTGTAAGCTTCAAAAGGTCACAACTTGATTTAATAAACTTATCTTCCCAGAAAACAAGCTTTCTTCTTGAATGTGTAACATTGTTAGAGAACTGCATGTCTAGAGACATTGCTAATAAGCTTGTGAGACCTTTGGCTGTATCCAATGCTGTCTTTAATACTCATACCTGACTTTAAATAAGCCAATATCCTTAAAATGGTATTGCCTGATCTGTAGGCTTTAGATCATCTCTGCCTTATGCAGTACCACTTACGAAGGTGCAAATCTGGGATTTCCATATATTCCATATGCCTTTATGTTCCACTCTAGCGTATCCTTTTATCACTGGTCTAGTAGTGCCCTTGTTGGTTGGCACTAATAACGCCTTACAATCCCTCTTCCATTTCTTGCTCCCTAGCCACCAGTACTATAGTGTTACTAATATAAATGTCCTTAGCCCCTCTGTACCATTTCTGCCTTTGCCACACAGTAATTTTTCAGCCTACGCTGGCTACACAACAGCACAAAACATCCTACCCAGGGTGTTGTTTAAGTTTTCCTCAGGTCGCGATGCTTCTGAGGCAAAGTGATTGCTGTCCACTGGAATATAATATACTCAAATCTTTGGATAACCAATAGGACTTAAAGAATTTTCTGATATGAGCTGACCTTTGATGTTCTCTGATAAGACACCTATCTTCTTGCTCATTGGACTCTGTCCACTCTCAGTTTCTATGGCTTCATAGGTGATACACTTGGGATGAGAAATCATTGCTGGGATAGTAACCACAGGCACAATACAATACTGTAGGCATCATCAGTGGGTCTATGTGACATGATCCTGAATTTTTCTAGTATAATGCCTAATTCAGGGGCATGTGACACTATCAAAAGATATTTCTTTTTCTGCCTGCTCTGTCAGGCTTCAGAAGATGATCATGGGTGGTCAGACCAGTTACATTGTCTAGATAAGTGATGGCCACTTATTCAGGATTTCTAGATTTTTTTTCAATTAGCTGAAAAAGAAACCTTTCCTCCTGAAGCAAGGAGCTTCTAGGGCATATGGATGGATATTGCCTACAAAGATGGTAAGACTGTGAACACTTCTTTATAACATGCCCTTAGATCTAGCAAACTAGTACTTTAAATGTCTAGACTTCTGCTGCTTTAGCTGTGGTGCACATACTTGGCAAATGCTGTGCCTTACTGCAGTCTCTGTAACCTTTGTTGGGTCAGAGGAGAAGTCTTTTTTAAAAAAAGTTTATAAACTAACCTAGGAATCCATTCCAGGACATCTTCACAAGACTTAATCAGGGGTTTGGATCCCAGGAGAGAAGATGAGTCAACAAAGACATATTGATATATCCCAGTATGAAAGTTTTAATCAAATCTAAATTAAAACATTATGGCCACCATGTCCATGTGCATTGCTGCCTTACATACTTCCCTCTTGCTTGTTCTCATCTTCCCCTGAACTGGTGACCAGGACAATGACTATCTGAACTATCACAGAAACTTCAGAAGAGGGGACAGGAAAAATGAGCAAGAGGAGGAGAGAAAGCAAAATCTGGTCTGTTTCTACTGTGTGGTTAGGTCCCAGTGGATATGTGCTGATGTTTCACATTCTGCTGGTTCAAAGTCCTCCTTCAAACAGATATGGACATATGAGATGTCAATTATTTTTGATGTGTAGTACTGGGGGCCAAAATACATCCATCCCAGATTAGGTTAGCCTGGAGTGCAATAGACCCTAGACTGGATCTCAGTTTCCTGTTTCAGCATGTTCATTTATGTGCAGATGATAGGACAGTTTGAGGAAGTGCTATGCACTTAGAAGGACTCTGCTAGAGCTGAAAAAAACCACCCCTCAGCTTGACCCATCATGAACTGCTGCTTTTAAATAATTTATGAAGCTGCTCACATCCCATGGCCTTAGCATGGAGCAGGGAGAAGGAACTTTTTTGCATAGTGTATATTAGTATACCAGATCTTGAATTCAATAAAGTGATCCTGCACTGAGACAAATTCTGATGGTAGCCCCCAAAACTTTAATTAGGCTGATTGGGGCATGACTTATGGTGCCAGAAAGCTGTGTCTACTGAGATAGTGATTTATTCATTGTTAGGTAAAATATTGCACAAAGAACTGAGTAAAATCTAGCAGCTTCGCCATTCTGAGAGCTACCACAACATTTCAACAGAGATAGTCCTGCTAATATCTTGGAAGTCCTGTGGGCCGCACTGTGTTCAGTTATCATTTTTGCATGCTACTGATATGAGGAATTTAAGTCAGAAAAGGGAAATAATTATTTTTAGAGCTTATAAGCTAGATTTACTTGGATAGGTTTTCCTTGGATAAATACCTTCACCAAATTTCAAAGGCTAGCTTCAAACAGTGAGCTGTATTAGAGCTTAAAAATGTACCTAGGTATTTCATATGCTAAGAACTGTTAACAATCATAAGATACTCCATGCTCCCCTATAATAATAAAATAAAAACACTGTATAAGTGTAACCTAAGTATTACTAAGGAAATTGTATTTCATCGAGGGTAGCTATTACACTATGTGTTCCATTGCTGAATAGAAGACAAAACCAGGGAATAGTCATTGTTAGAAATCATAGAATCATAGAATCATAGAATCATAGAATCATAGAATCATAGAATGCTTTGGGTTGGAATGGACCTTTAGACGTCATAGAATCATAGAATTGTTTAGGTTGGAAGAGACCTTTAAGACCATCCAGTCCAACCATTAACCTAACATTACCAAATCCACACTAAACCAGTTAAGGGTAGACTAGACTAAACCATGTCCCAAAGTGCCACATCTACCCGTTTTTTGAACGCTTCCAGGGATGGGGACTCCACCACCTCTCTGGGCAGCCTGTTCCAATGCTTGACCACCCTTTCCGTGAAGAAATTTTTCCTAATTTCCAACCTAAACCCCCCTGGCACAGCTTGACCCCATTTCCTCTTGTCCTATCACTAACTACATGGGAGAAGAGACCAACACCCACCTCACTACAACCTCCTTTCAGGGAGTTGTAGAGAGCAATAAGGTCTCCCCTCAGCCTCCTCTTCTCCAGGCTAAACAACCCCAGTTCCCTCAGCCGCTCCTCATAAGACTTGCTCTCTAGACCCTTCACCAGCTTTGTTGCCCTTCTGTGGACATGCTCCAGCACCTCAAAGTCTGTATTGTAGTGAGGGGTCCAAAACTGGACACAGTATTCCAGGTGCGGCTTCACCAGTGCCAAGTACAGGGGGACAATCACCAACCTGCTCCTGCTGGCCACACTATTCCTGATACAAGCCAGGATGTTGTTGGCCTTCTTGGCCACCTGGGCACACTGCTGGCTCATGTTCAGCCAGCTGTTGACCAGCACCCCCAGGTCCTTTTCTGCCAGGCAGCTTTCCAGCCACAGCTAGTCACAACTGGTCATCTAGCCCAACCCCCTTGCAGTGAGCAGGGACAGCTTGAACTAGATCAGGTTGCTCAGAGCCCCATCCAACCTGACCTTGAATGTTTCTAGGGATGAGGCCTCCACTACCTCTCTGGGCAACCTGTTCCAGTGCTTCATCACCCTCATTGTAAAAAATGTCTTTCTAATGTCTAGTCTAAATCTATTCTTCTTTAGTTTAAATCCATTATTCCTTGTCCTGTCACAACAGGCCTTGCTAAAAAGATTGCACCCATCCTTCCCGTAGGCCCCCTTTAAGTACTGAAGGCCGCAATAAGGTCTCCTCGCAGCCTTCTCTTCTCCAGGCTGAACAACCCCAACTCTCTCAGCCTGGCCTCATAGGAGAGGTGCTCCAGCCTTCGGATCATTTTTGTGGCCCTCCTCTGGACCTGTTCCAACAGGTTCATGTCCTTCTTGTGCTGAGGGCCCCAGAGCTGGACGCAGTACTCCAGGTGAGGTCTCACCAGAGCAGAGTAGAGGGGCAGAATCACCTCCCTCGACCTGCTGGCCACGCTTCTTTTGATGCAGCCCAGGATACGGTTGGCTTTCTGGGCTGCAAGTGCACATTGCTGGCTCATGTCCAGCTTTTCATCTACCAGTACCCCCAAGTCCTTCTCTGCAGGACTTCTCTCAATCCCTTCATCCCCCAGCCTGTACTGACCTTGCACTTGGCCTTGTTGAACCTCATGAGGTTCACAGAGGCCCACCTCTCCAGCTTGTCCAGGTCCCTCTGGATGACATCTTGTCCTCCTGGTGTGTCAACGGCACCACTCAGCTTGGTGTCATCTGCAAACTTGCTGAGGGTGCACTCGATCCCACTGTCTATGTCATTGATGAAGATGTTAAATAGCACCGGTCCCAATACGGACCCCTGAGGGACTCCACTTGTCACTGGTCTTCATGTAGACATCGAGCCATTGACCACAACCCTCTGGATGTGACCATCCAGCCAATTCTTTATCCACCGAACAGTCCACCCATCAAACCCATATCTCTCCAATTTAGAGAGAAGGATGTTGTGGGGGACTGTGTTGAACACTTTACAAAAGTCCAAGTAGATGACATCCATTGCTTTTCCCTTGTCTACTGATGCATTCATTCCTTCATAGACAGCCACTAGGTTGGTCAAGGAGGACTTGCTCTTGGTGAAGCTTTGCTGGCTGTCTCGAATCACCTCCCTGTCTTGCATGTGCTTGAGCATAGCTTCTAGGAGGATCTGTTCCATGATCTTCCCAGGCACAGAGGTGAGGCTGACAGGTCGATAGTTCCCAGGGTCCTCCTTTCTTCCCTTTTTAAAAATGGGCACAACAGTCCCCTTCTTCCAGTCAGCAGGGACTTCACCTGACTGCCATGACTCTTCAACTATCATGGAGAGTGGCTTGGCAACTCCATCAGCCAATTCCCTCAGGACTCTGGGGTGCATCTCATCAGGTCCCACAGACTTGTGTACATTGAGGTTCTTCAGGTGGTCTCGAACCTGGTCTTCCCTTACAGTGGGAGGGGCTTTACCCCCTTAAAAATAGACAGTTTTACAAAGACTTAAGAGAACTTGAAGAAAGAGTGATGCTTTTGGTCTAAAGAAATATGTGGCTAGAACTGGAGTATCTCAATCCAAGAGAAATGGAGATGGAACTTAATCATTTGCTCAGGAAAATGTTAGCAAAATTTAAACAAGATGGTGAAAATAACATTAAAAAAAGTTTGTTATAGCCTGAGTAATGTAAAGTAACATTACCTGTGAGGAATTCTGTAGCATAAAATGACAAGAACAAAAATGTGTTGCTCGAATGATATGTTGGGAAGATTTCACACCACCAAATCAGACTGAAAAAAGAAGAGAGAATGATTAAAGTAAACTAGTCTTAACTGAAAAGTGCAAAATTAATATCTCTAGTATTTAAATGCTCTGCTAGCATACAAAAATCAGACATAAAACAGTGAGTCATATCTTTCATACTCTAAACAGATTCAATTTAGGGTTGGGACATGTATAAGGAAAAAGGAAAATATGACCGAGTGACTGACTGCTAGTTTATAAACAGCATATATAATTTTCTTTCAGAATGTAAATATCAGGAAACTGGAGCAAAGGTGATAATAAGGGAAAGAATTATGCAAAGTGTGAAATTGTTTGGCAACAGCTTGTTCAAATCAAAAAATTACAAAGACCAAGTATGAGTTCATGCTTTTTCCCTGTGTGAAGTCCTAAGCACGTCCATAAGGCATTAGGTCTATCCATTTTCCAAAGAAAAATGGAAATTTGACAGTAAACCCTTTGCAACTTGCCAAGGACTTTCATAAGGTCACTTGAATAGGCCTACAAGAAGGGCCAGAAGGAGGATCTGGGGAACTAACTACAGGCCTGTCAGTCTGACCTTGGTGGCAGGGAAGGTTATGGAGCAGATCATCTTGAGAGTCGTCATGTGGCATGTACCAGTCCAGTCACCATGGGTTTATGAAGAGCAGGTCCTGCTTGACTAACCTGGTGTCCTTCTATGACAAGGTGACCTGCTTAGTCGATGAGGAAAGACTGGATGTCTTCAACCTAGACTTAGTAAAGCCTTTGACACTCCACAGCAGTCTCCTGGAGAAACTGGCTACTCATAGCTTGGACGGGCATATTCTTTACTGGGTAAACAACTGGTGAGATAGCCAGGCCCAGAGAGTTGTGGTGAATGAGATCTTTATCAATGATCTGGACAAGGGGATTGAGTGTACCCTCAGTAAGTTTACAGACAAGTTGGGTAGAAGTGTTGATCTGCTTGAGGGTAGGAAGGCTCTACAGAGGGATCTGGACAGGGTGGATCAATGGGTCGAGGTCAATTGTATGAGGTTCAACAGGGTTACCCTTGGATCACAACAACCCCATGCAATGCTACAGGCTTGGGGAAGAGTGGCTGGAAAGCTGCCTGGCAGAAAAGGACCTGGGGGTGCTGGTCAACAGCTGGCTGAACATGAGCCAGCAGTGTGCCCAGGTGGCCAAGAAGGCCAACAACATCCTGGCTTGTATCAGGAATAGTGTGGCCAGCAGGAGCAGGTTGGTGATTGTCCCCCTGTACTCGGCACTGGTGAGGCCGCACCTGGAATACTGTGTCCAGTTTTGGGCCCCTCACTACAATACAGACTTTGAGGTGCTGGAGCACATCCACAGAAGGGCATCAAAGCTGGTGAAGGGTCTAGAGAGCAAGTCTTATGAGGAGTGGCTGAGGGAACTGGGGTTGTTTAATTTGGAGAAAAGAAGGCTGAGGGGAGACCTTATTGCTCTCTACAACTCCCTGAAAGGAGGTTGTAGTGAGGTGGGTGTTGGTCTCTTCTCCCATGTAGTTAGTGATAGGACAAGAGGAAATGGGGTCAAGCTGTGCCAGGGGAGGTTTAGATTGGATATTAGGAAAAATTTCTTCACGGAAAGGGTTGTCAAGCATTGGAACAGGCTGCCCAGGGAAGCGCTGGAGTCCCCATCCCTGGAGGTATTTAAAAGATGTGTAGATGTGGCACTTAGGGACATGGTTTAGTGGTGGACTTGGCAGTGCTAGGGTAGCAGTTGGATCTGAGGATTTTAAAGGTCTTTTCCAACCAAAATAATTCTATGATTCCACACTGAACTGGCTTGAGTCATCACTCAAGCCATCAAATCACTTGACTTTTATCATGGCCTAGCAGAGCCTAAAGATACTAAAAGACACAAGTATGTAGGGAAGAACTTTACCTACGAAAGAGATGAAGTAAAACAACTGTATAGATCCTGATGAAATTTTGTTGAGATCCAGCTATGATGATTCATGCTAATAAAAGACTTACCTGCCATTATGGCTATGTGGCCATGTAGAATAAACTCAGGATTCTTCCCTAAGAAAGGGAAAGGCTGATAGTGGAACTACACAACAGACAGCAAACATGGATTATTTCTATGAAAGTGTAGTAGTGAAAAAAGTGAAGAGTCTTCATAAAAGAAGATATATCTATGTATATAGATTGGGGGTTGGACTAGATGACCTTTAAAAGTCCCTTCCAACCCAAACTATTCTATGATTCTACAGTTCTATGATATTAGGGCATTTGATGTTTAACTTCATGTGCTGAACAAAATACATCTCCAAGGAAGGCACAAAGTAGGTTAAACAGAGGATTAAACAGCAATCCTCTAAGTAAAAAGTGGTGATGCAGGTCAGTTTTTAAGTGGCCTGGACAGTGAGGTCAAAGGGTGTTTGTGGGAGTAGAAAGTTTTGGACCTTGTTTATAGTCCTTGAGGATCAATTTATGCTTCAGATTTACTATGTGGTCATGTGGTCCCACAAACAGCTTAATTTACTCCTGCTACAATGTGTATTAGATTTTGCTGAGAAAAACCACAGTCAATAAAAAGACACAGATATCAAATTCAAAGTGCTTTCTTTAGAAAATATGCAAATATGTGGGTCTGACAATTTAATGTAACTAAGGAATACTGGGTTTTATTACTTGAGTTCATTCAAAGCTGTACTTCAGTTTTTGACTAACAAGATTTACAAAGAAAAAAGCCTGGTAAATACTGGAAAATCTGGCTGTTACAGAACTTACGTGGTGGAAGCAATTATAAGATTACATTTCTTTGGTGAGATTGAAGCACTGTAACATTTTCTTCATACTTCTAGGGAAAAAACAAAGTTACACTAGTAAGAAATATTTTCTTTTGTCCTCACCATCACAAAGATGAAGAAAATAATGACAAAGACTACATTGTCTAAGAAATTGTCTCAACTTGTGCTAGATCTCAGCATCTCAGCTGGTCATCCTAGGATCCCTCTGTAGTCAGTGGAGAGAAATACAAATGCTTAAGGGGTGATTTGTCTCACATAGTTTAGACATTTACTGTAAGGATGAAATGGATAGCAAGTTGAAAGTGTCTCTCTCCATTTACAGGACAACCTAGACTTAGATGACTATGTTCTCAGATTGTATACTTTTTTGCATCCCAGTTCTCCAGTGTCTTATGCTTATGTCCATACCATGAACATTGCTTCAGCTCCCACATGTTTAATGGAATTTCTGCAGTATAAATATGTACCCCAGGAGGGCAGAATCAGGTGCTTTCTGATAATGATGAGATTTTCCTTCTAATTTTTTCTCATAAATTGTCTAGTAATTTTCTAGTACACTTTAAGTAACTATATTTAGATACAGGACAAAGTGAATGCTATTCTTTGAAGGTAAGAATGACAATTAGTGTAGTAGTATATATAGTGTACTCACACTGTACTTTATATAGAAGCTGCCTGGGAATGCTGAAGAGCTTTAGTTGAAAAGACAAAAAATAAAGTGATTAATTCAACAAAACAAAATAGAAAAGGGGAAATACTTTCACTAAGTTTCAGCTTTCTTGTGAATATAAGCTTTTAACAGATTTTGTGAAACCGTAAACTTTGAAACAGAGGCCACCAACAATATTAATTTTGAATGTGCTTGAGCAGAAGTGATTAATATAAATCAAGAATATACATATATGTGTGTATATATAGAAAGAGACACTCAGGAGATGCAGAAGAGTGAAACCAGTCAAGTAAAGAAATAAAATATCTTAGTTAAATAAATCAAACCAGCATTACTCTGGGGGGAAGGATGTGAGAAAGATAGTAGAAGCGCACAAAGAAGTTGAATATAGACTTATTGAGGTATCCCAAACAGAACCCTGACTTTTGATTACCTGTAAGTATAAAACTTCAATTGGATCTTGGAACAATGGTATTGGACTGATAATGAATGTTGCCAAACGGTATATGTCAAAAGCGAGAGAAAAGGAACTTGAGCTCTAGCTGAAAAAGTACCAGGTATCGCAGGAATGTAGACATATTTAGGGGTGGGGAGGGGAGTGGTTTGTTATACATAGTCACTCTCTGGAATATAGTGTGAGGGAGAACACTGAAACCACAAATAAAAATTATTTAGGCTATAAGTTCTTTGGGGAAAAGGTTGGTTCTTCTTATCTGTATAGTGCCTTGACTAATAGACGCTTATCTTTGTACACAAATGATAGCAGGGTTTCTTTACAGAGTTATACACACATGCATATATAAAAATATACACACACTTATGTATATGTAACTGTTTTAAACAAAAAAAGAAAAGAATGACTGATAAATTGGACAATTTAGATAGGATTCCAGGCTTTACTACCTCCTTACTCACAGTTCCTGAAGGATGTAACATACTCCCTTATTCACTTGCAGCTTCTGCACAATATAACAAGGCATTTGTGGTAAGATACATATCTCAAAAGGTTTGGAGTTTGGGAATAGATTCAAACTATTCAGATTGTGTTGGTCTGTAAAATTGGTTAGAAATCTCATGAGAACAATGTTCTCGCATGAGATTTCTAGTATTTTCTTCCTTGAGTCAGATCATAAATACTGCAAGAAGAATTTTTTTTCAGAAGTATTTCTACAGTTCTGTTCTCAGATGGAAATTAGAATATGGAGGTGCATGAAAATGAATAATAATGGAGATAAAAAGTTAACCAAACATTTCAGAAAGTTTTTAAAGATCAGTTTCAAATTTTGGTAAAGATTCAGAGGCTTTGGGGTTTTTTCAGTGCTGCTTGTTCATTGAAAGTAATAGACTCATTTTTTATTCATACTTCACATGTATTGCAGTAGATCACTAATACTCCATCTATATGGATATACTATCAGTTTATTAAGGTTTTAATTATATAACTTTTCATGTTTGGCTTGTGATCCTCTCTTCATGCCTTTCAGAATGGTTATATTCAACAGCTTTTGATCTGCTAGGAACTTAAGGACTGAGTTGCCACTGACGCTGTTTGCCAGCAGCAAAGGGAGCTTGGATATGGCATGACTTTAACTCCTGACCATGGAGACTGATAGGCCATAAGATATTAAGCTCCCACCAATTTCTATTTTCTCTTTCAAAGATTGCTAACCTCATCTCCCCAGGGTCTGCAACTCCTGCCAGCCTTTAAACCAGCAGGAGTAATATCTGTCTCTAATTCATAATTACTAGGGCTCTGTCACAATGAGCTGGATCAAGCATTGTTGGTGCTTGCTTATATTTAATTAGTGAGTATGTGCATTTGTAGTGGTGAGAAGTACAGAAGTATAACTGGGTGGAAACGTAACCTCATTGCTTTAAAGTTATTTTTCTATTTCTCTTTTGTATGTGTCTTTTGGTTGCTACATCCATAATATACAGCAGATCATTATCAGTAGCGTTAATAACATTCAATGCTGTGCATATTTTTCAACAAAATTTGTATTGCAAAAGAAACAAGGATAGCACCTTGTAGAATTGAAACAGACAGTCTGCTCCTGAATTCTTACCTCTTCTCTCTGCCTACTCCCTATTATTAATGTATATTATTACTTCAAGTATGTCAGAAAAAGAGACAAACAGTCAGAGGCAGAAATTTCTCCCTAATTCACTCTGCCTAGCCAGCAAAATGTAACACAAAATTATTCAGGGGAAAAATACAATTTTCTGTCATCTCTGCTATACACTGATAACAAAGCTACAGGCTAATATGTTTTGATATTTTTGTCACTCGTTTATCATGTGACCTTTCATGCTATCATTAATACAGCTGAGGGACAGAGGAGATACACTGAAATAAGGGTGTGGAGAAGTCAGATTGCTTCTCTAACAACTAACGGTCAGTCACAGCAATTTATGCTTTTCTTCAGTATAGCACTGACTGAAGAAGAGAAATTGTTATTAAAATTTGATATTACTGTCTAGGCTCTGCCATATAGAATTTGCAACTTTTAGCTATGATGGGAATACTGGGAGGGGGGAGGTTTAATAAATTTCCCTTTGAATTATGATATTAATACAATACAACATGCTTGCTCAGATATTCGAAGGATATACATGGGGAAAAAATCATATTCAGGACACTCCAACACTGGATATTAGTCACAGTCCACTATTGTTATAGCCAAGAAAAGTATTTTAATAACATGGGTGCAATCACCTTGCATTGGCTCAATTAAACCAGTTGGGCTTTGTGGGGGGGTTTTTTTGTTTACAAAATTCCAGCTGCTAATAGCATTGCGTACTATTCAGCAATATCTTCAGGACATCCAAGAAAGTGCAATGTGTCTTTTTTTATGTGTGTATATCTTTTATGATAAATGATACCTGGTTTAAATTTGCATTTGGTTTTACACCATTTCTGACAATGGTCTAGCTTTTTATGTTGCCTGTAGAGTCTGGTTTGTTAAAATTCCAATATAAAACTAATTTATATTTGACATTAATGAGTTAAGAAATGTTTTATACAGTACATCAGAGCTGAGAGAGAACTTTACAGCATTCTAGTAAAAGCAAATTACTTCTGAGTACAACCATTATGTAAAAAATGAAAAATCTTTCACTAACCTAAGCTACTTGTCCTTTCAAAATCCTGTGATTTTTAATGTTTATATTAAGAAAGGATTGAAAATTTAACAAAGCCTTTTTGTCTCTTTTACATTCTATTGGGGGATTGTAATTTAACTACTTGGAAGACATCTTCTTCCTCAGTGTGCATGTCTGTGCCAGGTCAGAGTAAATCATTATATTCATTGATAAAACATTATTAAAATAATTTAATTATTTTAAACATTAAATATCCTGCAGACTAATCTATTTAAGAATTAAATAATGTTTTTCTTGAGCATGACTTCTTTGGGGAGTATTTTTTTTAAGTGCACTAGAAAATGACCTTTACATGTGAAAGAAAATAAGTAAGGATGAGTTTTAAATAGGATTTTTAAATAGGTCCCAGAGAGAGGCTTGTACACTTGAAATGAATTGTTTTGCATTAGATCTGATTGCAAAGTGAAAGTTTAAATTTCTCATTTCAAATGTAAGGACCTGATTTTTGGAAAGTGTATGCAAAAGAATAATTGAAATTGCCAAAATATCAACTGACTTAAATTTGACTACTACTGTGAGTAAACTCACATGTTTGCAGAATTGAACCCTAAATATACTCATGAAAATGGTGGATGTATTAGCACTACTTAGAGATATGATTTGCTAATTGCATTACTTAATATTTTGTAATAAACAAACTGATAACAGGTATTGTTTAATATTTTTAGCATGTATATTCAAATGGACTGCATACTGTATGCATGTAAATGTTTATATATATATGCCTATATATATAAAGTGAATTAATCTATTTGCATTCTTAGTATTTGATTGTGTGTATGGATATTAGTGTTAGACAGAAAATGAAAAACCTGCCAAAGTCATGTAAACTTTAGAACATTCTATAGCAATAATTTTATAGGAGGTAAAGGATTTTTACCTTCTAGTATTCTTGTAACAATGTTCTTAACAATGTTCTTAGTGCATTAATATCACTTCTAATTTGTTGGTAATTAATAATAGTGATTTCTGAAGTAATTAATGAGAAAGAATGCAAGCAGGAATAATCCTGTTAATACAAAGAATTCAAAATTGTGTAAACCCACCATACATTATTAATGTGGTTAAAAGATACCTGTAAAAATGCTAGTTAAGTCCAAAATAATTACTTAAAAATACTTTACTGTGTTGATGTCACCCATTACATTAAAAGCATGTTTTATACTATTCATATATAAGAAAATTAATTCTTTTTCTCAAATGATAGCCTTAGAAATAGAATATCATGAAGTGCTTTCTTTCTTTAGTGCACACTTTATTATAGTGTAAGCAAGACATTGGCTAAGTGGACTTCCCTTTTACCTCCCTATCACTAACAGTCCTGACCTGGAGATGCAGCGTCTTTCAGGATAAGAAGAAAATGTGTCCATGAATGCTTAGTCTATGCCACTCTTCAACAGATTATATATCAAGCTGAATTATACTTAGTCCTTTTTTTTTTCTTTTTTTTTTTCTCTTTTTCTTTTTTTTTTTTTTTTAATAGGAGAAAGTAACTGTAGTGGAGGCTTTGGGGAGGTGTGGTTTTGGCTACTATCAACAAAGAATTCAGCTGGACTGAGAATCTCCGACCTGTTTAATATGATGCTAAAGGGAAAATTTGGAACCTTAATCCTAGAATGATGCGGCCTCCACACTTATGTATTTTATACTTTACATTTTACTCAGTCTACTCCTTAATATCAAAATGACAAAGGAAAGAAAAAGGTAGAAAAAGAGTGAAATGCTATTTTATGAATAGCTTCCTATTGAAGTGCATTAAAAAAATATGGGGTTTTTTGTGCAAGCTGGAATCAATTATAAAATATTATAGTTTGCTGTAAGCACACCTTAATAGCGCAAACAGCAGAATTTTGTTGATCTTTCTTGAACTTTGTTCAAAGTGTATGTGCATGTGTTAAAGTGGAATCACTTAGTGCTTTAATATTTGTAATAAATTGATTGCAAAACTATGAAAAAAGAGTATTTAATTTCCCACTCTCCTAAGATAATGTTCAACAAAGACATACAAATGAACAAAAAAGGAAGAGGGATTTTAAGGCTGACATTCATGTTTGCATGTAAATAAAGCAAGAGCCACAAACAAAGCCAGCAATCTCACATACTTGCCTTCAGTGGTAAAGGATGGAAAGGCTGCCTGCTACCAATCAGCAAGTGGTTGCTATGGTTACAAGGTCAGGAAATATGCCTTTTCCCCAGTTGTCCAAGGCTTGCACATGTCACTTCTGAAACTATGAATTTTATATACAGGTCAGGAGATGCATACCAAAGAAATAAACAGTGAACTGGACCATAATGACAGCTAACGTTCAAACGTCCTTGAATTTTTTAAATTTCTATCCAAACACATTTTGTCATTTTGAATGGGTTGGGGTTTTTTGTATAAAATTGGAGCAATTCTTTCCTGTAATGAAATTTTGCAAAGTAGGTACAAACTATGCCTCATTATTATAAGCTGCATCAGTAAGTTGCCTCAGAAAGATACTTATGTTCTTTCCCTTTATTTTTTTAAACTCTTTAAATTACAGCTTTGGAATATTATAAGAATATAATTTGATGCAACTTAAGAACTCAGAGTAATAACTACCTTCTGAAAAACAGATTTAATAATGCTGTATTTATCTGTAGACAAGATGGTGGTTAAGCTGTTAATGAAATGCAGATGGTCCTGTTTTAAAGTACAAATGCTTCTTTACTCAATATGCTAAGCTTTAGGGGAGTTTTAATATAATCTCTAAAGGTTGAAAATGATATAGTATTTGTAAAATGAGTGAATTGTGAAAGAAACCTTGATTGTTTATGTGTCGTTGAAGAATTTACTAGGAAAATTAGTCAAAGGCCTCTCGGGGGACTTAGCATTTTGCTACAGATAAGGTAGGTCAAGTAAATTTAGTGATGGTTATTAAAGGGTCTGTATTATTTTTGCTTTGTATTCCATAGTGGTACATAATAATCTTTTCTTTATTTCAAACCTGTTTAAAATCTAGATTTTATTGTATTAATATTTTAGAACCTTGATAATTGTTTCTGAACTTTCAACTAGGAACTGCTTAATGGACTTAACAAACAAAAAGTGAGTGACAATTTTGAAGTGATATTCATACAATTGCAGTTAGAATATTAAGTTATGTTGCTTCTCTCCAAATGTGTATTATATAAATGTTGTAGCTATGTAATTACATCTTGTTTTGTATAGAGTCATTATTTCTTTACTAACTGGGGAATGTACAGTAGAAGTAGTGTGCAGCATTTCAGTAACACAATATGTAGCACACAGAGTTCAGAGCACTTGTAATGTTTATATTTTTTCTCTATATGCTGTATGTAAATGGCATTAAAAGTTAAATTAATAGTTCTTTTTCCTAAAGATTCCTTCCCACTTTATTTTTCAAAAAGTTTTTAATACAGTATGTCTGTTGTTTTTATCATGCTTTTTTTCCCCTTGCTACTTGCTGTGGATCTCATATTTCATTCATTGATGTGAAAAGCATAAAATAGACCAAAATAGGCAAGTAACACAAAGAGAATATGTTGTTTCCCTTTCCTTTTGCATTATACTTTTTGTTAAACTGAATATTTTTATTCTTTTTATTTTGGTTGTGGGTGGGTTGGGGATTTTTTTTTTTTTTTTGCTTCTTAGGGATTTTTTGTTTGTTTTTGGTTAGGAAAGCTTAGTCTTTATCTTGATAGCAATCCTTTCCTTTTCTTTCTTTTTTTACCCCTATTTTTTACTCTTTTTCTTTTTTAGCAAAAAGCAGCATTCAAATGAGAAACTAAGTACATTTCTTTTCAACAGGCAATTTACCCCATGATGAGATATGCTTTCACTTATTTTTCTTTGACATTCTAGCATCTAGCAGCACAGCAGGTATCCAAAGGTTAGGCTTCAAATAAAGGATAACTACGTTCTTACATTAATAGATGCCATTGTATGAATATGTCATATTATGCCAGCATTTAGTTCCTTTAATTGTTTTTCTAAAATTATATATGATAACAAAGATATAGACAAAGTGAGAAAGATTTCAAAATTTATTCCTTTATCATTGTTTTTTTATTTGTGCAGGTTAGCTTTCTCTGTGCTATTCATTTTTTTTATACATGTGATACCATTTGAAATTAAGAATTTTTTTGAGAAATTCTGCTGACATTTATAGAACCTGCAAGAAGTATATTTTAATTATCTCCTTGCTACTTGAACTGAAAATAATATATTCTGATATTCTACCTGTAAGACTGAAAACTATTCTAAGCAGTCTGTAATATAATACTGTCCTGGGGAAACTGTAAATATAGATGTGATTGAGGAATACAAATGTGTGTTACTAAGAACAGACTGTAGTTAATACACTTTTCAACACTAAGATTAACGACATTTTTCCATTCTTACATAGTTTTACCACGAGACCATATTGTACTGTCTTACGTACTTTTTTCTCCTTCTGTGACCTTTTTGTATGGCCAAATGAGTCTAGGTTATGCGTCTTGTGGCCTGTGAGCAACCTTGCCTATTAGCCAGTCCCCAAACCTTTGATGTGAACCATCAGCCCTACGATTTCTGTGGTTCATTCATTTTTGTGGTTCTCTAACGATCTCTGCCCTAGCTCTGAATCCTGCCTTTATTGTAGACAGAGCTGACAACAGGCAGCCTTGTCTTTCATTTCCTTGATGTACTTTGTACTGCAGTATGGCTTTTGTTAGTATTGATGCAAACATTACCATAAACCACCACCTAGGGACTAGAAACAATTGACTAACTGTTTTCAAATCCAATACACTTAAGTTGATCAGACACAAAGTTTAAGTACAGTTAGCTGTAACAGCACCAAAGCTGTGTGGTCTCAGCCTCTATAGACTGAAAAATAAAGGTCAGTGGAATGAGGATGCTTGTGTCAAGACAAACTGCAATGAAATTTATTCAGGAGGTGAATATTGGACAGAGAACTCATTCCTCTACTTGTTTAACAGGAGAAATATCAGTTTTACTATCAGGACTGTTTGAAATTACATCCTTTTTATCTAATTTAAAAGTTCTTCTTAGCAAGAAAAAAATGGCATTATGGGGAGACAACAACCATTTTAGGAGCGAGTTCAGATTGTGATGAGATGTACATTTCAAATTAGCTAATATTAAAATTTCTCAGTTACATTCTAAACAGCAGGCTAACAATCACTGAACTCATTATAACTAGGTATTTCTCCGCATATGGAAAATTTTCAAAGTTAGCGATACAGTAGATGCAAAACTGTGCCTGACCCTTTTTGTATAAGGAGCAGTGGCGGGGTCATTTGCTTTTTGAGCTTCGTTAGATCCTGGATTCAAGCCTTTGTAAAAAGGGTTATTCAGATTCAGTTTCCGTATGATTCTTCAAAGATGTCAGTTGCATCTTTGAAGTTTCTTCCTAAATTAAGCAGTTGAGAACTTAAGAAAGTGAAACAAAAAGACTGAGAAAATGAAGTGGATTCAAGGATCCATGAATATTTCAACTGTCATAAAAAGCTTCGTATTGAGCATAGAGTAATATGATTATTAACCTGATTTTTTTTAAGTATGAATATGTTAAGCTATAGTATTTAAACAGTGAATGCAAATGCGTTAAGCAGGAGCTGAAAGAATTTGGGCTTTTAGGGGAAAGAAGGGAGCAGGAAAATAAGAAAACAAATACTAATGCTTTGATTTTTTCCAAAGTTTTGATGCAGTCATTCATTAGTTACAGCTGATTCATTAGTAGTCTTTCTAAACTAGTGTATATTACCCCAAACAAAGTTGTATGATACATTTATAAAAGTCTAACTTCAGAGTTAATGTGATTATTTCACAGTGAGCCTCTTTTAATATTAAAATTTACAAGCTCAATTTCTCTATCTTTCTTATTTTATATAAATAGCAGTAATACTTTTTGCAGTAATGTTAATCTAGAAATGAATTGCTGGCATTGACTCAAAATTGCTTATATTTATATGCTTAGGTTATGTTTTTAATTACCCTGTTTCTTTTAGTATGAGGAAGCTCTCTGGGGCAGAGATTGTTTTTCTGCTTTTCTCCTCTGTTTCTGTAAAATCCCCAAACCACTTTTGAAAACTGTAGTAACAATAATAAGCCTGTGTGGTTGTTTTCTTTCTTTTTGATATTTTTCAACAATATTAATTAGGTAAAATAATGAACAGTAGAAAAATTAATGTCCTCTTTTTTTTTTTTTTTTTTTTTTTTTTCCTTCAATATGGACAGAAAGGCAGGGGACAACTTACCCCTGAGAGTCTCCAAGGAGAGAGGAGAAGAGACCTGCTTTCTTTTCCAAGTCCTTCAGCATTTCTTGTTTCTCAGAACAATATAATTTTGAGGGAGAGTAGGCATTACTCTACCTCATTTTGCTTCCTATTGAATGTCAAAGGAGATTTGAATGGACTCCCTGGCTACATTTCTGTTTCCTTTTCACTATTAAAGTCTTCTTCAGTATCTCACAACCATGTTGTCACTATGGACACTCCATCTTTTTCCTTCCACTTACAAATCTGACATATTGTCAAGTCTTGTTTTCTGGATTTGGTGGTCTAGCCACCACAGCCATTTGAAGTAAGAGAAATATTTTGGGTTTTTTTTTCCTTCTCTAGGGGACACTATTTTTAAGTTTAAAAACAATGAGATGTTTGAAAATAAGAAATATTCATTCCTGCTGTGACAGTGTCCAGCACTGGCTAAACCTGAAAGGGTCAGATCTTAGAGGAAAACATGATTAATAATCTCAACACTTTGATAGTGGAACTTTTAGCCCATAAAGGAAAGAGGGACTATAAGTCTTTGCAGACTAAGAAACATCTCATCTCTGCTTACAGAAAAAAAAACCAAGATGATTCAGAGGTGGGCTGAGACCTGAAGATTAGGCTGAATAGAGCCAACTCTGATTTATTGTTTATATCAGATGATGCCATTTAACCCTGTGCTGGACGCAGTACAGAGCTTGATATTTTGGGCTGAGGGGGGAAAGGAGGATCGTACCTCCTGGCCATTCACTGTATAATCCCTCCATGTTTAATAAAGTAACAGCTTTAAATCTATGTGTATCTGTATTTCTTGTGCCTTGTGCATTTTGAACAGAAAGTCTTGTTTCCTAGTTACTGTTACCACCTGTATTTAATGATGTGGATATAAGACAACATGAACACATGCATTGACAAATTTCATAACTTAAACTCTTAAATAAGACACTTTCTGAGGAAAATGTTCTGACTTTTCATTTATGCACATTGTCTTGATATTTAATATGCTGTAACTTAATTCTGAAACATTTAATACAGCAACACAGTGTTCAGACAGGTCTTTACCAAGGCAAAATGATTATTGATGTCAATTACGACAATTTGGTTCAGTGTTTCAATAATTGCAATATGTGCTACAGTCATTTTTTGGCTGAAAAAATTATCAGTGGTAATTGACTGTGAGTCCTGAAAGTGCAGCTTATCCAAGTTCAGTTCAGACAACAAAGGTGCAGAAGAGCCAAAGTGATTTAAGTCCTCAGTTCAATGTGTCATACCCTCCCTGACATCACTTTATTTTTTAACCATCATCCAATGGACCGTATAAGATATATAGGGGTTGATGGCTTTGGCTGCTGAATTTATGAGTAGAATCTCTTGCTGAATTGTCCCATAATTGGGTTCTTAAAATAGATTTTCTAAGATAAGTGCAGTTGTAGTTGTGTATTGTAGCCAAGTTCAGAAATTTTTTCGTAAATGTGAACCAGGCATAGGAATTTATAGGGAAAAGTATAATGGCCAGTGATTAATAATGATCATATAGATTAAATGTCATAATTAGACTGGCAAGAAGACTAATAGGCCAAGAAGGAAATAGAATATTATGAAATTTCATTAATACTAGGTTTAAGGCTTGCATTCCAGCATGCAAGCTGTTTGTAGTTAGAAATGTTGCAAGATTAATTAATTTATTTCCATCTTTTTGCAAAGAGATGAAAGACACTGTAGTTTAATACTGCAGCTGATAAGTTTCTTTTAATGTATGATTAATAAGTAATTTTATTATTAGAATAACCCAGTTCTAGTTAAAACATGTATGTACCTAATTCATACGTACATTTTTGTAATGACCTGGTAATCTTAGTTTAGAGTTAAATTTTATTTTCCTACTTATATGTTGGATGCCAAGTGAGTGGGGTTTTTTTTGTTTGTTTTGTTTTGGTTTTGTTTGTTTGTTTAATTCTACACATAATACAGAATTTATTTTTAGGGAAAATAAATATGTTGAAATATTTTACTAATTATGGTTAAGTAAAGATATTGCTGAAAAAAATTCAAGTAAAAAGTAGAAATGATGTGCAAAAAAACCAAACCCACAAAGAACTGAAATGTTGCACATTTTATTACAGATATTCAAATAAAGCAGGACAAAAATATCTACTCTGGTTGTGGCAGTTACCAAAGTCCTTGAAGTAAACTGATATACCTGAAGTCATACTGAAAAGCATTACCAGTGTATTTGGTACCAGTTTAAAGTATGTGGTAAATGCTAGTTTCTTTCATTGATTTAGTAACAGCTCATCTGCATTCAGTGTCACTTCTACAGGGTGAAATAGGAAAAAATACACTGAAGTATAACAAGAGGAGGAGTTAAGAGAACAGAGCTAGAGAAAAAAAGGCTTTCTGAGTGTGAAGTGGACTTGATCTCTCTCAGGGATACTCCTCTCAACCCACTTTGTGTCAAGCAACTAGCATGGGTGAAGTTCTCAAGTTCTGCAGACAAATGCATCACACTCGCATCCACAAGCCCTATAGCGGCATTCAATTGGTGCACCTGTATTTGAATTTTTCCCCTCAAACTACCTGAAACAGACTAAGCAGAAGCTTTCCCCCCACCCCCACCCCCCATTTATCTTTTAATGGAAGTACAGAGAGGGAAGAGGAGGGAGGAAGGGAGGTGATAACAGTAGGAGGGGGTTGCAGACTGTAGGATTGGCAGCAAAGGTTCATTCACATACGTTTATTCCACACAAAAAAGAGAGTATTCAACCACTTTGAATAGATCATCATAACTGCTTGTCTGGTCAGCTTTCTCCTTAGAGTTTCAAGTTATAGGGGTCGATGTATAATCTAGGGGTCTTGTCTAGCTGCCTCTATTAAAAAGTGAGGCACTCAATACCAGCTGCACTACACAGGGTGCCTCTATCTGTAATAGTGCCATCAACAATTCCGAACATGTACTTTGAGTGCACACAGGATAGACAGCCTGTTGTAGTACTGAAATTTCCAGAGCTGGCCACAGCTGATTTTATGCTAAATGCACTAATCTTTTGCATCAGCTCTAGTCCTTTAATCAGGAAGATATTCATTCATTGTTATGCTCCTAGTTGAGGCAAATTAAGTTTGCTTTGATAGTCCTTTTCCCCCTTCTGAAATAATTAGGAAACAATCCACAGTTTAACTCACGCAGCAGTACCAAAGGGTATTTTGGGGGTAGGGTGTGTTCTGTCATTAGTTTGTTGGATTTTTTTCATTGTTTCTCTTTTCCTCCCTCTATTTTTCTAATATGAGGTATTAATTGTATTTCATCTGGTGATTAAATACAAGAAATTCATTAATGGGTCTGCTTCTTTATCTTTTTCTTTTCCTTTTTTTTTTTCTCAGTAGGATGTGCAGGAAAAGGAGAGTGGTGTTAGAAACTGCATTCCCTATCTTGAAAGAGGGGAATTCTCTCTGTGTTTTGAAACAGGGAGGAACACAAGAAAGTGGGCAGAATCTGAAGCCCTAGGAAGCCGTGTCTAGGTGTCTGAGGATCTGGAGGCATTCCTTTTAAAGGAATAAATGTTGCTCTCCTTTGTCAGCATAGTTTCCTAGACACATTTGTTACTGCTGGCCCCTATGCCCTTCTCATCTACTCACCTGAATAAATCTAAAAAGAATGGAGGAAACTAATTGCTGCTTGAATCAAAAAGTCTCATGTAAATTTACTCTGTGATATATACCATAGATACAGAATATGCTGTGCCCTCCTCTCTTCACATACCTTGCATCTAGATACAATGTGCATTATTTACTTAATCATCCAGTGAAAAGCTGCCAAGGACAGATGTAAAATGGGAGAAAGACAATCGCAGTTTTTTCTTTCCAGGCTCTCAGTCCCATTTCTGTTTGCTTTTGCTCCTCTCTCTTAAGGCTTAAGACTGTAAGCATCAGACCCATGTTATAAAAGCTCTCAAGCTTGGAGGCTGAGAAGAATGTGGAAACTAATAATGACATGGCCTTCAGTGCTTTGTTTGCAATGAACAGCAACAACAAAAGATTCCTCCAATGATCTAAGCCTGCTGGAAACACAGTGCCATTTCTTCCCTTGAGATGTGAAGCAAGGAGTGTATTGAGAGTATGTTCTTCCTTTTTAGACTAAGGTGTTTGAATCCTAGGACGATTTTAAAACATGAAAGACTACAGCATCTCATCTAGATCCACATAAATTTGGCTTTGTCCTCCCTCCCCAACCCCGGCATGCACACTGGAGATAAGAACTAGCAGAATAGCAGTGCTACAGCTAATAGCAGCAACCAAATGCTACCTGCCTTTACCTTTTTCATGTTGAGCTGCAAGACCTTGACAAGGCCAAGGCTTTGCTTTTTTAAGGAACAACTTCAGACTAAACCCATGAGGTTTATTCTGTATGATATAATACTGAATTTTGAGCTTTAAAGGATCAGGAACAAGACTCAAAAATATTTTCAGCAGAGGAAAGTTTTCCATCTGATTTCAAGGTGGCGTATGTTGGCAAACTGGTCAGCTCCACTGCTAGTCCCCTATGTGTGTTAGGAGGAGGGCCAAGGTTTGGAATAATATTCCTGGCACTCTGTTCCTTTCTGCCAGGGTTCACAGAGAACAAGAGACAGCAGAATATAGGTTGCAGTAGCTTTGAAACTTGCTCAAATGCTTTCTCATGCCTGTCTGCTATGTTTTCTCTTTACTTCAAGTTCTCCTCTCTGTTCTATGCAACTGTGTGCTTTTTGAAAGATAAAGAAGAGAAAGCTTCTTGTCCTCTCCATTAAGAACTTGCATAAATCTCTGTCTTCCTTTTTATACACCTTTTATTTTTACTGGATAGCTCTCTAACACTTTTGCTTTGCTACATTTGTCTGCTTTGATATTCTATTTCCTTGTTTGTCTTCCCCAAACTACTGCTTTGTTTGCTTCACTATCATTCACAAGACCAGAACATCCTACCTGAAACTAGCCTTTCTGAAAGTGGCATATGTTTTACTGCCTCCTGCAAATGTTTGCCCTGTCTTTCCATCCTTATTGGGTTTAGCCGGTTTATTACCTGGGCTCTGGCTCTAGTCTTCTCCAAATTAGGCCCTGAACTAATAAACCATGCAATGCTGAGGGGCCAAATGGGTGAGTCTGAGTATAGGACTAGAACCTTCACTGGAGTCCTCCTTAGCCACAAGGCTTATATGGTAGGTGCTGCAAAATAAATAGACAAAAAACCCAAACCAAACCAAAACAAAACAAACCAAAAAGAGCAACAGCTTAAAAGTGGCCCACCTTATGTACCACTTGGAAAGCTACAGGAAAATCTCCCATTTCATGCTTTTATTTTGCAGTGTTGTTGATTATTTTATCTTCTTCTTTGACACAACATATCACATAGTAAAAAACATATTTTTAAAATATTACTACACCCCCCAATAATACCACACAAATAATAAGGGAATAACTTTACCATTTACATCTCAAATAACAGAGTTCTGATCAAATATATCATGCAGCTCCTTTCAGATCACCTCCCTGTGAGAGAGGGATCCAGTAGCAGGCTGGGTTACTATTACCCCTCAGGTAGTAAGGGAACTTTGATGCTGTTCCAGACTCCTTAACCATAATCATAATTTCTACCTGTTAGTCCATTCATTAAAAAAAAAATACTTTGTGAAGTAACCATTTATTTTTACAGAAAGGAAAAGCTTTTGCCAAGAAATACCTTGTTTGAAGATAGTATTGCACTCAAGGGGACATCCCAGACCAAACCATGACTGTAAAATTTTAGTCTGACTCTGTGCCCACTATGAAGCTGACCACAGGTCTTCCTAAGAAATTTATCCACCACATATATCTAAGATAACACATGAAGCGATACCAGTAGAGTTTTATTAATGACACGAGATTAGTAAAACCTGTGGGGATGTTTTGTCCTTCTTTCCTACAATCAGCAGGGTCATGGTAGCAGCGTTCTTTCTTTTTGCCTGGAGCAACTTATACAGTATATACTGCTATTGTTTCTTGAAACCGTGTGATAAAAAGAACTTTGTGTTGTTGCAGGTGAGGATAATTTTTTTTGTTAAACACAGAAATTTGAAAGTCCTCGTTCCCTGTGCTGCAGGTTAGGAATGTCAGGTATCTTGTATACAGTCTGGATTGAGGCAGGCTCTTGAGACAAATATTTATTTTATTTATTTATGCATTTTTCAAGATGAATTAGTGTTTCTTCACTGACCATCATTGGACACCAAGACCGCTTGTGCTCCTCCTCCTCCTCAGGGTTAGAGTGGATTGCTTTTTGTTGAAATATCTTATTTGAGTTCAGGTTTTTCCTGCCCTGAGAAATTCAGAAAGTTTCTTACAAGGCTCTATACTTTTACATGTTATTTCACATTATAGCATGGTTTTGTTTTTTTTTTATGGAGCTAGACCATGAGTTTATCCAGAAGCCTAAGTTAATGAAAAAAGTCCTCTCATTAAACATTTTGTGTTGGTGAAAGCACATGGCTGCTGTCCTCACAAGGCTACCCTGCCTGCCTATTGATTTTTCTTGTCGAATTTAAGGTATGTTTTTGACCTATAAAAACCAAAATGGCATGAGACTTTCACAATAGCTGCAGGCATTGGAGGGACTTGAACTGATATCTTGTAAATCTGAGAGGGAGGACTGGCAGCAGACTTTCCCTGAAGGTGCCTTCAGCTGTGAACTTATTAAAACCATCTTTGTAGACCTTCAGGGTACTCTGTAAGGCATTTCTATTTCCTTATGCTTTTGGAAGAGAAGGAGGAGCTTGAAAAGACTGATACTATTTTAGAGAGGCAGCCTTTAATAGAAAATTTGTCCAAATAATTTCAGGCAAGATCTTTTGTAAATATGTATCAAAATCAAAATGAGGTGTCCTATAAAGGTATCTGAGTACTTAAAAAAACATTTTAGAAATAACTGTGTACTGTTTGTGTTAATGGTATGTTACTGTGTACAGGGGGAGAAAAAAAAGAGAGAAGTAAAATTTTCCCCATTTCTCAAGACTGATAAAACTTATCTGCTCTGGATTGTGGGAATTTAAATTGGGCAGACCATGGATTTGCTGACTCCTCTAGAGTGTTGTATATTGTACGACCCATGTATGACCAAGTGTAGAATAGACTTTCTGAAGATGCTATTCTATCAAAAATAGAAGGCAAAGTGTATCTCTTGACATCGTTACTTGTTTAAGCAATGTAAAGAGATATATTGGGGAAGAAGGGAACAGGAGAAGCAGAACAACTTCATCTATTAGTTTTTTTATTTAACAGAAAGGCAAATTTCCAAGAAAGAGTATCTTAAAGTCACTGCTCATTTTGCAGAGAGATGGTTTAAGGCGAGGAGGCGGGGGAGGAACGCGCATGTGGTTATGTATGGGTAGATGGATGGTAATGGGAGCAAATGGGAGAAGTACAGATATCAAATATAAAAGAGAAATAGTGGATGTAATACTAGGATGAAAAGACAAGGAGAAGAGGAGGGAAAGGACTACTCAATATATCAAAGGAAGGTTTCTGTGGTAGGAGATATGTGGAAAAAAAATGAGATATAGCTGAGAAGAGATTGAATATAAAACAATTGCTGCTATACAATGAGTTACATTGTTAATGAATTTAAGTTAATGTCATTAGAGAAACGCTGCTATTAATGATATTGTACAATAGCACAACAGATGGCTGTAATTGTTTCTTTCTTATTTTTTTGAGGGTGTGTTTGAGTATTCTTGGGTCTGGTGCCTTTGGCCATAGTAGAAAGGTATATGGCAGTGCTGACTTTTTCATAGAGATTACTACATGTAGTCCCTGGACTAGCTGGTGTCAGGTAAGTCAAAACAATAACTATCGTTCGTTTTACACAGGCCAAGGCATTTCTTGGGGATATGTAAATTATTAGGAATTATTTGGCCTTCTCCATTTTCACCAATAGGTGGCAATATTCATTTTTCCATTGACCTCCATAATGATCTGTTATTCTAAATTTTAAATAATTATCTCTGAGTTCATTATAACATTTTGTTTTGTTTGTCCTACTGCAAATGCATTAAATGATAGGAAGTGAAAATATATTCATAAGTTTCCAGACTGTTTAATCTTGTTTTAAAGAAGTTAAAATAAAAGGGCAAGGAACATGAGAACTTCTACCAGATCACCAGAAGCCTATCCACAATGCTTTTGTAGCCCAGCACCTCCTTTTTCATTTCCAGTCCAATTCATTTTTGTTGTCTTTATGGTAGTATTTACTTTAATATTGTGTCTGTCTTCCTTTTTGTGTTTTCCAATTAATTTTCCTTTTCAGCTGCTTAATTAGAAATTGGAGATTGTATGTGTAATGTGAAAGATCTAAATTCCTGATTTACAGTTTTTCAATATTGTTCTTGTTCATATGTGCCATGTATTCTTAATCATCTTATTTGTTGTTCAGTATGAGTTTTTCTTAGCATGCTACTATCTTAAGGATCAGAGTTTTCCTCAGGCTATTGTCAATACTTGGTAGTGTTTTTCCTTGAGTTTTAGTCAATTGCCAACACTCGACTTTCTAGAGCAACATTGATATGGATATAAGACATGACAGAGGTACTGTAGGTGCATCTTCATTTTCAAACTGAATTTATTTCTGTCCTATGTTTTTTCTCTCTCCACACCCATAAATTTCTTCCACTCACTCAGAAGTTAAAAATCAATATTTTTACATGCAGAGGGCCAACAATCTTGTCATTCTTTTTAGCCAAAACTAACACAGAGTTAATTGGAAGTTTTATCCGAGAAAAGACTAAAGTATTTGGCTCATGACAAAGATGGTACATGAAAATGTATTTTCTTAAAAAGAAGAAGACTCCATCTGAAACAATACAACAGCATTTTTCAGTAAAATGAACTACTTGAAAGTGATATATTGTAGTGGCTTTTGTAGCATTGTCATATCCTTGGACTGATGTATGGTAGCAGTTAAAATGATTGTCAAAACAGGAAATGTACAGTACCAGAAAGTATCCTAGACAAAATATGCACAGAGTTTTTATGATTGTTTGGCTTGGCTTTGTTTACGAGCTCTTTTTCATTAGGCAGTTTTCTTTGTGTGTCTTGAAATTCTCTACAGCAGTTCTCATGGATTTGTAGCAGCTCACATTGAAAAGTGTTATGCAAACCTCAGTAATATCAGCACTTTCTTTCACTTCCAGCCTGAAAGTCATGCCAGGTTCATCAAATTGCAGCTCACTTGACACCCATGGTGAATCTAGCGTATGCAGGGGATGAATCATGGAGAAGGTAGTGGATAGCACCCTATTTATGTTGAAATTGGTCAAGCTCAGAGAGCTCACCCCATCCAAAAAAAAAAAAAAAAAAAGTACATGAGGACTTTTACCAGCAGAAATGACAGCTTTTATTAGTAGATATGGCACACAGATTCAACCGCTGCTTAGTTCAGATACTTCACTGTCTGTGAGATGTTTCTGCTTCTCAGGCTAGATGGAAGTTTGTAGCTCACTCTCTCCTGTCTCTAAGAATCAGCCTTGAAAGTTATTTCTTCACTGCAGTATCACTTATATCTAGTATGCACAGAGCTGATGTGAAGCACTCCCAGTACAGTTTCTCTGAGGTACAAGGTACTGCTGTGAGTTAGCCATGACTGAATAGTAGCTTTTTAATGGCCAATATTGCAGCTGAATCAACAAGCAATAAGCTAACAAAATTAAAGGTATTTAATCTCTGATCCTATGAGTAGTTTTGGTTTTGCCACCCATGATGATGCCAGTAAAATACAGACACATGAAACTGAATGTCAAAGCCTCTAGCTGTGACTGTTTAATTAGTACTTCAGTTACTGTTTAATTAGTATTTGACCACAATGTATACAGTGTTTCTGAGGTTAGCTGAAGGGCTCTCACTGGTCTTTTAACTTCATTTTTTAAGCCAGAGCGTCTCTCAGAAGGCAGTGGGGTGCCTTAAATTCAAGCTGATGACTTATTGTGCGTTATGGCTCAGTCCAAATCAGTTCTAAAGACTGGATAGAAAGAGGACGGTAAAGTAACTGCCTTGTAGTGAAAAGGAACTGTACCTCATTTAGGGCAGATTAAAGACAAAAGTGTTCCAAACCCACTACATCTCTGTGTTAAAGTCACAATCAAAACAGGATCAAGAATGACCTATGAACAACATCTTATGGGTTTCCTAAATAAATGAAATATAAAGGGGTCCTGTTATCACAATGAAGAGACATCTAGGCCATTCTTCTGTCTCCAACAGAGCCATAGGTGTTTAGGGATATGAGACACAGAGTGAAGTCACCCTTCCCTTGGAAATTCTTCCTAACTAGCAGTGCTTCCCCGACCAAAAAAACACCCCTTAAGTGCATCAGTCCCAACAGGTCAAAATGTCCACAGCTGCATCATTACCCTATATACGTGAAATATTGCTTGATATTATCAAATAGAAATTTTTTTACTGTCAACAGCTGGATGCTGAGCTGAGCATTTGGTGTTCAAGAACTTACCTGTCCTTCACTTCTTAATACATGGGCAACAACATTAACTTCCCAGAATCAGAATGAGAATGTGACTTTCCTGCAACTGAAATGCAGACTAAGACTTTGCCAAACCTGAGAGAAGCTGAACTCAGGGTCTTGGACTTTCCATAGTCCCATTAAGGACCTACACACAGGGCTGGTTTGCCTCTTTCTGGGATACTCAGAGGAAGGGCTGATACATACTCACATCTCATTCCAGGTCTCCCAGTTTAAAAACTTTCTGGGCAGCTATGCAGATCATCTAACTGAATTGTCTCCAAAATGACAATGTCTGTGTTTAACCCCCTGCTACTCTCACCAGCTTGAGAGTATTCCAGGACAGCCCAGGACACCAGGACAGTCCTCCACCCCACTCAGTTTAGAAGTGGGGCTGGTGGCCTTCTCCTCCACTCTAATTTTACAGATAAAATCTCCATGATTCCCCTTTGTGCAATTAAATTGGGGCCCAGCTTTGTCCAAGCCCAAAGACATCTCTTCAACTCCATTAAAAGAAAATTAAATAAAGGGAATAATGAAAAACTTTTAAAGTCATTTCTAATGTTAAGCTATGTGTCAGCTACATTCCTAGACTTTTTGAAAGAAATGTATGTCAGGCTTTTATGAAATCAGTGGTCTATGAATTTGGCCCTTAGTGTTTTAGACAATAAACTTTTCCTAAAAGTGACGAATCGCCAGCAGATGTTTTCTATTACAATAGTGTAGCTTTGTTATAATTCACTAGAATTGGTTTGATTTTTGCCATTTTCAACAACTTTTTTAGTGTGTTTATAAAGCTAATAAAAATATTTATCAGGGAGAAAATGTTACTATGCCACATTTCTATTGAAAAATTAGTCAGAAGAGTAGGGCACATAGCCTTCTTGAAAAATTATGACAAAGATCATTTTTATATAAATAAAGCAGTTTCAAACCCACAGCTTCTTGAAATAACAACTTCTAGCATAATTAAATGTTAAAACAGAATGGAAATCTGGCACTGAAAGAAAGAGGGTAATGTTTCATCTGCAAAGAATGCTGCTTTGAAACTTTGGATTCAGCTGCACGTTTAAGCTTGATGCAGTTGCAGAAGTTGTAAAAGGTAAAATATAAGAGATGGGACATTGGGTTAACTCCTCAGCTTCACTAATTTTTAAAATTTTCAGCTTCTACACGTAGAAACGGTGACACTAAACCACTTTTTTTTCTTTCTTTTTTTTCCTGATGGTTGACTGGAAGCTGAAATGATCTGTGCAACTTAGAGCAACCTTAGCATGAAAGAAGAGAGTCTTAAACTGACTAGAGGACAAGCACTTTCCAGGCTATTGTTCCAAAGGCATTTGATGCTGTTGTTAGGAAGTTTTTCTAAATTGTCAATATACATTTTCCAGATCTTAATAGCATCTCATTACTTATATTTAAACTACAGAACCACTGTCATTATACTAACGGTGCTATACTCCTCCCTCATTGGTGTTTACTCCCTTCAAATATTTGTAGACTGTTGTTTTTCCCTTTTAGTCATCATGACAGCTGGGCAAATACCTCAGAAAATTTTTGCAAATATTTGTGGACTTCTGAAATGGAGCTCTGTATCCTACTTTTTTAAGCCATAGTGAACTTTGCCGTCGTCTTCATTTAGGAGAAAAGAACTGTTTTTTCAATAACACTTTCTTCCATATATGTTAAAGTTATCTGTATTTTCTCCAGTCCTGTGTGTAACATTAACACATTACTGTACTTGGATTTTTCCTTAGAGACTTAACTTTCTCTATAATCTTTATTTCCTCCCTTTTCAGAGGTTTTTTTAACCTCAGACTTCTAAGAATCTTTTAATGTGTACAAATCCCCCCCTTGAATCAATTGGCAAGGCTGTTGAGCCCCATTTATAGATGTTTTTAGCCCTTCAAATAACTAGTCAGTGCATACCTAAAAGCAACATATACAGTTGCAGCATTTCTGCTTGGAGCTGTGCATTTATGTGTGCAGGCGTGTTTCTTTCCTATAAAAGAAATCATGAAGTCATGGCACACTGAGTGTGATTACCCAAAACCTGCTAAGCAGTTTTTATTTCTGCACCTATCAGTGATATGATGTGATATGATTAACTTGACTGTAAAGTAGTATCTGATTATGAATTTTTACAGTTCAGAATGGGATGCTAAATTATATAAACAGGCTCCGGACTTTTTGTTTTCTTTTTTTTTTTTAATATATATTTGGTTTGCATGCCTACATGAGGTGAATACTAAGCCCCAGGTGAGATGACTTAATGCAATTCACAAACTAGTGACAAGGCTCTGCATGCCAAGAAATGCTCTGTATTTTATATTAAACAAAATTAAATAAATAAAGTGTGTTTGTATGTATGTGTGTGTGTGTATACACATAAAGTGGGGGTAGTGCAGCATGCCCCCAGCTCTATTGTATTATGTTTAGTTTATTTGCTTTGTGAGGACTCAACATCCCCATCATTTTTTGTATTTTCTTGATTCTAGAACACTACCTATTTCCACCCTAAAGCAAAATCTAGCTACAGTCCAATAGTTTCAGCTCTGAAATGTATTGTGTCATGCTCAACAGTGAGGATCACATCAAGTGCCACTCTCCACAGTGAAGAGAGCAGTAAAACACAGAGCTCCTGGGGCTTATCTTTTTCTCCCAAAAAATATTGAATTTCTATCTGTGGCCCACAGCTCTTGCTTTCAAATCCTACTGATGCCTCTGGCAGGAAAATCTGGTAGGAGGAATATAGTCTAAGCAGAGGCTTAGCACAAAACCTGTTCCTCTTTGGCAGGCCGCCATCATTTCTAGGGGGTAAGGAGAATTAAAGGTTCCTAAACTGTTCTTCTTAAAAGTTGAAGGATTGTCTGGCTCAGTCAAATTGACACCAGAACACTGGAAGATTTTCTGGTTTGTTTTTGGTTTGTTTTTTTTTTTTTTTTTTTATTATTCACCGTAAGTAGATCAATGTCCTGGAAAATATTTGCAGTCTTTATACTCCTAATGACACTGTATTGCTGTTAGGGCATTGTATCAGCATTGTTTTGCCATAAATGATGGAATGATAGTAGCAAGAGACAGATTTCTAGCTTTCACAGCCTGGCACTTGATATTATGTTAATTGCTTTAGATGAAGTATTTATGTGTAATGTTTAGATTACATCTTTGTGGAATATTTTTGAAAGTAAAATACGTTTGTATTTCTAACTGTTTAGACACAGTCTCTCATTTTATCCTTTTAACCCACTCTCTGTTCCCCCAGGAATACTCCACAACCCAAGTCATTGATGAAACTTTTACCTAGACACTAATGGTATGTGCAACGACTTCAAGATACTTGCCCAAGCTACCTCAGCTTCTGCTGGCAACCAGGAAGAGTGGTGCACATGCTCAGCTGATTTCTGGTAGCTAGAACAGCTATTTGAACCTGTTCAGCTTTAGTCATTACTTAGAACAGCTCTCTGAGCACTCTGTACTAGACCAGGAGTGAAACTATGCCACTGCCTCCAGAAATTCAGAAACTTAAATATGCTTCTCAGCCCATTTTATTACATTTTTATCAGCAATGCTGCTGTTAGGCCAGGAAATCTGTGCCTCTTCACCTCACCTGGTAGCAAAGTCAAATTTCACTCCACTGCATTTGTATACACATGGCATCAGTATTTTCAGTTCCTTTTAGAATAGTTTGTTGGACACATGTCATTTTTTTTTCATGCAGTTATTATTTAAAATAAATAAGGAAGGGCATAATAAAATTATTTTATTACCAGAAATGAAATTTCCTTTTTAGACAAATTATACTTTATGGTACTTTAATTTCAAATGTTGTGTGTTACCCAATGCTTCATATTTTTTCATTTGCCATTTAATTTGAGCTTTAATTTAAATAGGTTCATATGACTGATACCACATTACCATGCACATCTCTGATGAAGATCTCTGAGTGCAAAAAGAGTCTAAAGCTGATATTTTCAGGCCAAATGGCTTTTTTTTCCTGGCCTAGGGACAATCCCAGTAAGAGACAATCAACTTCAAAGCAAAGGCATGTGGGATAGAAAGTTCCCTGGGAGTGTAATGCCTATATGTCTACATCTTATTGTCGTGGTTTAACCCTAGCCAGCAACTAAGCACCACGCAACCGCTCACTCACTCCCCCTACCTTGATGGGATGGGGGAGAGAATTGGAGGAGTAAGAGTGAGAAACACTCCTGGGTTGACATAAGAACAGTTTAATAATTGAAATAAAGTAAAATAGTAATGATAATAATAACAATATAATAATGATAATAACAATAATAATATACAAAGCAAGTGATGCACAATGCAATTGCTCACCACCCGCCGACCGATACCCAGACAGTTCCCGAGCAGCGATCGCTGCTCCCCGGCCAACTCCCCCCAGTTTCTATACTGAGTATGATGTCATATGGTATGGAATAGCCCTTTGGTCAGTTTGGATCAACTATTCTGGCTGTGCCCCCTCCCAGCTTCTTGTGCACCTGGCAGAGCATGGGAAGCTGAAAAGTCCTTGACTAGCATAAGCAGTACTTAGCAACAACTAAAACATCAGTGTGTTATCAACATTCTTCTCATTCTAAATCCAAAACACAGCACTATGCCAGCTACTAGGAGGATAATTAACTATCCCAGCTGAAACCAGGACCCTTATCCAAAAGCCTCCTTCAGTAATGTGTCACAAAATAGTGGCATGGTTGATAGCAGTGGGTCTTTTGAAATTATATCTAAATAATTTTGTAATTTTATTTTAAAAGACTGTGTCTATATATATGCTCATTCAGCTTTTTCAGTCCAAAACACAGCCTCTATAAAGCCAACACTCCTGCCTCTTGATGGAGTGGATTACTTACCAAGGATCTGTACCAATTATGTAATCTCAGCTGTCCAGAAAGTTTGCCTGCTCCTCAGTTTCCTATCACAAGTGTGCTTAGTTTCCACCTTAGCTTGCCCCTCACTCTCTGTCATTTTTAGCTTCTCAAAACCGGGTAAGGAGGTATGTATGCGTGTGTGCGGGGGGAGAAGACAGCCTTCGTGAATCACCAACACCTGCTTAGCCCTTCAGCAGTTGTGTTGCAAAGTGCAGCCCCTGCCAGGTACTTCCTGCAAGTGCCATGCCTTTAAGTGCCTAGGTGAGGAATGGGTGTTCAGAGTGATGGGGAAAGAGCATCCTTTTGGGACAGCATGTACTTTCTGTCTGGTTTGGGGTTTGATTGTGCTTTTTTTTTTCCATAGGAGGAGGATCTCCTGGGGGGAAGTTTTCAATCATACAAACCATGTGGCTTTGAATATTGACATCGAGAATCTGTCACCTTTTCTCATGTTAAGCAATGTCTTTGAAAATAGCCCCACAGAAATTATTGTAGAATAAGTTTCTAATCAAAGGGAGCAAGGATTTCAGAAATCAACTGGGAATGATAGAAAATGAAATCATCTGCTCAAATTTATGAGCGTATATGATAAGTCATCATTCTCTCTCTCTGGATTTGAGATCTGATCTGAGTATCATACCACTGGAACCTGTTTCTGTTTTCTTTTATTTTAAACATATTTTATGTACTCTGCCTTCCATCTGTGTGAATTTAATTTTTTCCTCTAGCTCTTCTTTCAGTTATATTGTATTTTTACAAGTGAAGATCTTTCTCTGCAGTCAGTTGTTTCCATATCGATTGCTATAATTTTGGGTTATTTTTATTCATTTTAATGATCACACTGTTCCACAGAGTTTGTAGTTCTGTGTTCTTAAGCTCGATGAAGAAAAGCCTAAAAAAAAAGAAATCTGTGTAATATTGATGCTATTTCTGGTTTTGTTTAAAAGTTACAGGGATTTACATGGAAAAGGGAAGGAAGGGTATGTCATAACTTCTGTGCTCAGTGAAAGGTTTTGTTTGTATAAATCACATACTGTATTCATCATGCTCAAGACAAATGATAAACATTACATTTCACCATTCCCATAAAAATCAAGAATCTGCATCAATAACACTAATTCTACAGTGGACTGGTTCCTTTTATTTTTCCTTCCTCCTTCCCTGGCACCATTTTGTAGCAGGACTCATGGCATTATTAGTTTCCATTGCTGCTTTCCCACCCTAGCATTGCTGTCTAACTTGAGTAGCTTGTTCTGGAAAAGCTTGGCCTTTCATTCCTGAGGTCCATTGCTTTTATTCCTTTTCTGCTTTTTCTGTTTTCATTTCCTGATGATGTTGTCATCGTCAGTGGAGTTATGATGAACAAGTTTGGTACTATTTATAGATTCTGGGCTTGTAGCCAGCTATTTTCATGCCTTCAGTGCTATTTAAATCTATTGTTCATTTTCGATTGCAGAGCAGCTTCCTCTCATTTTGCACCTAGAGCTGTGAGGTTTCTGAATCTAACAACAACAAAATGGTGTTTTTAGTCTCTGTCTAACAAGCCCATTTGTTTTTGTTGTGGTCTATATGCTATCACTTAATATTAGTTATTAAAGTGGAGCTTCTGCTTCCACTGAAGATAGGATATGGCATTTTAAAAGTTTGATTCAAAGGGGGTTCATTTAGAAGATTGTTCCCCTTTTATTTGATAAACTGTTATGAACATTTGTAATAACAATATACTGTTTAAAAACTCTTGACAAATAGGGATAAATATTCAGCATGCTACATGGACAAGTGCTCCTGAGATTGCTGTATTGTTAATGCAAAGAGAATACCTATTTTTTTGTGCACTATACTGAAATACATCCCATTAGATTAAGGGTATGGCTCCTGCTCTTGTTCCCATAGGATCTTAGAGTTCTCCTTTTGTGTCTCCTCACTATTTATCTGATTATGGCTCTCTAAAACAGAAAAAAATAGAACATTTCACAGTATCTTCTCCTTAAATTAAGTCCTTCAGAATACAATGAGGATACCTTGCAAGGCTATTGCTGATATAACGAAGCTATTTAGTTACCTTGAACTGGTGCACCAACACTCTAAATCTAATAAGTCAGATACAAAAAAAAGTTTAATATTATGTTTGTGACTTAAACTGATACTAAAAAAGAGATTTGAAATTTCGAGTGATGCACTGTCTTTAAGTTAGTCTGTTGCAAATGTGCAATATGTTCTTAGGCACAGAAGCATGAGTAGAGACAAAAGCATATCATATTGCTGGCAAGTTCCTTCCACAGCCTTCTGAAGCTTTGTTTATGAAGGTGTAATTTGTGTTTCTGGCTTTGCAACTGCAAATGAAAGATAATCTCAGGCCTTGCATCACAAATGCCCTGATTTGCAAGTACGCTTAGGTAGCTACAGAGGTAAATACCGTAATGTTTAAGACAAGCTGAAGTTTTGCCAACACCTAGTGACACTACAGTTTATTTAGCAGAACAAAGTGAGATTGCCATTTTAGTATGTGACTTCTTTGTCACAAACTTAATGCCTTTCCAAAGTGCTAACTGGAATTCCTTATTACTCTAGGAGAGGATGTTTAATCAAAAATTACATGGCTTGTTGTTTTTTTAGTTAAGTGTTACTATAATAACTTGCATAAATTACTGCAGAATATAAATTTTGAATTATTTGTCTAATTTTCAAAGGATAGGCAAAGTTAATAAGGAATTATGTCTTTCTGCAACTGTTGTCCCTTCTTTACATCTGAACTAAAGCACAGTCCGCACTGTGAGAAAATCTAAGGATTCTCTTTTCTTTAGAAAGTAATTGGAAGGGAGGCTACTCCCAGTGTAAGATCTTTTGCAAGTTAGGAAGCAGCGTGAAAATGTTGCCCAGCCATTTCTGAGGAAGCTGACCTGGAATGAAGCGTAGTATAAAAAGAGAGGAGGATTATAAGGAGAGCAGAAGGAGAAAAGAAAACCAAACGAGAACTCTACAAAGATTCATGTTGGTGGTTGAAGAAGGATTGAGTGTTAGATGCTGAGACTAACTTGACTTTGGTACATGAGTTCTAGGTTTTACTCTCCTGGAAACTCCCTGAGCGTTTTGAGTAGAGGCCTTAGGCACATAGATTAGTGTTAAGGTGAAATATAAGTATGATACAATGAAAGCAAGGAAGAATATGTGGGCTACACTCCACCAGCAAGGAAATACATCTCAATTTTGTAGGAACTACAAAAGGAGCTGTGGCCTCCAGAGTATATCTCCAAGATATTATTTATGTTTCTGATAAATCCACAGTGCTCAGATTCTGCAGGCACTAAAGGACAGGTTGCCTCTCACAATGGGAACCTGATTCACTGACTGCTGCTATCTTGTCTCACTGAAAGGCAGAAGGCAAACAAGACACACGTGACAGACAAGTTTCAGAAACTGTCATAAACCACCTGGAGACTTTTTTTTTTTCAGCTAATGTAATTAGCCTGGGCATGCAGGAAATTATTATTGCATACCTTCAGAAAACTGCAGCCTCCTCAATACATAAGTCTATTTGGGATTTACAGATGAGGTGTCTGGGGGACGATGTCCCCTTATGGTTTTGGTTTATTAGGCATGGTCTAATGTTTTACCCAGACTACAACATGAAACAGAAGAATCACAGCTGTTGTCATTCTAAGGCATTTGATTGACTGCAAGACCTCACCTTCTAAGTAACTAATAATCAAGTTTCAGGTACAAGAAGTGGCTGACATAGGTTCTAGGTCCTCTTCAGCTTGAGAAGACATAAACCATCATCTCTTACCTTCTTAAAGTGACACCATAATAACAAAATAACCTTGAATAGGACCTTTTTTCTGTCATTCTTTTGAAAAGAAGTCACTTGTGAATAAAAGAAGAAAATGAATGTGGGATTCCTGGGCCCTGGAAGGGTAAACTCCAGAGGAAGTGCTGTTGCTCCTGTAGTTAATAGGACACGGTTCTTTGGGAGATCCTATGCTTCCTAGGACTGTTTATGTGTTTTCCATTAAACAGCTGTCAGAAACTATATATTGTTGTCACCTTCACATTTCCCTCCACCTGTGTTTCAAAAGAAAAAGCCAATCATCCACTCTTGAAGGGAAAATGTGGACAGTGACATCTGGTAGAGGGCTTAGGGTTAGGCATGTACCCAGAAGGGCTAAATCCATGGGTGAATTAGGGTTTCAGATTCAGATCTCCTCCATGTTTTCTATAATTTAGCATGGACCTGCTCTGTTTGTTTTGAATCCCAATCCTAATTCAGTGCATAATTTTCTCCGGAAACTATACAAAGTTTTTCAGGTGGCTAGAACTGGGGACCAGACACCTAAAAATTTGTACATTTATAAAGCCAGCAGTAACTGCATACAGGGTATCTGCACAAATCAAAGGGTGAAACCAGTATTATTTCCGTGAGTACACAGCTTATAGATTAGTGTTTCAGTCAAGTGATGACAGTCAAAGAAGGAGAATGGCAAAAGGCAGATCTGAAGTCTGGGACTGAACAGATATCTGAACAGATAATGGTGTGTATGAAAGGAAGGACTACCTCTTAATATTGACAGTGGGGATGTGGGGAGACTAGTGGATTCAGTATCAGACTTGACCAAAACTCACTGTGACTTTTCTTAGGTCACTTAAGGTTTGTGTGCTGTGGAAAAGAAAATCTTAAAAGAACCCTAGCCCTAGATAAATTTTACAGGGAGATCCACTTTTTATTCCTTAACTCTTGTGCTTGGGAGAAAAATGTCTATAAGACTCTGGAGTACCTTTACACTACAGTTCCCACTGGTTCTAGCAGCAGTTCATCAAACCCAGTGAAACTCCCAGCAAAGGGAGTTTCTTTGGCACTTCCTTAAACAGGCCTAGAATTGTCTGGCTTTGTCTGTGTATACACAAATATAAAAATAGGTATAAACTGCCTGCCTCATTAGTACAGTGCATCTTTTGAACCATAATTAATTAGTCTTGGAAAGGATGTTTGCAGTGCTCAGATGGAAAGAGAACTGTGTTATTATTATGAATAATTAATTTTCAATGGTTGTGGGGGATTTCATGCCATGAGAGTCTCATTGACTTTAAAGGAAGTCACATGGTTAAGCCCACTCACTGTTGTAAGTGTGCAGTGTTTTGGGATTATAAAAAGAGATCAAAGAATATCCATGTCAGCTGTAGTAAATTACATGTCCTATTCTGAATAAGTGGGGACAAAAGTGAAATGCCCATTTAAAGCAAGCAGGTCATACTTGTCTGGCAAGCTGTTGATACAATCTGCATTACCCTAGTAAAAAGCTGGACCAATCAGAGGATTACAATAAAACTTTGATGGAAGGGGCTTTTTTAATAGACATACTAACAAAATTATTTTCTGGAAAGTTGTAGTAAAGAAATACCTGAAATTGGATTGGTTTGTAATGTCAATAGCGTATTGAAGTCTTGGCAGGTTCTGAAGTACCATGGCCATATATTTTGTAAATAGCTCCTTATTTTAGAGAAGGCTGATAAGGGAAAGATTGCCTCTTTTCCAAGAGAGGAGTGGAAAATATGATGGACTCACCTGGGTAGAGAGTACAAGTCAGAAGTTTTGATGCAACGAAAAACATTGTCACTGGTGGGAGATGAAGTCTTGAGGAGCTATCATCCAGCTGCCAGGCAAAGGTATGTTCTGAATGGGCAGAAGTGGAACAGGGCATAGGACATGATCACAGCATGTCCAGTACTTGTGGAGGGCATTGGAAATAACATTTGAGATGCCCTGTAACTCTCCTTACCCACTCTAGCACAGTTGCTGATTTCCCTGTTTGCTCTGGTCATTTGTGCCATTTCCACTCACTGTAATGAGAGGCAGAGGCTACATTGCTCTCACTGGTCTCCAGATCCTGGGCACTTGTCCAGCACTTGACTATTTCATCCAGTACCATGCAGTACTTCTTACTTCAGCAGCAACCATCTTCTGGTAACACTGACTTCCTCAGAACTCATCTTACACTAATACACTAATCACAAAACCCTGTAACACTGCCATAACTTTCCTCAAGCTGCTCAGCCTCCATCCGTGGCTTTATCTATCAGTTATTACTTCCCTACCAGTCCTTCCTCTGCAGCACCTTGTCCATATATGACCCTTAACTTTCCTTTTGGATTAACGTGCCAGTGCTGTAAATGTTATGGAAATGGTACAGATAACCCTCTACTGCATTAAAACTCTTCTCTTTAAAGAGAAAGTATTTATTTCCTTTTGCACTAACTCTAAGGTAATTTTGGGAACTAAAGTCCAGATCCTCAGTCAGCAGAACACAAGTGGAACAATATGTAGCTGTCACGAATGCAGTAGCAAAGTTGCTTTGAACAGTTTCATCTTGGGTCACAATAGGGAAAATTTGCAGATGCTTTGCACTTTTGTCCCAGGTTCTGGAATCCCAGCTCCATTCCTGACATGTTACTGGAAAAAAATGTGCTGTTACTCCATGTGCATCATATAGAGTGATGCAGGCAAAAAATAAAAAAAACCCCATCCTTCATCTCCAGCTTCTGTCCATCTTCAAAATGGAGGTAAGCCATTATTTTTGCCCTCACTGCTGTTGCTGTTGTTCATCTTCTCAAAGCTGGATGGGGCCAGAGCTACAAGCACAAATATATAGGGAAGGAGGTTCCATTTGAGCTATATCTCATATGGCTAAACAGAGTAATCTATAGGAAATCCATGGGGAGCGGCGGTTGTCATGTGAATCACAATAGAAGTGCAGGTTAGAGATTCTGAACAAGATTTGGCTTAACTTGGCTTAAACTTAAATGGTGCAAGAAACAGAACTCAAAAGCTGAACCTCTGAGAACTGCCTTTTGCCAGTGTGTGATTGCAGAGGATGGAGGGGAAATGCTTGATGTTAGTCTGCCTGTTGTGGCCTGAGACAGGGAACGGCATGCAGTGGAGTTGTTCCTACTTCTGCTGCGCAGCCCTGTTGAATGCTGGCTGTGAGAAAAATGAAGATCAAGTTGGGGTAAAGATTGCAGCTTTCAATTCATGTTTGCCTAAAATGATGGCACCTGCAATGGCCTGAAGTACAGTAAATGTAAATTACCTTCGTAACAGAGGTTAGCTTAATGAGTCTTTTTGAAGTATTGCATATTTTTATATTATAAAACTGCCACTCTGTATGTGATCAGACATAGAATTGGAGACAGTAAAGCAAACCACTTCCATGAATAAATGCTCTGAAATTGGCTGTCTTGCACAGGTGGATTAAACATTTGATATAGCTGGATACACCTGCTGGAAAAATCAGGCTTTCCTGCTGAGTGTTATAGCAACAAGGAGATTGACTAGGTGGACCAGAGTACTTTCTGTATTCTTAAATTTCTGTGTGTTTGTAGAGTACATCTAAGCAAAATACCACTTAAAATATTAATCCAATAGATATTTAATAGATCTGGTCTAGTGCTGAAGGGATAATACAGCAAAGAATGTCATTGATAGTACCAGTGGTTTTTTTCTTCATATTTTCAAATATATATCTGTGACATAATGCACATTCTTGCACTGCACCTGTTCATTAAAATATCCAGAAAGGGATACTTTTTTAATAGAAATTAGGAAATTTTTAACCAAAATTAATATTTTTATCCCTTTCTTGTGATGTTAAATCATTTATAATTTATAGGTATGGGGATTATTTAATATGTTGAACTCTATTGGAAAGTTGGTGAAAAATCTAACTTTGTTTATTCAAATAAAGTAAAGAATGGTAATTAAAGCTTTTTAAACACAAATCCTTTCTAATAGATTTCAAATTTATCTTAGCCTTTCTTCTCTGCTTTGTGACATTATGCTAAAATATCCTTTTTTTTCTTTTCTATAAAAAACTTTAGCTATCTTTTACATTATTTGTACTAGTGGCTTTGATCTGAAACTTTGGATCTAAGTTCCATGTGTTTGACAACCTTTATATCAATCTACTTGAATTTTCTATTTAATTTCCTAAAATTCATGTGATGCTGCTGTCCTTATTTCTTCATTATTGAACATATTTTAGGTTCACACAAAGTTGTTTTATAAGGAAAACAGACTGCTATAATACCAAGATGATAGTCTTTTCTTCCTTTTCCAGTCTTGATATTATTTTTTATATTGAGCGTCTTGAAAAAACGTAGCAATATTACGATCTGAATTCCACCCTTTGGAGTACATAAAGAAAATAAAACACTTGTTTCACAAGTGTTTTGTATCATACAAATTAAAAAGTGATTCAAATACATGAACTCATAAGTCTCTGAATTTTATGACCTCTGAGTCATCTTAAATACAATTTGATTGCCTTAGGGTACATTGAGCTGTTGTAAAATACACGTTCCTTTCAAGAAGAAAAAGGAATCATAGAAATATGTAAGGATTTAATTTTAATGCAATTCAAAATGTATCCTTGCCAATTGCAATGTATATGTTTGTCATTTCTGCTTTTGACTTGTACTAAACAGCACTTTGATTATTACACAGGTAAAATATTCAGTGTTATGTTATGGCTACTGCAAGCATTGATTAAACTCTCCAGTGTTCATGAAGGCTGACAGGGATTCAAAGGAGGAAATGTAAAACTTGAAGGTACAGCAGTAGAGTGACATTTCACTCTATAAAGCTGCCGATATTTTAATCCTGCACGTAAATCATTTTCATCAGTTCAATTCCATATCTTAATTTGTGTAGCAAACAAAGTATTGGATTGCATTATGTTTAATAATTAAGAATGTGATATCAATTTCCATATATTTTAAGTTCCTGAACAAGAAATAGAGTTAACATTTTTACCTTCAATTTGTTTGCTTTACAAAATAGGAATGATTAAGGATTAGGTCTAATTTTCATGCTCTGATCAACCAAAGTTTCATTATTTGCTTTTATAGAACCTCTAGTTTCTCTGCTTAAGTGATGCCTTCGTCAATGATCATGTTGTATTCATTTAGAGTGATGATTGATACGGTAATAGATACAGTGTGATTGAAAGCAACCTTTGTCAATAGGAAGGCCAAATACTCAAACAGTGTATTGGTCTGAGTTTGCTCATTATTGGAGACCTTTCATAGTCATATTGACTTGCTGTCCAAATGTTGTTACTTACCTGATGCTTTCATTGTTTAAATGGTATAGACATTGGTATTGAACATGACTTTTCCCAATATTTGTCCTAAAATACACACATGGCTCAATTATCCACTGAAAATGCTCAAGGACTATTTTCAAGGTATTAAAATGGTATTTGGGGAATATAAACTAAAATTTCGTGGCAGAGAAAAACATGATCTTATACTGGTCATGTTAATGCCATGTGTTCTGTACTGTGACTTTGTATTTCTTCATTTTAGAAAATGATAGGAAGTTCGCTTTTCCTGAAATGCTTTCTTCACAGCTGCAGAAGTCCAGGGAATCATCCCTCTTGTGAAAAAATCACTCCAGGGTCACAGAAAATATCACTGTCCCCTTACATGTGGATTTTGCTATTCAAGAGCTCTTCTGTTTTCCTCGGAGACACTCTCCTGGACTCATTCTGGCCCTAATCATGTATTAGACATGCCTACAAAGTGTGGCCTTCATTTGGATATTAAAGAATTTCAGGAGCATCAGGAAAACACAGTCATCTTCTGTCTTCAGACTCATTGTACTTTGAAATTTTCCAGGAGACCAGGCACCACTAAACTCTTGAGCAGAAGCTTAGGGGTACAATATAAACCAAGAGACTATTTGCTACACAAAGACAGAAAGTCTTCATGGGACTTTGGAGTTGGATTATGCCTATGACTTTCAGTGTACCCTAAATAACAGAGAAATGAGATCCCTCTGGGAGGACACAGAAGAGAGTTAAATCATGAGTTGGACACGAGGTGTTTTAGATGTGTTGGATAGTTCTCCCCCCTAACAGACAGTGTAATTACTACACTGAAACAGTATTATGATTCTATCTTTCCTGTCTTGTCCGTATCTTTCACAAGATATCTTCCATAACTTCCCAAAACTCAAAACTTTCTTTTGCTAAATCCTTTGCATGCCTGAAAACGTCTTCAATAACCTCCTTTTTTCCCCCTCTAATTTGCTCCCAAAAGTAGCTGGTTCTATTGCAGTCCTTTTCAGGTCCCTGCTGACTTTTGAAAACCCAGTCAAAAATGAGATGACTACATAAAAGAACTAACCTTTGATATATGAAAGACAGGGAAATGGAGAAAATGCAGAAATGTTTTCTCTTTTACCCTGTAATTACATTTTCCCTAAATAAAGACACTTGACTGGAAATTTCGTTCGTAATTTAAAATTTATGAACTACCACAAGTGATTGTGAGTAGCACTGAATCAAGCTTTGCTTACATAGTTTTCAATTAAAAGTATAGTAAACATTTGCCATTTTCTGGTCTGCTGTTATAGTTCCTTCAGAAAATGCAAAGAAAGACTAGTTTGCAAGATTTTCAAGCTAAGGATACTGACACAGAAGATGCACTTTTAAAAATTACTCTTAAAGACTAAGATTTAGCTAGATTTCCTTCCAAGGCCTGAGGAGATATCTATTCTAGCCATGAAAGTGTCTATATTTACTTATTGTGATTTGATCAGCACTGGTTTTCTTCTAAATCAGCTATTACTTAAAGCACCATCAAGCTATGAATTTTTTGCCCATATCAGCTGTCATCCTTGCTCTGCCGTATCTCTGCCTGTACATAGTTCATGAACTTGTGGCACTAACCATCATCATACCACAGCTACATTAGGAGACTGCCAACAATATGCATGCAGCTATTCCTTGAGCAATTATACCTTTCTGTATTAAACTGTGAGAATGGATGGTGGAGAATATTTTGGAAAAAGATCTTTCTCTTGTGTAAGTGCCATAATGCTCTCCCTAGATCCCTGAAAATACATGCAGGTCTGGTGAATGCCCAACATAAAGTTTCTTTCATTCATTTGTTTCTGAACTGAGCAACCTCTTCAAATTGAACGCAGACTCTAGAAGGAAATATATATGTCCTTGTTAGGCTGGATGCAAAGATAAATCATTTATTGCAGAGTTCAGAGATGTGTTGAGCAATATCACTCCTAATTTTTTTTTTTTTAAAGGTAAATAATGTAAAATGTTATGTTTGCTTTTTTGGATTTTTACTTCATTTTTGGTAATGTTCCCTTAATTAAAAATAAATAAGAAAATTCAGACCTGTGGATATTTATTAAAAATCTCAGGAGAGAAGCCCTCCAGCTTCCTACAGCATTTAATTTATAGGAATTGAATGCTGTGCTGTACTCAGCATATTTATTAAAGAAATATATACTTCCTTCCAGAAAAGAGCAGTAAGTATAAGTTTAGGTATTTGAAGAGGTTTTGCCCTCCCTTCCTTATAATACTAATGAGGAAACATTTCTGTTTAAATAGGAAAACAGAGTAAACAAATCATCAGCGTCACTGTATTCCTTTCCACAGGTCTCTTGCCTTACCAGTTTATATTGCACTGAACAGGAGCCTTTGTGTTGCCCCCATTCTAACGTCAGTTATACAAACTCAGATTTTTCCACATGTAAAATCTGGAACTGTCTGGGATTTAAAAGGTCCACTACCAGTGATAAAATGGCATAATCAGTGTTGTGACTCCCCAGCTTCATACATATGAACCGAAATAGCCCACTGAACATCCCAGTAATGCTGGCACAAATTGCAGTGTTTACTGCTAAACTCTTAATATTTACACAAAGCAGTCATTGAATAGCACCTGAACACCAACACATGTCCCATTTTAAAAAAATAAGAAAAGTATGGCATCACACTCTCCGGTCTGTGAGGGGAAGCAAGAAAGAAGGAAAATTTATAGATGCTGAAATATAAAGGAGGAAGATAATATGAACAGCAGACGTTGTGAAAGACAAGTTCAACAATGTGGAAAGGAGCCTGGAGAGTGCAATTAGAAACAAAGGAGATGAAAACATCCCTGATGATAGGCAGGCAACAGACTGAAAGTGTTCACTTTTCTTTCTAGAGTGATAACAGTGTTCCTTTTCTCTGCCCTTTGGGAACATCTACACAGTACTGGTGGGCAGATATGATTCCAGGCTTCTTCTCTTCTGAGCTGTCAGGCACAAAGCTTTCTAAACTGGAAACTATTACAATTATTGGGATTTTTCCCAAAACTTCAAAAAGGAATAGGAAAACAGGAAAATTCAGGTCATAACATCTTTATTCTCCAGTAAAGTAAGCCAGCAATTGCTATTTTTTACGTGATAATAGTTACTTTCTATTTTGTAAGTCAGTCTGGAATTCAGAAGGCTTTGAAGTGCCTAGCACTTATGAGTAACCTCTTTTGGTGCTGAGGGAGGAAAAAAAACAGCTCTTGTGGGATTCCCACTGGTGAGAGGCCTTCTGGAAGAAACGGTGTTCCCTTGGCATGGATTGCACTGTGGGGGATGTTGACAGGAATCTACTAGGCTTAACCAAAACCAATTTGCACATCTGTTTTATAACTTTACACTTTAACATAACAACAACAAGAGGAAAGTTGTTTAATGAGAGTGAATAAAATATGCTGGTAAAATGTGGGCAGTCATGAATCAGGGGCAAGAAGTCACTCTAGCTGTGCAACAGTTTAGAATGGGCACTAAAGGCACTATGAGCAAGAAGGTTTGAGAAACCTGTTCAGATTGTAAAAGATTTGTTTGTTTTTCCAAGGAAGAGTGAACATTTTGTCCGAGAAGTTTCCCTTTGGTGGTGAAGCCCTCAAGTACTATGTGCTAAGTTCAAAAGAGATGAAGCATTGAGGGACTGCTGGGAAAGGATGGAGTGAGCTAGTTGAAGCATGTGTTTTAAAAAAACTGAAAAAGCAATCAAATAGTGAAATATTTCCCTATTTAGTTATGAGCTTATTCCAGAAGACAGTGCTGGGGTATGATAATGTAGTTGTGAGGAAATCTGGTAGACCTGATCTGCAAAAAGCTGAGATGTTGCATGTATGTTCTTCCCGAGCGCATGTGCATCACTAGACACAATGTAACTTTGATCTATGCTAGGGTACTTAGACAATAATAATATTTGCCATTAATATGTATAAAAATTATTAGAGGAATAAGATGGTTGTTCGTTAGCAAGCATTTAAATTGAGTGGAGACAACTAATTGGAGAATGTAAAAGATGCGATGAAAAAGAGGAGGATACTTTTGGAACAATCTGACCTACGTTGAAGAACAAAACAAACAAAAAAAACCAAACCAAGGTGGGGGTGGAGAATTTAATGTATTAGGCAAAAGAGTCTCTGAAAAGAAGTCTTTTCAGAAGAAAGGAATTAGAACTATGTTTTGCATTGTGAATGTACTACTGGAGGAGACATTTGATTAAAATTTGGAATGTAAAGAGACTAGAGAGAAAATGTGTACACACAGGAGAAAATCTGATAATGGGAGAAATCGAGAGCCGGTAAGAAACAGAAGGAAAATTTTGGATTTGGAGATTTGGGATTTAAGAGTAATGATGGAACTGCAAAAGGAGAAAGGCTAGGGATAAAGCAAAAATAAAATTGAAGAATTGAAGGAATTGAAAACTTGTAAAGCCAAACATAGCTAAAACAAGAGAAAGAAAGTGAAGGAAAATTGGAAGTTGTGAAAGATGTAGGAATTAGGAGCAAAGGTCTTATATGTTTTCTCTTAAGAGAAGTGGGGGAAAAAAGAATAAAAGGACAGAGAGGGAAGACTGGGATATTCCCTAGGTTCCCTTCAGTAGATGGAGGCAGAAACACAGACAATGAATGCTTGGGTTAGTTTAAGGTGCAGAGGAGCAGACAGAATAATATGAAAGAGGGGCAAAGAAGTGAAGGATATAGCTGAAATTAGAGACCATAGTGATAACAGGGGGGGAGTGAGGTTAGGGAGGGAAGGATGAATCTGTGAGCATCACAAAATCAGAGAGGATGATAGCTTGGAGATCATAAATACGAATGAGTGACAGGCTGTGGAAGAGTGAGAGGTAGTGAAGGAGAACAAGAGGTGATCTGATAGAAAAAGCACAAGAACTTGAAGATAAATAGAATGAGCTGTTTCTGATTTTTTTTCTTTACTTTCTGATTTGAACAAATACATGCTTTACCATGTGATACAGTTTTCTTCATACTTAAGCCTCTTAATTGAACTTTAAATAACGTTATTTTGCACTTTCAAATATCTCTCTAAAATTTGTCTCTGTGTACTATTAGGAAAAAGGAACTTACTCCAAAGAAACTGTCAGGAATACCAGCAACCAAAGAGAAATTTTCCCAGCAGAGAGAAGGATAACTTGATGTTTGCAGCCTAATTAACCAGAGTTTAGCTTTATGTATTCAATGCAAGTATGTAAAAATTAAACATTTTATTGGTGTCTGCCTGTCTCTGATGTGTCCAGCTCCACCTGTGTGCTAATACTCTTTGCTAATATCTTTCCTTGATGGCATCTGACTATAATTTTCTGAGTGTATCAGATCTGTTTAGCACTGTCCAAAATATAATGGCATGATAAATACAAATGGAGAAAGTGCACCATGGGGAACACCCATCATAACATGAAACTAAATGCTTTATGTACATGAGCGCTAAGCAAAGAATCTTTTGTTCAAGGTTTGATTTTTTCCCGGGATACTCATACCCTAGATTTTTTTTCCACCCTAGATTTTTTTTCCACCTTATAGCTTGTCGTATGACACATATAACATATAAAATGAAGCCCAAATTGATACTTGCTACAAATTAAGCTGAAGAAGATCTTCGTCTGACCATCCTAAAGCTGTGAATTGAGCTTGCATGGATGGATGATTTTATTTCAAGTCACTTCTTTTCATTACAGTTGCCCCAACTATGGACTTCATTTCAGAAGGGCTTAAGATGTGAGTGCAGGCAGTTTTGACATAAGTTATATGAATAAGTGTCATGGTTGGGGAGTTACCTCAGATGTGAGATCAGTATTTGTGCAAATGGTAACTCCACCACACAAATAAATACCTGAGTGACATGAATATCCTAAAGGGATTACAGAAGAATAGGAGCAAAAATGTACAGAATTCCACAAAGACAAAAAGAATTCTTGAGAATCACCAAGTTCCCACATGAAACACAACTTTTAAAGTGTGATATTACACTTTCATGCATATGTCTTTAAGACATGTAACTTGGAGATGATACACTGTTATTAGAGACTTATCATGCCTGATGTGCGATGCAGAGGCGTTTGCTTTGATGAATTGGAATTTGCTGTCATGAATCCAATGGCAGCTATGAGACACATCACTACCACTAGCATTCAGAGGCTTATAGATATAATTACCCTATATTAATACATAGACATATAGAGGACAGAAGCAAATCTTTATCTATTTGTGTCCTCCACGACAAAATTCTTATTTCCTTCAGTGTTTTATACTGCCTGTGTGTTTCAAACTTAATCCTGCATATCAAAATAACACTTGGTCTTTATAGCTACACTAAGTGTTCATATCACTAAACATGTATATTATTCTAGACTTATTTCTGTGAGATTTATGCATGCTGTATGAAGAAGCAGAAGAAGAGAGAGAGAAGTGAGAATTTCTTCCCTGCTTAAAAAGGATTTTAGCTATTCAAAATATCTGAGAACTGTAGAAAGAGAAACAAAAAGGAAAACAGTAAATTGTAGGTGCTGAATTCTTTGTTATAAGATGCATATTCATTGGAGAAAAAAAAGCTGGAAACATTTTAAAATTGCACATATACAAGTTGCAGCTGCTCTGGCTATTCTGTATGTCATTCACTTTTAAAACAGACAGCTTGGCTCTGTTTATGCAATTTTAGAACTGTCAGACTCTTCCTTAGAAATAATGTAAATGCAACTTGTGAAAGGGTCCAGATATGGGAAGCCACAGAGGAGTTGTGCAGATTTCTAAAGTTTTTAATGTTCTGTTTAAAATTCTAGGGAAAGGAAAAATAAAAAAAATCTTTGTTCATAATTCTAGAAGATTCGAAAAAGTAAATATTACTAAACATGTCTCTCTTTTTACACAGATGTGTAAATTACTGGGCAAATTATCACTGTATGACTGCCTTACTCTTTTTTTTCTAGGTTTTCATGAAGATCAGAAGCAGGACAGGGTCTGACCAAGTTCGGCCATTCAAGAGGTTGTTATCCACACTTGGGCAAACTGTATATGTAACATACAGATATATGGACATATAGGACAGCCTGGAGACCTTCTTCAAGACCAGGCTTGCCTGTGGTGTAGCTTGCAAACATGCAAGTACTGCCTTTGGTAGAGCAGTTTGGATGTTTGCCATGTGTCTGGGCATGCCCAGATAGGCAGCATGCGAACTATGAGGCTTTCATGAACATAGGAGGGAAATAAAAGGTGTGACCACACCACTGCTAAATGCTATAGAGACCAAACTTTCTGAATAGTTGTAAATGTTCAGTAATCTGAATTTTTTTTTAATTTTGAATTTTTTCAGTAATTTTTTTTTTTTTTTTTTTTTTTTTTTTTGGGAGGGGGGCAGGAGTCAGGGAGCAGGGAGAAGGAGACAATAATAAAGTAGTGGATAGATTTAGCTAGATTCACTACAGGTGAATCTAGCTTAAAATCTATACTTAGAAGTGCCAAAAACTAGAAACTTTCCTATCTAAGCTGCCTTACCACTATTTGTTCCGTATAAAACACTTCTGAAAACTATTGCATTTATGAATTTATACAGTATCTTACCACTTGATTTTTTTGCTGGTTTGATTTTTAAAAATTATGCTCCTTTTTTAATATAAACAGAAAAAAAAGCCTAACTGTGGCTTTATGTTTTGGTCTGGGTTTTGGTTTGGTTTTTTAAATGTTGTTCTACTTAATGTTAAATGTATGTTACACTACCTGTGTATCTTGCTTGTGACATGCTATACCTGGTTCACTTTTTAATTTGTCTGAGCTTGTCTTATCATCAGAGATGTAGTCTTTTATTGATTAAATAATTCATTTGGCTGTCCCCAAGATGACAGATCTGCTTATTGTCACAAGAAAGTTGATATACTATACTTTGTTTACAAAGATTGTACAACAGTCAGAAAGTAATGTATAACTACAACATTTTTATAGATTTTACATATTATGTGCATTTCATTAACTATTACATCCAGCAAGAAATGTATATTTATTTGATAAAAATTGAAAGCGGCACTAAAATAACTCACATTTATTGGTTGTGCTCAAAGTAAAGAGAAACAGGAAAAACTCACATGGTGAATTAGCTTATGTACCTTTTTAAAATCTCATCGGGTTTGCTAAGCTCTCACATTTAACTCTTTCAACACTGCTTTGGGAATGCACAGAAATTTTCTCCAGCCTTCTAGAGTTTGCTGTGAGCCTATGGTGTATTGCTTATAGCCATAGACACATACCAATTTGTTTCTCTGGATGCACTTCTCACATGTATTCAACGGGTTAAGAAGAGCTTACCTCATTAATCCTGTGCTTTAAAATATAATCCTGTTCCTACTTTGACACTACATTGAAGCAGACATATTTTAAAGTGACAGTTCTAAGAAATACTATTCTTCCTTCACCCTCCCCCTTCTCCCCTCAGAATCCTACCCAGAACCTGGATTAATATATTGATTAAAAAAGTGATCATCCTCATGATTTTCTTTTCCAGCTACAGATCTCCAGACAAGCCCCACTTTTAGTCTCCACTCGCTGAACCCACACTCTTTTTGGGGGCTGTTCCAGAAACAGGCTCTGCAGAGGATTTGAAGATTTGGATACAAGGGGCAACAAGAAGGGAGAACAACAGACTGGGAGGTGTGCTCAGCATCCTACTACCATCCGGCTGAAAATGCCATATACAGCAGAGATATTTGCAAGTAATTATTGTAAAAGAATAGTAGGAATAGTGAACTTTTCATATTTGAAAATTGTTCTTTCTTACATTCGGGCCTGATGCACTTCTCAATCTTGTCAGCTAAACCAAAGTATAAAAGCCTTGATTTCAATTTAATAAATTCATAGAAACAAAAAAGGAATATTGTAGGGATTATTTAAAACCTCCAAAATGTTCCTAATTCTTAAGGTATTTCCTTTTTTTATGTAAATATATTTTACAGACATTGAGTATTTTCTTTCTAGCAAAAAACACTGAAGAAATTATCAAATATGCTAACTAGCAAAACCATGTGAGTTAATCTCCAAGTGTAATGTGATATGTAGGTACAACAGTTTATAGCAATACTAGATAATCAGCAAAAAATGTGCTTAAACTGCAACAGTAAAATATGAATACTGAAAGTTAAGAAGTTTGGAAATACACTATTTCACTTTCCAGGCAAAAATATTCATTGTATTTTATTTATATATTAATTATGTAATAATTACTTTGGGTGTACCAAAAATTTGCCCTGTGATGTTCAGTGCTCTATTACAATTCACAAAACCATGTTAATCTCTTTGCTTTCTGAAGGAGTTAAATCAGGAGATTTTTATTGTTTTTATAACTCAAATAAAAAAATGCATACAGTGGATCTATAAAGATGTAAGTTTATGGTTGTCTATGTCTAATGTCTACTTATATACTGCACATATAGTGTACTTAATATCTATACTAACTAAACATGTAAATAAACATTTTCAAGAAAAAATAACCACATAAGTTTTTGCATAATATGTCAGTATTTTCTCACAAGTTTTTAGTGTATTTTCCTCACAAAATTTGAATGTTATTGATGCATATCATTCTGTAGAACCCTCCAGTGGATTCAAATTATACGTACAGATTTCCAATTTATATATTTGTCATTTTTATAAGACTTCATGCACTTTGTTTCAGTAGAAACAATGATTCATATGTGAAAGAAAAAATTAAAAATACATTTTCATAAAAAGGGCACAAATTATTGATAAACACATCTATGTTTGCAGATTGGTTATTTCTCAGAGGTTATTTGGGGTCATAATTGTAAATCTCATTACCTTGCTTGAAGGAGAAGGTCTCTTTCATTATTACAGTGCTGAGGTCCATATCCCTGAAGCTAATTGCAAGGTATTGCTTCAGAGTTCTAATTGTTTGCCATCAAAATAGCTGTGTAAGCTTGATTAACAGTGTTCAGCAACATTCATAATAGTCCAAGCCTGGTCCTGCATAAAATAGAAACTGGGAAAAAATCAATAAGATTTAATAAGATCAGGAACAATCACTTACAATAGTACATCAATCACACAAAGTAATAGGTGCAGGATTTGATAGGGTCCTGAACTGCCTGAGAGATTCATAACCAGTACTCGTTAATGATTTGTTCATTTGCATTTTATCAATCCGGTTACAGCTGACAAGCAGAAGGAGCAGTAAGGAAATATGTTGACTTAAACTCATCAGAGTTTGCAATTAAAAAAATAACAGATAACTTAATAGGAAAATCAGATGTAGCTATAGGTGCGGAGTGTGTATGTATATACATGCGTAGATGTACTCTTTTTTGCTGCTAGGTTATAATAAATTACCACACCATAGTGGCTATTAGTATTCCCATAATCCCTCAGAAAGTCTGCTTATGTCTGAGAAAAAGTACAACAAAATATAAATTTTTAAATTCTCCTCGGTGCTTCCCAATGTTTCTCTCTCATTGCATTTCACATAGTGTAATGCCATCACAATATTTAATATGAAACATGCATATTGCCTTGTTTTCGTACCCTTTTAAATAAATAAAGCCCTGGGCTTTGCCTTGGGCCAAACCCATATCAAACACAAAACCAATAATAATGAGATGGCTTTCTGGTGATTATTATTTAGCATTATATCCTATATCAGCAGATTTTATGTCTTTCTAAAGTAATTAAGTTTTGTTTACTATCTGAACATTTTTTAAAATTGTCATGAATAAACATCAGATCTCATTTATCCAGACTCTTGCCTGTTTGTAATGCATCAATCTTTTGTTTAAACCCAGAGCCAAGCCAAACTAAAATGCTACAAAAAAACATGAGCTGCCTTGTGTGTGGATGAGTTATTTAGAGAGCGATCTTGTGAGACTATCTGCAGAGCATGTTTGTTTGCCTGTCTTTGTTGGGTTCATTTTGATGAGTGCCTTGTTATAAACCAGATTACGTACCTCACTTTTCTGACGAGCAGTTTGCTCTGTTAGGTGTAGTAATTCTAATTTATATCCCAATTAACGTGTTTCTCTAGTATCTTGCCTTTCCATGTCCTTCCACCAGATTTTTTTTTTCTAGACAAAACCTTATAAATACTATTTTGGGGTCTCTTAAGAGTATCTCTTGACCCAAAACATGCGTTGTTTATTTGTAGGATCCTTTTTGTTGCTCATTTTAGTCAGTTTCTGCATTTTAAAAGGACAGCAGCGAATTCTAAATCAATATATGCTCCTGTCACATCATTTTATACTATGACAGCATCTAACACCAGTACAAAGACAAGGCTTCCTTAATACATGGTGGCTTAAAATAAAAATTGCCACATGGAAGTACGATTTGGTAAGAACTGAATTTGGGTTTTCTGTGCTACGTCAGGCCTTTTGGCCTCGAAGACTGTAATGGAGGAGCTTTCTATGTTAGGTGACACTACGATTTTTGAGGTAAAAGGGTGACTGAGCTTACAGGCTGACTGATGCTGTGATTTTAAGGTTGCACCACAACCATCTCAGTTTTATGTGTTTCATGGAGAAAGAATTAGCAGGCTGGTCATTTTGTCAGAAAATTGGCTCAATCTCTAACTGGATTTCAGAAATTATATTTTCTAAACTGCTATTCTGGGACACGTAAAAACTATCAGCTAGTGTATTAATCACGGATTAGTCGTAATAACTATTAATTTTATAGTACTTTCAATTTTTTATAACTTTACAAATATATCCTGAACTGGATAATTAAATCCACGAGCTATATTAAAATCAGAGTAGTAATAAAGGAAAGGGAATGATTTGCAACAATAATTCTTGTGAAGACAATATTCTTTTTTCTCTTCCTGAGCTGGCCATGAATAATTTGTGATTTTTATGAATATGTTTGTTTCAGTAAATGGATGTTTCATGGAGAAAAGCTACAGCTTCTGAATTTGTTAGGTATTCTTGGATAAAAATATTAATTTAGCTATTAGATGTGTGTAATTCAACAGCTGTGCTATTCATTTCTCTGAGTAGGTTTGATAAAATAGTTCCCTTGCCAGCTGCCGCTCCAGTCTCCTCTGTAAGTTGCTGCCCACGAGTCACAGATGTCCTGTAGCACCTTCTAAACTGCTGGAGTCACCAACTAGAAGTAAGCCAGAGCTGATTTCCATTCAGGTTGAGTTTATGTTGCAGAGCCTAGCAAAAGCTAAAATGTGTCGCCTACAACCATTACCACAATGGGGACAGTAACCTCAGAAAAAGGACACACAGGTAACTGGAACAGTTGCCTTTTCAGTATACTGGCAGATGTGAGTTAACACCTTCAGTATCAAGCTATGTTTTCTGGTCCTTGATTAAGCCTGTATCGTTATTTCAGGAACAAACCTTAATCCTTGACTACTGTGACTGCAATGCAGCCTGCAAACCTCTTTAAAGAAAAATGTTTAGAAGAAAATTTCTTTCAACACCCTGTCTCAGATTCCCCAAATGCATGAGAACAAGGCCAAGTACTTTTAATTTCTAATTGGTTGTTTGTTTTCAGATGTGCGGGTGCATGATATCCAATGTAAGCTTTCTGCAATGTGTAAGACCTTTTTGAGGAACAAAAGTGTGATTCGTGGATGGGGACAGACTTGTCATCTGGCTGCGGATGGAGGCTGTACCTTTTAGTAGGACTTCTATTTGTGGGAAACCCTGAGCCATGGAGTCTACTGAAGTATAGTCTGGCAGCATCTCTCTGGCTCTCGGGCCCAGATCAGATAGATCCTAGATTGTCCCAACCAGCAAGGTTGGACACATGGGATCAGAGCAAGGAAGAAGCCTCTGTAATGTCCTGGGATGCAAGGAGAGTGTCAAGAAACCAAGATATATGTTAGGTGTAGGGGACTGGAGAGCTCTGTGTGATGCAGACATATCTAACATGCACATCTATGTGCAGTGATTGGTAACATCAAAATGTTAACATTTCTTTTTAATGAGTATATCACTGGATCCTCAAGAGGCAGTAATTATTGTTTTGCTCTCTAAGAGCCAACTCAGGGGCCAGATCTTCTAGAGAAACTTCTCAACCAACCCACTCTATAGAAAGCTTAAAAACAGAATAAATAAAAGATATCCAGAATTTCAAGAAACTTGGGGGGGGGGGGGGGAGGAAGTTTTACAGAACTTATTATGGAGAAGAACTATGAAAAAAGTATGCAAATTGCAATAAAAGTGAGCATAAAAACAAGTCTCTAATTATCTGAGGTGTCTAATAAAAACTGGTAGCTTTTGTTTCCTCTGAATTTTCTTTTTCCGTTCCGCAAGAGCTACATTATTTACCCCATGCTTGTGATGACTCATAGACTCTAAAAATACTATGTTGCAAAGCTTATGTTTTTGCTCAAAAAAATACACCAGAGCACAGGCTTTAGAAGCAGTTCTCCTTGTCTTTTTCCAAAGTGTTATATTAAAAAGTGCTTTAATATTGCTGCTGCTGAACTTTTAGATGTGACATGATCACAGTATTCTAGACTTTTGTCTACATGTCTAACGGCACTATGCTTCTGTTCCTTTGTAGAAAGAAGTGACTATGGAAAGCTCTCTCAATATTCTGGGTGAATAAGAGGCAAAATACACCAAACTGGGCATTCTTCCACAGGAGGAAAAAACATGAAGGCGAGATCTAATTCTAGGCAACAACTGCTGGTCTGTAAAGACACGTCACACTAGAATGATTTCCACCTCCAAAGGAGAGACAGAGAAGAAAGGATTTCAGCAGTATGGCACTGATTTGTGTACAATAAAGAAGCTCAAAAAAGTATTATGACCTCTGGCTGACAACTGGTCTGTACGCTGGTTGTGATACCCACAGACTTGGCAAATGAGGATCAGAGTTTACAATGGTTACAAAGCAAGTCTGAAGACAAAGCTCAAAAACTAAACTCATTCTTATGAAATTCAAAGTGTATCGTGTGCTGGCATGAATCTTCAAGGCCTATTTTTGAAATGAACAGATTAAAAGTAGTGCAAATTCTGAAGAGGGCATTTCAGATAATATTGATACTGATCAGAGCCTGAATTCTTTCAGTGAATTCCAGTTTGGAAGGCTTTAAGTTTGATTTCTGTTTTTTCAAGCTTTTGTCCTAGAATATTTAAAATATAAGCTTAATTTCCTCCTTCTTCTTCTTCTTCTTTTTATTCTTCTTCTTCTTCTAAATTTGTCACCATGTTGCCATTTTTTGCCATGTATATTATTCCAGAAGGATTTGATGTCTTGAGTGATTGCATAAATCAACTCAACTATGTCACTACTTATAAGTTTGCAATGTGTTAACTCTCTTCATAATTTCCATAATGTTTAAATAATATACCTTCTTTTTCCCTTATCCCTACATTAATGTGATTAGAATCAGTGGAAGCGCTGTAATTTTCTTGTAAGGTGTGCTTTCCACCTACGCTTGCTTATTACAAGTATAATTTTTAAAACTAGCAGCCTCTGATCAGTTTAGCTGTCAAAAATTATTTTTTCCAAGAACAAAAATACTTTGTAAAATATATTATTGTTTCTACTTAGTATTCCCATTAAGGTAAACAAACAACAGAAAATTGTTGCTTTGTCTTATTTATTTCCATGCCTGCATCTAACTGTAAGTAGTAGTGGAATACATCTTCTGATATATTATGCAATTAAATTGATGGATGGTTAATTGAGTCAGTATGGCATACCATATGTGTACTCCTGACCTGAATGTCACTGGTCAGATTAAGGCTTCACACATTTGGCCAAAGAACATATGCTGTTATTGAGAATGTGGCTCTAGATGGGATAAGGATTTTAGTCCACAGAAAAAATCATCATAACTGGCTTTGCTCTTTGGTTCTTGGAGCCCTGGGTCCTTAGGAGTCCAGCTGTAAAGGACTTTAAAAATAATGAAAGTTATTAATTAAAAGCTTACTAACACCATGACCATTAACTTTGGCAGGCTCTTTCATTAATTTATTTGATCTCTTATTACATGACATACCCTCATCATAGCATTTGTGCCTTTGCACATCAAGCTTTAGATGTTATTGGATTTTAATTTGTGTTTAGGCTTTTTTTTTTATTCCAAACACCTTCTTTTTTAAAGAAATAAAATATTTTCCTTATTGGTGGGAATGATATATACGTCAGCAATAAAGTAGCAGGAGGGGAGCTCATATATCTTTAATGACAGTGACACATAGACATCAAAACACATACAGACTCTCACACAGAAACATGCATGTATATATAGTTACATCACAATTGCAAATAACAGGTATTTTTAGAAGTGCCTTGCTAAAACATTGTTTTCACAATGATTAGTCCTAGTTTTTGGCAGATTTAATATTTCTGTTTTATCTTATTTATCTAAATAATATTTAATGACATTCTATTTTTTGTCAGCTATTTTGCATATTTTTCTTCTAAACCAGCTATTATGGAAGTTATTTTAGCTTCACAAATGTTTCAAAGTAAATTATGTTATTTTACAAAATTATTGCAGTAGAACATACATCTGAGCAATAATGTTTTATCTTTGACATTGCTTTGATGACTCATCCATTTTGACAGGTAACTGTCTGCTTTAAAGCTATTTAGTTTGCATCAACACTGAGATAAAACGAGACTTGAACAATATGTACTATAGAAGCAAAAAATATACTGTCATTACATGGTTAGAAAAACAAAGATTTGTAATGGGAAAAAACAGTTAATAGAGGAATATCTTTGATTCAGTCATGTTTTATTGTAGCAAACTTGAGTATCCTTTGTCCACTGACTTAACCTAGAAAAAGAGTAGTACTGTCTCTGCTGCATAATTTGTTACTGCCACATTGAGGAATATTATGATAATGTACATATAACAAAATTGACAACAATGGAGGAGTCCTGTAATTGTGAACTAAATTCAAGGAGGCTGCTCTGAGCATGAGAACTAACAGTGTCTTCATTATGATTAGCTTACCTTTTCAAGTGTTCTGCTAGGAACCTCTATCACGTAAATTGAGGCAGGAACTTTATTATCATCACTATAGCAACTGCAGGGAATTTTATTTCAAAACAGTTGGCTACCTGAAAATTTTCTCGTGATAGAAAGAACAGCAGATGATATATACATTTTAATTCATTTTCATTTATTCCTGTTTTGAAATGTTCCATAAATGAGTGTAAGGTTTCTTTTTTTTTTTTTTTAAGACAAGATGGCCAGTTCCATCTTAAATTACTTTTCTAATCCAGCTTTTTCTATCAGGAGAAAAAAGTGCTGTCAGATTTTGGTTGTATAATTATATGTAAAATTTTAATTATGCTAAGATATGGAATATTTCAAATTGGCCCATTTAATGCACAATTCTTTTCATTATTTAATTTTTGAGCTTAGCTGTTACCTGGCTCTTCTTTCGACTTTGATCTTAAATCACATAACCTCTCAGTAAGAATAGTGAAGTGTGCATTTTTTTTATTATTTTTCCATGGTGTTATTATATGCTGTGCCTAAAGAAAAGGAATAACTACACAGACGAGTTTGTAGAGGATGTGAGTGAGCTGTAGATGCACATAGAAATTGAATGCAAAAAATGAAGTGTCTCTTTTTTGTCCATAAAAGGACTGATCACATGTTCACAGCTGGAATTTTTATGCAGAATCCTTTTCTCCTAAAATTGCACAACCCCCCTATTGTTGCATTTCTGTACTTACAAAACTAGCATCATACTGCAGACAATAGTAATGCTTCAGAAATTGGCATGAGTCTTTTATTGCAACTATACAAATGAATTTCTTTTTTATTTCTTTTTGCTCAGTGATATTCTGATTTTCTTTAAAAAGAAGAGAGCAAAAAGACAGTGTCTTGAAATATGTGTTTGTTTAAATGAGCAGGGAGAAATGGAGGAATATTTCAGCTGCCTTGAAACTATTTTCCTCCATAAAACATAGGAAGAAGTGTAAAAATTCTTATTATTTATGCATTGGGGCTGGTGTTCCATTATGAAAGTGCTGTGTATCTCAAAGGTACCCCATATAACACATTTCAGTCACTGCTTTAACCAGTGCCCATTTTTTATTGAAAAATACAGTATAAAGTTTCCTGCAATCTGCATTAATGAGGAGATCACATGATAGGGACTTCCTTAGCACTCTCTGACATTTGCATCTTCCTTGTAGCCAAATTTCTCTAAACTCTTCCTAATAAAGAAGAATATTTTGTGCATTGATTTCTGTGTGTTCTTCCTTCTACTGTGAAATGGAAATATGTTCATTTGCTTTCACAGACAGGAAGGCATTTAAAGAGTTGCCGAAGATGAGAATGTAAGATTGAATGCAAAACAGTCAATGCAGTTGAATGTTTCGGATATTTCGCATGAGGCTCAGTTTCATCTGATACAATTTTAGGAATCTCACCAAGACACCTACCTTAAGAGTCAAGTTGTCCCAAGGTCCTTACATAATTCATGGGGAAAGGTTGCCCCTCCAGAACATAATCAGAACTGTTCTCTGGAAGTGCCTTTCTTCTTCCATTGACTATCTAGGAACCTAGGTTCATTGCACTCTTCCCTTACTAGTCTCACTTCAGTAAAAATCCATCAAGTCAAAATCTTTTCACTCACAAACCTCTCACAGTGGAAAGACATATTTTTCAATTGCAATATGTTTGGGTTTTCTTGTTCAGTGGGGTCTGTGGGTGGTTTTTTTTTGTTTGTTTGTTTGTTTTGGGGGTTGTTTTGGGGTTTTTGGTTTTGGGGTGGGATTTTTTTGTATCTACAAAAGCTTGAAGTATATGCAAAATCCCGGTGGGGCAGATCTTGAATTCATTGTTGTTAATGGGAGTTTGCCAGTAACTTCCCTAAGGCCAGTATTTCACCCTTGTACACAAATTAGGAGTCAATTAACAAATGTTTATGTCTTGGAAATAAGAGTGGGACAAGTCTGGGTAACTATGTGAATGATCAGAGATTAAATTCTTTTTCAGTGTTACTTAAATATTTGATAAAAGAACATTAGGTATTATAACCCGTAAAGATACAAGTGACTGCTTTGTGGAAGAAGATGCTAATGCATTGAAAATCTAACTCTAGACATTGAATTAGTCATTGTAAAATGTTGTTCATCCATTTGCAGCTTAAAATATTTTTGAAATTGAGATATCAATTTATTAAGGCAAACGGTCTGTACGCTAATCCATTTGCACCATCTCCAGTCTTTTACTGAAGTCCCACCAACACCAGCCTTGCTCTTACATGGATCCAACATTCTGCTAGCACATATGCGCTTGCAGCGTTAGGACTTCTGCAATGTACAGAAAGCTATGTACCTGTGAGATCCCTGAGCACATCCACAGGCTCTGCCACCTCTTCACCCTCGCCAAGGGCTTTGGCTGCCTTTTCTCAGGGTCATCTCTGATATGGTGCAGCTGTGGGACCTTGGTCGGACCTGCAGAAGGAAGAGCCTCGTCAGGGGCTCCCACCTCCCTTCACCTGGGAGCTGACTAGGTATCAGGCCCTTGCCCTGGGTCCTCACTGCAGCCTGTCTTTGTACCACACTGTGCTGGTTTTGGCTGGGATAGAGTTAATTTTCTTCATAGAAGCTATGTTTTGGATGTGTGCTGAAAACAGTGTTCATAATACAGGGATGTTTTAGCTACTTGCTGAGTAGTGTTTACACAGAGTCAAGGCCTTTTCTCCTTCTCACCCCACCTCACCAGCGAGCAGGCTGGGCGTGCACAAGAAGTTGGGAGGGGACACAGCCAGGACAGCTGACCCCAACTGACCAAAGGGATATTCCATACCATATGATATCATGCTCAGTATGTAAAGCTGGGGGAAGAAGAAGGAAGAAGAGGACATTCAGAGGGATGGCATTTGTCTTCCCAAGTAACCATTACGCGTGATGGAGCCCTGCTTTCCTGGAGATGGCTGAACACCTGCCTGCCGATGGGAAGTAGGGAATGAATTCCTTGTTTTGCTTTGCTTGCGTGCGCAGCTTTTGCTTTACCTATTAAACTGCCTTTATCTCAACCCACGAGTTTTCTCACTTTTACCCTTCCGATTCTCTTCCCCATCCCACCGGGGGAGAACAAGTGAGCGGCTTGTGTGGTGCTTAGTTGCTGGCTGGGGTTAAACCATGATACTCACTGATCCTGACCGTGATGTGCTGACCTGACTTTCTGGTTTGACTCTGGACCTGGCCCATCATTAGGGACTTATTACAATCCCTGGGCTGAGGCCGATCCCGGTCCCCATCACTGATCCTGCCATGCACTTCTCATTGGGCACAGAGGGATGGCACCCCATCAGTGTGGCACTGACCTGCCAGCCTGACCATCACCCATGGACCCTGGCTCAAGTCTTCTTGCAAGAGCAGCACCCTCTCCCTGTTCCCAAGTAGTACAACTGCCAAGGGCCACCCAGTAGGAGATAAGAAAGCAGTATTCCAACTGGAGTTGTTCAAGAACTTCTTTGGTTCATTTCATTCTTGGTGCCTGCTTTGATAAACTTGCATCTGGACAGATTTTCCTATCTAGAATGTCAGGTTTTGCTTAAGACATGAGGCAGTATGTGTATCCCAGCTTAGCCAATAATATGTTATATTGTCAAGAACATAGAAGAGCTGATGGAAATCCCTTTTTTAGAATCATAGAATCATAGAATCAGTTAGGTTGGAAAACACCTTTGTGATCATCAAGTCCAACTATTAGCCTAACACTAACAAGTCCACCACTAAAACAGTTAAGGGTAGAGTAATAACTAATTTCATGTTTCCTGGCTTGGTGGCTGGATTACTTTTTAATGAAAGCACAACTAGGGATCATTAAGGTTGGAAAGGACCTATAAGATCACCAGTCCAACTATCGACCCAACACCACCATGCCAACTAAACCATGTCCCAAAGTGCCACGTCTACACGTTTTTTGAACACCTCCAGGGATGATGACTCCACCACCTCTCTGGGCAGCCTGTTCCAATGCTTGACCACCCTGTCCGTAAAGAAATTTTTCCTAATATCCAATCTAAACCTCTCCTGGCACAGCTTGAGCCCATTTCCTCTGGTCCTGTCACTAACTACATGGGAGAAGAGACCAACACCCACCTCACTACAACCTCCTTTCAGGCAGTTGTAGAGAGCGATAAGGTCTCCCCTCAGCCTCCTCTTCTCCAGGCTAAACAACCCCAGTTCCCTCAGCCACTCCTCATAAGACTTGTACTCCAGACCCTTCACCAGCTTCGTTGCCTTTCTTTGGATGTGCTCCAGTACCTCAATGTCCTTCTTGTATTGAGGGGCCCAAAACTGGACACAGTATTCCAGGTGCAGCTTCATCAGTGCCGAGTACAAGGGCACAATCACCTACCTGCTCCTGCTGGCCACACTGTTCCTGATACAAGCCAGGATGCTGTTGGCCTTCTTGGCCACCCAGGCACACTGCTGGCTCACGTTCAGCTGGCTGTCAACCAGCACCCCCAGGTCCTTTTCTGCCAGGCAGCTTTCCAGCCACTCTTCCCCAAGCCTGTAGCATTGCATGGGGTTGTTGTGACCCAAGTGCAGGACCCGGCACTTGGCCTTGTTGAACCTCATACAGTTGGCCTCGTCCCATGGATCCAGCCTGTCCAGGTCCCTCTGCAGGGCCATCCTACCCTCCAGCAGATCGACACTCCCACCCAGTTTGGTGTCATCTGCAAACTTACTGAGGGCACACTCAATCCCCTCGTTCAGATCATTGATAAAGATATTAAACAAGGCTGGCCCCAAAACTGAGCCCTGGGGAACACCACTTGTCACCAACTGCATTTAACTCCATTTACCACCCCTCTTTGGGCCTGGCCATCCAGCCAGTTTTTTGCCCAGCAAAGAGTACAACAGTACACCTGCCTAAGGCATGAGCTGCCAGCTTCCTTAGGAGAATGTTGTGGGAGAGGGTGTCAAAGTCTTTACTAAAGTCCAGGAAGATGACATTCACAGCCTTTCCCTCATCCACTAGATGGGTCGCCAGGTCATAGAAGGAGATCAGGTTGGTCAGGCAGGACTTGCCTTTCGTGAACCTAGTTTTGTTGGATACGGGGCAGTGACTTGAACCTGAGCTGCTATACAGCCCCTTTATATCCTCAGTTCTCTTATACTCCTTTATGAGAAAATGTTCTACTTGACAAAGCAGGCATTGTGCCAGAAAATGAGTGACTAACTCCAAAACCAAAGGATTAAGGTGCTTGTTTGTGATTTTGATTTAGGAATTCCAGGTTTGAATTCTGCAATTCTGCTGTAATGAATGTTTGTGCAAAATGGAACACCTCCAAAAGAAGGACTCATGGCAAATGCAGTCAAACTCAAGGACTGTGGCATTGACCTGGGATGCTGAGACCTGGAAAGTGACTGCTTGAACCTAATTTCTCAAATGCAGATAAATGAAAGAAACAGCACACAACTGGCAATTTGAGGAAAGCTGAATGGTTTGTTCTCAATGGTGTGTCCTCAAACTCTCTTTATGAGGAAAAAGGAGACATGTTGTGGTGAAGAATGGGAAATTTTAAATTTTTTGGTTGGAAATTCCAGCTCTTTCCCATCTGTCCAAAGGATTATATTCTTCTTATCCTGATGCACTAATAGTACCACCTTAAACTTAAAAAATAACCAAAACAACACAGTCTGAGTTTCATGTCTGATCTCACTTCTTGAGCATCAGATGTAAACTTTGTCGTAAGAAGTTGATTTCAACATTCATGCATAATACATTAGGTGAAAATTCTATAAATGTTTTTGCTTTTAATTCATTTAGGAATCAAATTAATCTCATTTTTCTCATTGAGTATATTTTTATTCCTTGTAAAACAATCATTAAAACATTTGAAATAATAGAAGTGGAATAAGAAAGCATATCAAATATGTAGTTTTAATAATAGATTGCATTGTTAAGTCAGAAAGAATTAAGTAATTGTAGACAGTAAATATTTTAATGCATGTTCTCCTCGTGGCTTGTTAATTCAGTTACTTACATTAGAATAGTTGCATAAGAAAAGCAAAATTTTTTGCTAAATCACTTATTATAGAAAGCATTTTTTTTTAAAGTTTATGCATTTAGGATACATATGAATGAACAATATTTTGTTTCTATCTAATTTAAGAACATGTTTCTAAGGAGTTAAGAATGTGTCCAGGACAGAAGGGAAGGGGAGGTATCTCACTGGGGGAAGGTTCCTCTGAGGTCATCTATTCAGGGTATGAGGTTTAGACAGAGGAACATCCCTGAATCAGTAGCTTGACCAAGAGTGGCCCATGGGGTTGAGTGAAAACTCATCAGTCTGTTCAGCTGAGAATAGAGAGGAAGAAGAGAATGGGAATTTATAGACAGGTCTTTTTAGTCAAGAACTTTTCTGATGGTAAAATACAGAAAAAAAAAATTCCATCTGAAGTATTAAACATATAAATATTCTTACAAATATAGGGTACCTTTTCAAAACCTTTGTAACTCCCTATGAGCCTATGTCCCATTAACTTTGGAAGTCATTTAGATGCCTTTGAAAACCTAAGTTACTTATCTAAGTAACAAGTATTTTTAAAATAGTTACCAATATTCTGTCTTCAGTGTCTAAATAACTTGTGATGGGAAAAAAACTATGGCCAGACATGAACACTTTCCAGAGCAAAAGGCATCACTTTTAATTGAAAGCACAAGTCAGAAAGAATAGAATTAAGTTGTCTTTTAGATATATATATAACACGTCACACTTTGAATAACTCATGCAGTTTTCTTCATGGAAGTCCCTGTAGAGTCATATCATTATACCTCTTGAGGAACAATAGGAGAAATTTCCCAAAGAAATAAAGGCCTCGTTATGTTGCTTGAAGCCACTGCCACTTCATCATTCAACTGGATCTCTCAGTGCTACCTCTCCTGACCTTGGTGAAAACACCAGCATAGCACAAAACACCACCACCAGAAAAAAAACCCTCCTAGGGACTTCATGAATGCAGGAGGAAGTAGAGAGAGTTGAGGGAGCATTACTGACACAGTGCATCTCCAGAGCACTCCTCTTCCTCCCCTCCACTGACAGCAATTGCCAGCTGCTAGGGTGGAGAGTCATCTCCTTTCCCTAAGAGCTGTGAAGAGCCAGCATTCTCTGTACCCTTGTTGCACACACTAAATATTATATGTATGTGGTGGTTTGGCCAGCTGGAAGGGGATAGAGGACAGCTATGTGTCACCTTCAAGACCTCTTCCTCCTTCATTTGCAGTAAAATGGGGAAACACATACTTAGAAGAGAACATTTTTTCCCTCCTTCCTTGTGAGAGAGTATAGATCAATGGCAAGTAATAGAGACCAGTGCTTTTACAGCATTCAACCTCAGGAACAGTTTTCTGCTCTTTACTGTACTTTGGTTTGGCTGATTTTTATGCATTAGTACAAAAGAGACTTTTCAATATTCAAATGGATGCCAAACACAGTAGTATAGTGCATTAACCTTTCCCTTTGAGATATCTTAGTTCAATTGGTGGCAGAGAAAACCACAAACTGTGGCACAACTGTCAGTCTCATAAACGATTTGTGACTGTGTAAATGCAGACGCCACAGCTGTCATGTAATCTGCACAAAGGCTATACTGGGAATGTAACTCAGACCCTTCTGCTCCAAGAACATGGGCCTTTTCCATTTGTACTGTTCCATTAGCTGTTGAAATGGCTTAAAACTAGAACAATTTATCCTTTCCCTTTTGAACTTTAGCAAAATAGGACAGAGCTCTGAACCAGCTTTCATTTATAAACCAAAATTCTCCCAATGTGATTTTCTAAAGCAAACATTTAAATCCGGTGATATCTAAATAGCTGTCAACAGTATTATAGAGAGCTGTACAAAACTTTAAAAGTAAAGCTCAGAAACAGATACATTTTCCTGGTTTCAAGTGTCATTGCAAACCACAGATTCATGAACCTGGATTGAATATAACATCTAATTTATGGGTTTGGGTGGAAACCACCTAAAAGCTGCAAATGCCTTGTGGAGCTTTTATTGTAAAAGACCCAAAACTGCAATTCTGGCTAAGATTTGCTTTTTGAGGGACTTTGTTTGAACAAAAAAATCACAAAGCAATACTGGGGAGAAATGAAACCATGTAAACCAAAGTCAGCAAGGCATGCACCAACATTTTGGAATCAAGACAAGGCATAGATCTTTCATGCACTGCCTTTGCAGGCCCAAGATAGAAGACAGTCACAAAGCCCACCGGGTATATACCTCTGTCCAACAGAAGACAAGTTGGCTACTTATTCTCTTCTCTGTTTAAGAGAGATCCAAGGATCTAAAGGAATTTTACAGGCCACAGAAGCCAGAAACATAAACAAGTATGAAACAAGTTTGCAAGTCCCCTATTATTTCCTGATGAAAGGTAGCAATGCTGACTCCACTTCTGAGTAACAGATTATTTAGTCCTATGTAGAAGAAAAGCAACATTTTTCTGAAACTTAATATGGAGCTATTCTAAAAGTATTACAGGAAACAGTATTTTCTCAGCTACTGCATTTAAACATAACAGCTCTGCTGAATATAATTTTGTACTTTCTTTATTTGTTTATATTCAGGGACAGTTTGCAATTCTTTCCACCACCCTGCCCCAATTCATTGAACCTATAGGTCTTCAGGCAATCATATAGCAAAGAGTAAAACAGAGATGTAGTGTTTAGTTGTTGCTTCCAAAAATGTAGACTGCCAGTAACTTAATGAACCCTCTGGAGATATGCTCCCATGTGGAGCAGGTTGTGTCTGTGCTTGAGAAGGTTTAAATTAGTTATTTCTTAGAATAACCTGTGATGAAGGCACTGTTACCAACTGCTTTTCTTGTCACTAGCTCGCCAGGGCAATAAACCAATTAGTTGTTGCTATAGTAAGGGTCATTTCTTATTATTTTAAATTCTTGGTAGGGACACACAGCACTTCACATATTTGCAGAGTCAGCATTTTCAGTTCATTATGATTGCAAATGAATGTGTTTCTTCGCAAAAGCAGTTTTGTTGTCAAAAAAAGACTTGTTACGTTGCTGTTTTATGAAGTGCTAGCATAATATGGGGGTGTGGGGTGGGAGGGAAGAGAGCAAGAGGTAGTATGAATCTTGAGATATTTCAACCATTCATTTTTTATGAATGCTTTTGAAAAATATTTGGTCCTCAATTAGAAGCAGCCACATGCTGCTCCTAAATCACTGTTAGCATGAAATGCCAGTATATGCCAGCACTACAGCTCACATCCTTCTGGAAGTTTAAGATTTCTCTTTTGAAACTTCTGTCTATAGAGAAATCCCTTTATCCCTGAAAATTAAATATGCTTGAGAACTTAAATTGTGTCTTTTGGTTTGTATGAATGCCCATGTACTTATGGCTTTGGGAGGAGGCATCAGAACCTTGTTTTGTCAAATTTGATCTTACAATGTGCCATGTCCCTTGGGAAGACCTGAACACTCTTACCTTCTAATATGTTCTCAACAGAAATTTGGAAATCTTGACTACAGGAAGGATCTCATACAGAGTCAGTAATTAACTCACATGTTAATTGCCATGGAACCATGTCACAGCACCTACCACTGGAGTAATGATCCTGACAGATACAGTTGCCAAAGTAAGGCACGTGACTGATAGTGTAGTTTTGCATTTTAACCCCGGGGGGCAGCTCAGTCTCACGCAGCAGCGCACTCACTCCTCTCCTGTGGGATGGGGGAGAGAATCAGAAGGGTAAAAGCGAGAAAAATCGTGGGCTGAGCTGAAGACAGTTTAATAGGTAAAGCAAAAACTGCATGTCCAAGCAAAGCAAAATAAGAAATTAATTCACCGCTTCCCAGATGTTTAGCCATTTCCAGGAAAGCATGGCTCCATCACATGTAATAGTAACTTAGAAAGACAGATGCCGTCACTCCAAATGTCCCTCCCTTCCTCCTTCTTTTATTGCTGAGAATGATGTCATATGGTATGGGATATCCCTTTGGTCAGTGTCCCTGCCCAGCCTGTGCAGCCCCAGCCTATTTGGTGAGAAGCAGAAAAGGCTTCAACACTGTATAAGCACTGCTCAGCAATAACGAACACATTCCTATGTTATCCACACTGTTTTGGTCACAAATCCAAAACGTAACACCATACAAGCTACTATGAAGGAAATGAACTCTATTGCAGCCAAAACCAGTAAATATATTCAGGCTCCCAGAAGTGCCTTCAGCAGCAAAATAGTTGGACATTGCAATTATCTGTTGGGTGCTGGGCATTTGTCATGTGATCCAGGTAAGACATAATAATGAGAATTATCATTCAGACCTTACACTAAAATTAATCCCAGCTGACTTCTTAGATGATTTGAATAGCTGACAAAGTATGGCAGTTGTGAAGAGCTTTCTTTACTGTAGAGAACTTGTGCTGGGTGACATTTGAGACCTAGGAAAAGAATTTTCATGAGGACAAGCATAAAAGTTCCTGCTCTGATGAGGGTTGCCCTTCACAACTGTAATTTTCTTAGGCATGCTCTGGAGTCCTGAAAAGATAATAAACAGAGTCAACAACATGGGCATGAAAATGAGTCTTTTTCTTCCTTTTGTGGCTCTCACACAAAGTAATTTGCAAGCAATACCAACACTAAAAGCATACTTCAATTCCACTACCTAGGGAGAATACCCTGGCTATTGGAACCTAAAAAGTTTTCATGCAATACTTCTTCTTGTTACACAGCCTCATAAAGTGCTGCAGCAGGTTCCAACTGGAAGAGTACCTTGCCTCTTACTTGTAAATGAATTGAAAATACATGGGAAAATCCTCATTTTTCCTATCCCTCTGTTGTAGTTTGTCTTTCTCTCATTTTATATGTTTGAATGTTTAGTTCCACTGAAGCTCCCACTTCTTTAGTTCCATAAAAAATTTGATGTTATGTCCTGTTGGAAGTCCTGAATTTCCAAAAATCTTGGAACCCAATATTTCTGTTTTTAAAGGCATAACGAAGACACCATTACTGAAGGAACCAAAAAAGCCACAAAATTAAAGGTAAGCTGCCATCCATAAAATGACGAAGGGGAATAAAAAGAAGAAAACTAAATTTTTTGTAAGATTTCTAATCATTTTAGTCAGAAAAGAGCCCTAATAGGGAATTCCTCTACAGAAAGCATAGAAGACAAGTTAGGGAGAGACTGGTGTACTACAGCGTTCTTCCACCGCTGCCAGAATTGAAGGTTTTGGCTGCTGCTTTGTGTCTGAATCAAAACCATTTTGGTGCATTACTGGGCTCTCCTTCCTAGAACAGACTTCTGAGGCTCTAAACAGTTACTTTTGAAGACAGTTCCACTTCCCTCATCAGGCTAAGGAAGTTTAAGAGATCAGGCTTATAGTGTACAAAGTGCTCTTTCCCACTAGGATCAGAGGTGGACATTGAAGTCTTCAGACTGGGGATGTGTCATGGTGCAGAAGTAAAGGATCTAGCAAACTGGCAGGTGTGAACAACAGACTCAATAATTAGTTCAAGGATAGCAAATCTCAGCTCCTTGCATTTCTGGAGCCATGGGGGAAAGAATCACTCCAAACTTTTCTAATATTGTTTAATTTATTTCCAAGAGTAGGAAACACCATTTGCTTTTGCATGTGCAATTGAAGAAGGGAGACTGAAAAGCTCTCTGCAACTGTGAGACTGAGGCCTGAGGCAACTGGTGGTCTGAGGAAAGGATGTTATGTTTACTCTGATGACTCATTTGCACTGACTCTGGGGAGGAACATCAAGCCAGCTGCACAGAGTCCCACCAGGGTAGAAAAGGGGATAGACAGAGAGCGGGAAGGAAATGTGTTGCTATGCAAACAGTACCACCTCTTTTGAAGTACAGAATTAATCCTGAATACATTCAGGACACAAGACCTGAAAGGCAGGCTTAGTGGGAGGTAATCTGCTCAGTGCCTTTTCCTTTTGCATGGCTAGAAATAGCTACAGGATCTGCCTCAGTTTATCTGTCTTGTCTTTATTTTTTTCATATCTACTTTTTAAAAATACCTTGTATTTTATAGTGCCTAATGATTCCTAAAATGTTGTACAAATTTAACAAACTGATATGTAAACTGTATACTGGGATTATTCAGCCACCACTGCAATGCAATCAGCAAAGCAGTTCTTTAAGAAAGAAAATATCGCTGTACCTTGGTCATGACTGGCAGCTGTTCTTGCCTTTATGTAAGTGGTGATATCTTCAGAATTGCTTCTTAAGATGTTCCTTTGCAAGGTACAATACACTGGGTTGTGTCCCTGGGAAATTGTGAATTTGAGGCAAACACTGTGTGAAAAACATATGTCCACATGTAACTAAAAAGAAGGGCTGAGGAATTGTCAGCTGCAGCTATCAATAGTTTTGGTTCTGCAGAAATACATAGACTGATAATCTTGGGCCTAATCTTGACCATGTTCAAATGTACAGAGCTTTCATAGAATCGCAAAGGAATTCTCAAGGAAAAGGCAGCAGTTCATTGAATGAGTGACTTCATTCTACTTTTTTGTGGTGTTGCAGATGATAGGAGTATCTCCTACCAATCCTCTTGAGGGGCAGACTCATAAATACTGAGGAAACTGAATGGCTTTCCTGCCCGTTGAATGGAAACGCATAGACATATCAGCCACAGAAATCAAGTGATCACTGGGGAAAAAAATACCCTCTTCCATGGACAACTAGGAGTGGGGAAGCACATTAAAAAGCACCTTCTCATTCTCTCATATTTCTGTGAAGCTCTAAGCCTCTGCAACCTTGCTCTCAGTGTTTCCTTTTAAGGTCACTTCATGGGTGTTTTTGTACAGCAAGGTACAAAAATCTCTCTGATCTCTGCATGAAGGAGGGGAAGCTTCAGAAGTGACAGAGGGCAAGAAGCTCAGTACAGGAACCTTCTATGTTCCTTTGAAAGGACAATGCTGAAGCCAGAAAAGATCTACCCTATCTCAGGATCACAGGGTCAGCATAATTTTCCTGCTGCAACTTAACATGCCTGCTTTTGAAAATTTTAGCCGACAGAAGACATTTAACTGAGTTAATCTACCTTTGGTCACATCGTCTCCTGTTTGGGTAACCGATTACAAATGTGGAAGACATGTGGAAGTGGTAACACCATTTGGAGGGTGGAAGAATCTTGGCAGATCAGCAGCCTATCATTGAGGCTTCTGGCAGCCTGTCTAACATATCTATAATTCAAAATTTTGAAGCTTCTATAGTATGGATGTGAAAGGAGATTGCAGCCCTATGAATTTTTTGCTTTGCTGTTGTCATATGGGTGGATGATGACACCAAATATTTGGTTTGGAACCGAGTATGCTGCATATTTATGCATTCAGAAACCTGAGCCAGACTAGAATGCTCAAATCATTTATGAATTTTTAGTAGTCTTCCTACTGTAAATGTTTAAAGCTGTAGCTTAGTAATAAGATATTTGATAGCAGTGCTCAAAAAGACACCACTTGAGAGTTATTAAAAAACATCTACAGAGCTTAAACGTTTTTAAGGAAAATAAAGTGATGTGGCCATCTTTCTTCCCCTTCTGAATAAACACTGCAGAAGCAGCTAAATAGAGATGTAAACCAAATAGTTGAAAAGTCAGTTTGCAACTTGCATAAAACCAGATGAGAAAAAAAGGTTCCAATTGTGCATATTTGCATTAGGGGATTTTATTTGTGTGTGTTCGTGTGCATATATATATGTATATAGATGTGCATGTATATTTACATACGCATGTGTGTATACACGCACACAAATACATATATAAACACAAACACACACGTCATTAAAAAAGCAACAACAAAGGGTTGCTGGAGGCTTATATTATGCCGACTGTTTTACCCTTGGTCATAATCTGCATCATCTTACCAGACACTGTTTTAATAAAAAAAAAAGTGATGAAGCCACTAAAAGAACTAATATATTATTTGTATAAAGTATTTATAATAATTGATTGTGTGCCACTGATTTGTGTAAACTTGTAATATGAAGGAAACCATCAAGAACACAATATTTATTTTCCTTGTCTAATGTGCCATACTCTTTCCAAGATTGCAATGCTGCAAATAAGAGTAATGTCTGATGGGGCACATTGAACAGTTCCCCAGAGACCCTGAAAGGACAGCATATGATAACTTTCAGGGCTCCATTTATAACAGCAAGATTTCCTTTAATGTTTGTATGTTTCTAATATGAACTATGTAAAAATTATAAGAAACTGTATGGAGAGAAGTATTTTTTCCTATTGCATTAATTTTAATTGGCTTTTGTTTTTCTTCATTGCTACAGTACTTGTTTTCCTCCAGAAAGATGCATAAATGCTTAACCTAGCATAATTATGCATATATGTTCTTATTCCATTAATAATTTGTGTTTTAATTATATTTATCATTTGGTCCATTGTATATTTGTGTTACTCCAAGTAATTTAAAACTGTTTCATTTTCACAGGTTTCTACTATTTTTCTATAGATAAATTAGGAAAGCTTGGGAAATTGCATACTGAAAATTGAAATGAGGACTATACAATCCATTTTGAGACTTGCCTTTTGGTGTTTACCTCAAAGCATGCTTCTGTGTGTGTGCTTGATTTACATTTAGCAATATCTAAGTGCAAATAGTAATCATACACCAAAGTAAACTGGACTATATGCAATTGCTTCCTCTGTTTCTTCAATTGCAGTTGCAATCCCATAGATTCCAATCTTGACAGGTAGCATAATTAGAAAATTCTCTTTGTCTTATTAAATGTGACTCTTCTCAATAGAATTCACTTCATTGCAGGCAAAGAACAGAAAATATACTTCAAATCTAAAATGGGAAATCAAGGGGGACTGTTTTATTTTTATCTGTCTTTGTGCAAGCGACATTATTATCAAAGGATATTGTAATGCTGAAAATGTACTTTTGGGATTTAAATCACGTATTAGCCTGGAAAGCAAAAAGTGCTGTAGGGCCCATGCAATATATTTTCTCATTAATCTGATTGAAAGATTATCCTTCCTATAGCTATGAAAAGTCTAATACCCATATATCCATCTTTCCTGCTAGTAAAATTCAGCTTTGTGCGTAGTCATTGTCTCTTGTGTCTGAGGTCCTACACTCTTCTTCATTTCTCTGTATAAGCCTATCTGTATTAAAATAAATTCAGAACAGGCCGCCATTTCATGCACACATTTTGATTATTTCATAAGCTGCTGAGGAAAATGGAAGTATCAGCAAGTCATGCAGTTTTCTGGTAATGTAATGCTGTCATTACCTCAATGGTCATGTGAAAAAGTTTAGTTATAATATCTTTGACAAATGTTCAGTGAGTCAAAACAGTGCATTTAAATGAAATGCAGATATGAATGAGCCATTATTACAATCACAACTCCAGCTTAGAAATTATTAAATATGAATATATACACTTTCACAGTAACCTGACATTTGTAATACATAACTAGCTGTGCATTCCCCCCCCCCCCCGCCCCCCGTTTTCCTCCCCATCATCCCCCAGATTGAGAACAGAGGAAGTCATTTTGATCAGAGGCTGCACACAGTAATTGAAGACACTCCTGATGATTTCATGCAATCAGAGTGGCACATTATTTGTGATGAAAATTAAGTAAGGAAGGAAAGCAGATTTATGGGTTGTCTTGCTTATGGTCAACTGCCTTTACAAAAGATTAGCAATTCTATTCTAACCACCCCAACTGCATATATACTTTTCCACATCGTAGATTTACTGAAATTTCGTATAACCTTAGTCATAACTTGCAGTACCTCATGATTTTAAGCTTTTAATGAAACTACAGAAGATGTCTTAAACTGAATGATTTCTATTCTGAGCTCTATGAGTACTGATAGCATGAACAGTATAGATGGCTCTAGCCATAACTGTCACACAGATAATATTCTTTTATGCCTCAAGACACTAAGATGGTGCTGTAGATAACCAAAAGGAATAAGCTGCCACCATCACTAATCTGCAGCTTTGAAACACTATAGCTTTTGCATGGTTAAGAGAAGGTAAAATCACCTAGAAGTGTAATATAGGAGACATTTTTAAGTGAACATAGAAGAGAGAACTAAAGGTTTTCATATTTTGTAATTTATATCCACTCTGGATCAAATCAACTATATCCCCCTTTTTGTGTGTTTATGGATAACAATTGAAAATGCAAAAGAAGCTGAAGCCTTTGAATCCTCCTAGGATACTTTACACTAATATAGTGAAATTGAAATATGGGGAATAGTTAGCCTTATTGTTCCCTTCAGAGTTTAACTTCCAAGATGTTTCATATAAGCTTTTGGTTGGTTTTATAATACATGTAACAGATTTTGTCCACAATAATATCCTCTTTGTGCCAGAGGAGTATAATTTCTGTTGATTATTTTTCAGTATGTAAAAGCAAAGCTACTGAAACTTTAATAAGAGACTGAACTTTATTTACATTTGTCATAGTTAGGCTCACCAAATGAAAAACAAAACTGTATAGGAATTTGAAGTAATGCAAAAAAGCAAAACTTTTACAAAGTCTGTTCCACTTTGAGGTGGAAATAGCTACAAAAAGCCTTGTTTATTCTTATTCTTTAAAAATATTTCTGAACAAATTATGTTTTTAGCAATTGTGTTGCATATAACTATTCTTATTATTTGTCCTCTATAACATCTCATGTGTGCTACCATTAAAAATTGATTTATAACAAATGAATAAATAAAAAAAAAGGAGCCAGTATCTTTTTTGCCACCTAGATATTTTTTAAACACACAGTTTAGAAATCCCTAATCAAAAATCTTATTGTTGTGAGAATACAGCCTGACATGAAAGTGTCAGGGAAGCAGCGAAGGAAAAATGATGAACTAAACATCAGTGGAGTTGGACCCACTATAAAAAAAAATTCTGGGTGTGTTTTTTAGATACTGCAGTATGCTTTTCAGAGAAATTCCACTTGAAAGCCTCAAGCAATATGCACATTTTTTTAATTGAACACATGAACTATCGATAATAATCTACTAATTCTTGCTCCAAAATAGAATCATTGTTGGGAAAAAATACAAAGCATGCAGGAAGCTATTAAATACACAGCAGTATTTGAAATCGAATCACAGTGACTTGTTGTTATGGCATGCTGACATTATTGGTTCTTGTATATAGTTACATAAAGATCTCTGAAGCCAGATTTTAAAAGTGGTCTGTAAAGCAGTTAAGGGACATCAAAATCTGGCTTTACCATCAACTTTCTAAGCTTCGTGCTAAGCAGTACTTACTATTCTTCTGGGTAAACAACTGCATGCTGTTGAAACCAGAACAAAATGCAATTGCATTTCTTCCCACTGCAAGAGGTATGTTGTGTAATAAGAATTTCAAACTCTACTTCTAATTAAAAATGGGACTTTAGTCTCTTATCTTGCCAGAATTCAATTAATGCAGGTGCACCCTACCCTCAATTCAACTTGACTTTGGGTAGCTCTACAGCCTGTCATTGCTGCCTTTATGGCAAAACCAGGTCTTCAGTCAGTAGGTGATCTGGAAACCATGTATATTTTGATTGAGAAAAATCCCAAGTACTGAGGAGAAATACTGAGTCAGAAACAGGAATTCATCTCATTCGGTGACTCCACCCATTACCCTGTTACAAATTGTCTTAATATTAATTCCAGAATGATTTTAAAGGAGCTGCCCAGCAACAAGGCATATTACTCATGTGCATAGCCCTGCCATTTACATATAAATAATGTCATTTTTGGCCCCAGTAGTGGATGAAGGAGAAGGATTTTTACTTACTATTGTGCTTCTGCTGTTCACATAGCCCATCTGAGTCTCACTGCCAGAAGAGCTCACAAACGGTCTAAAAGAAAGAACTGTCTGCAGGTTTATCCCTATCCAGCTAAATCTATTTACAAATCATAGCATAGGTATTATCTAAAATAGTTTGTCTGGAAAGTTAATATAGGGTCATCTCACATATTAATTATCTTTTGTTTTCATTTGTATTCATCACAAAACACCTGGTTTTGATTACTGTACATATTCAGTCCTTAAATTAAGGTTGTCTAATGTTAATGAGAGAACATGATATAAATATCTAGAAGATGTTTATTATATACCAGCACAAAAATGCACCAAAACACAGAAAGCGATCCTTGTGTTTGTCATTAATGTGGCTCTATGCAGAGCTTTGCACTGTACCATCTCTCCCATTTCCAGGCAAATGTAATTTATTCCTTCTTTGGGTACAAATATTGTACAATAGATGAACAGTCTATGTTTGTAACTTTCCATGCTGATGTTGGTGAATAAGAAGCATATAGTTCTGGTTTTGTCCTGAAAGGTGTAAAAGATGTGCTTCCTCCATTTTCCAAAGAGTTTTCCTGGCTATTGCTCAATTGGCCTCATGTCTGTGCTGCAACCAGACACATTCCATATCTGGATATGCAACACTTTGTGTTTAGAGAGCAAGACAAAATTGCGTATTGAAACAGAAGTGCCACAGCAAACTCTATTAGTGCACTTTCTCTGAAAGCATCTGGCTGATGCAGTTGTCCTAAGTAAATCTGATTCACCTGCTTTATGCATTGCCGTTTGGGTTACTGCAAATAAAGGCAATAGAAGTGATGAACAGAGAATCTGGATTCATGTGGACTAAAACAAAAGCGTTAGTACAAGGAATACATTGACGAGTTAATCTGCGTGCAGTGGTGGCCTACCAAAGTGGACAGCAGCTGGACAGTCTGAGAGAGCTGGGTTAGTTCAGCCTTACAAAGAGAAGGCAACATACTGCTGTCATTGACTTCCTACTGGAAGGGTTTAGAGAAGATATCCTGACTCTTCTCTAAACTAGATCATCTCTAGCTGCCCCCATCCATCTTAAAAGATTCTGTGATGCTATTATTTTGAAGTTTAGGTCATTTAAGTTAGCTATTCAACTTCAGATTTAAACAAGTGCCTCCAAAACTGACATTTTCTGCATAGTTCAGAGAAGGTGACACATCCAAGCAGCATTGAACCTACAGAACAGTGGCCAGTGGTTCCTTAGGGTGTATAAAATAAAAATTTAAAAACCCCTAGAACTCATGCACAAAATTCAAACTTGAAATGTATGGTTAAGTACCAGAGCTAACTGCTTAGGATATTATATTCATAATTTCATTTTCATGAAGATTCTCGAAGTGTCAGATGATACTTCCCAACCCATTATTACTAGGCTAAAAGGAATGGCATGTAATGTTGAAAATATCTTTGAAACATTATGAGTGCTATTTGAAATTTCCAAATTACTTTCATCATATAATTTTAGCAGCATACTGGAATTAGTACAATATTAGTAATACATATACTGGTGAAGCAAGTACTGCATAGATGAGTTTATATCAGAACTTGTATTATATCAAGCACTATAGTATGTTACTCTACGCAGTAGTAAAACAATGATAAATAAGTCATGTCTTAAGTATAACGTTATGAAAAATATGACTGCACAGCTCATCAGTTATATGCCATTTTGCTTTTTTAAAACTTACAATGCTTACACAGTATAGAATATAGACATTACAGCTGAATTTTTTAAAAGGGCAGATTAATTTATGACCAATAACAACATCTCTAGTTATATTGCAAAAATAAGGTTTATCAGATCTTGTGCTTCTGGACATAAACTGTTCATTGAAAATTTCAGGATATAATTTTTATGCACACACAACTTTTTTCTTTACATAAAGTTTTTGTTGTTGCTGGTCTTTGCTTTATGTTTTGTGGAAGCTAGAGAAATTCATCAGTAAAAGTAGCAGACCACTGCGTGTGATAAGACTGTAATGAGTCTAGAACTTCCTTAATGGTTCTAGAACATAGTTTCTTTAATCAAAAGGAATACATGACCATATCATGTTACTAGTCACCGTAACTGCCTAGTAATTTTTTTCTTTATATGGAGGCTGGTAATGCTTCTAAATGAAAAATAATGCTATTTTCCCCTCATGGTTTGGGGAAATGAAATATTAGTAAGGGTACTATAAATCAAATGTTCCAATATTGCAGAAGTATCACATTGAAATAGGTTACCAGTTAGAAACTGAGGACTTCCATTGTTACTATTGTTTTGATTTCCATTCCAGACAGGCCTTGATCAGACATATCTAGACAGACCTTATGATGCAATAGTGTATAAAACATACGAATAAATCTTGCCTTGTATAGATGTAAAACTCTGCCTTATTTACTGCAAGAATTGAGAACAAGAATGGTCAAACTGGAAAAGAAAAAGTGGTCTCAGTGTTAAGGTCACTCTGTAGAATTTGATTCACTACAAAACTGTTAAGTTGTTCTGAGTAGCTCCTTAAAACAAAACCTTTCACAGCTGGTTGTTAATTGAGTTTATCCAGTCTGAGAAACTTGTGCTCTTATCTTCAGAACTGAGAGCTTTTAGTTGCAACTAATTTCAGTAGGAACTGTATTCCAAGCACAACATATTTTAGAAAAATGGTAATAATGCTAAAAACTCAGTCTGTCAAGTCCAGCACCCAAACTTAGTGGATTATTTTGATGTTCCTCTGTCTATGCATTTGATACCTGTTGCAAAATGAGGACAGCAGAGTTTCCAGTGCATTTCATACATGCTGTGAACATAAGCCCACGTATGTACAGCATTTCAGCTCTGTGGTGACGAATACCATAGAAGAGGACATTATAAAATTAATAATTTTATATTGCATTGGGTTTGGATTGTGTCGGGTGAGTAGCCAATGGTAGCGGTAAAAAGAGACATTAAACAGCCTCTGATTCCTTGAGCCTGTCTGTCTTATGCAGTGAATCAGGCTGGGGTCTGGTGGGAAAAATAAAATTTCATCATAATATTTTTATGGCCATTTGAACTTGCTCTGGCTCTTAGTTCCATGTGAAATATCTGAGAAGAGAGTCATGGTAGGGTCTACTCAATTCTCTGTGGAGAGACTTTGAAAGTCAGAGCAGTTCTACTGCAACAAACTAGTCAAACTAATCAGCACTGTGGGAGAAGCCTAAGCTGGATCTCATCTACAGAAAACATCTCTGGAGAATCTAGCAAAATTTCAATTAGGGAAGTGGACAGTGTAACTTTTTCCAGTGCTTGTTGTTCTGATTAAGGTGTGCAATGAAATCATATCAAGGTTCAGAACCTGAGAAAAAAACATCAAGAAGAATTATGCCTGTCCTTTTGGTTTCATTTATATTTTTAAATGTGTTCACTGATCAACTGGTTGCACAACAGGAAAATTCATGTCCAATATAAGTTCAAATACATTTAGGGGTCTCAGTCTTCAGGCATGCTCAATATCCTCAGTTCCTTTACATTCCATAGCAACTGAAAGTTCTCAGCACTCTGCAGTATTGGGGAATTAATGAGCAATTTAGTTAATTTTATACTTTGTGAGAATCTGTGAAATTTGAGAAAGACAATGTGATATTTGTAGAAGTTATGGAGCCGTAAGTATGTGCCATAGAAAAAAAAGGTATTTTGCAAACTCTAGTTGAATGAACAGCAATTTGAACTATAATCCCAAGGACTAGTTCAATCATAGTTTGTGATTATAATGGTAAATTAGTTAAAGTGCAGCCGGATGTGCATGGACACCACTAGCAAGTTAAATAGTACAACATTGCTTTTGATGTCAGATTTATGACAAAAGGAGAAAGTTTGATTTCTCTTCAAACCAATAGCAATGTTTTTAATCTCTCTTAGTAAGACAATTTTTTGTAGTAAAATGGTTAATATTTTTAGTCAGATGATGTGAAAATTCAAAATATTTAAAAGTGTCTCCTTCTTGCCTACAAAATGTACTCCAATTTGGTGGATAAATAATAATTTTACAATGTTGATATTGATATTACAGTCTCCTAACTACAGAATGATCTGTATGCCCTTTCCTGTATTTTCTTTCTTTCACTGTCCTTTCCCTTATTGATTGGTGTCTTGTAGCTGACTTCATAAGCCTAAATTATTTTTCAGGTAACGTGCAAGAATTAATGGTATAGTTTTCTACTAAATACTATAATATGAAAATAACATAAACCATGTATGTATTTGAGATAGATGTTCTTCCAAATATCTACAAGTAGATGGGAATTTGGGGGGTGGAGTTACTGGAAAAGCCCCTTACCTGTGATTTAAGGTATTCTTACATGCAACATTTTCAAAGCCAGCCAAAACTTCCTTTGGACAGATGGCTCAATTTGTTAATATAAGAAGACATAATTTTCTTTCATCAACAAAACCACCACAGAAAGGACAGTCTTGATAGTCCCTTCTTTCCAGTAAAATGTGGTTCTTTGCCCATTTATGGAATTTGTCAGGACACCAGTCATCAGAAGGGAAAGGCACCGCATGCACCCACAGACACGTGCCAGCTCATCAGCACCCATGCTGGGGGCTCAACTCCATGAGTGAAAGGACTGTTCAGTTCTCAGTGCTGTTCAGTGCTTGGATGCTCTACTGCAACTCCCAGCACTGGTGCTAACTGACACCTGGACTGAAACTCTGGGCCACCAGTGGCAGTATCTAGGATAGACTGGAAATAGCAAATCAAAAGAAAAGAAGGCAATATGCATACTACCTATTTACACTGTAGTTGCAAGGAATGCTTATATGGAAATCAAACAGTGTTCATGCATCTCTATTCAGATGGACAGAGATGGACATATAAGAGCATTAGGCCTTCTGCTCCTTCAAGTTCTTTTCTCCAGTGAGAAAAAACACTTTCATGAAGATTTAATTTAATTGTAAAAAAATCTCTGTGGATAAAATCACTAATAGGAATCTCAGAAGGGATATTTCTCAGAGGTGAAAACTTTCAGAGGAAGCAGGGTTGATTTGATTATAAGTGTACAAAGCTCAGAATTCCCAGTGGTGTGATAATCCTTAAAATGAAAATGCTTCCTAAACAGAGCACTCTGTGTGGAAGCATCTTTCAACATACACTTATCTGAAGTTCTTTACAAACAAAATCCCTATCAACAACAAATTCTTATGGGATAAAGGAGATCTATTGGAATTAAAATCATGAGTTAGAGACAAGCTCAACAAGCCTATGTTTTTGAGGACATGATCAATTTTATTATAGAAATAAAATTAAATGTTTACTACTAGAAAATATGTGCCTGCCTCTAACAAAATATCACTCTTATCTAAATGATCAGTCCAGTATGGAGGAATACCCTATTGGCACATTTCAGTAGTAAATACAGGAATTTAAATATACGAGTAGTAGAGTATAAATCATGCTGGTCCACTGCAGAAAACTAATAAACAATTATAGCAGAAAATTTGGAGAAATAGTATGCAAACAAAACCAGCAATTTTGAAGGCTTACTTGAAAGGCCTAGTTTCCTACCTTTATCAACTTGCTGTTCAAAAACTGTTTTCCCTTCCCTTCCTTTTCCTTTTTTTTTAAAGACAATGGCACATTTTTGCTTATTTTTAGGGCTTTTCAACTTAATATTTAATGTTTTCCAGTCCTTTGGGAATGTTGTTCTCTCATGTACAAATAGTGGTTTTCTCTGTGTTGCACGAAGATCACAACTGTGTCTTTTTTACACCCCACCCCACCCCCCAGCACTTTTTATTCTCTCTTGTCTTTTTAAAATATCTAGACTAGCAGGTAAATGGATCATGTAGGATGTCTCATCTTTAGGAAGATATTGTGAGCTACCAATCTTTCCAGCACATAAATGTTGGAAGTAAACGACTTTCAAATCATCCTCTAGTGATATCAAATATATACAGCTTTGCCAGTGTGAAAGAAGTCACCAAGAAAGAACTTTCTCTTTATTAGACTAGAGTAAATGTCACATCAATTAATAACTCAGTAATATTTCTTCAGCTACTATTTTCACAATAAACTTCTATGTTTGCCCAGTATTTGAACAAAAACAGACAATGGAATGTTTTGTCACTGTATTCAGATAACTGGAAGTGATGCTTGTCTTAAAATCTGTGGGTTTTGTACAGTACACGGTATTTTGATTGTTGATTCTACAGTATAATCAGTAACTACACTCAATAGTACAGTAGATTTTTCAACTTGTTTAATCTCACTATCTTGATTTCATGGTGAGATTGTGATGAGAGACTCCCATTTACTCCTGAGTTCAGCATTAAGATAATTACATAATAAACCACAATCAATGAGGACCCTTAAAGATTGCCACTTTATTTTCAGTTGTTATTGTTTTTAAACACAAATCTTGACAACCAATTTTGGCTAACACACATAAAGTGGCATTCAGAGTGCAAAGGAGATTTGTATACAGGCATGAAAACTGATACTTGTTTTAGCTCAGTTATCAAACATCTTATAAAAAGAATATTTTCTAGTCCAACAGGATGTTAATATGCAGTCATATCTGTAAGTAATTTAATTTAAAAGTAAACAATTCATCATTAGTTTGCATTTCACATTTTAATCTTTTTGTTTTATTGGTTGCTCTTGTTTTATTAGTTGCTCTATTTTCTCTTTTTTGGGTTTTTTTTTGTTTTTTTTTTTTTTTTGAGGCTTGTCTGAAAGAAAATATGCTATATATTTGAGCCAAACCACAGTAAAATGATTCTGCCTAACTCTGAGAGACCCAATCATTTCTTTTCATATTTTATAATAACATATGACATGTCAATTTAAACAAAATACACAATATTTGCTGACTGCAGTAAAAGGTTGATATTAAAATAATGTGTTGCTGTTAAGAACAGATAATTGAGCATACCGAAGTGTAGGTACTATCTGCTATAGCAAATGCAATACAAAAACCTAATATTTCCTTAACAAAGGGTGCTCATACAGATAATATTTAGTATCTAGAATTTCATACTTTCTCCGTGTGACTGTTTAGCAGAAATATCTATTTTATGTACATTTACTCTACAATAAATTTTAAAATATGGGTATCAGTCCTAAACAGTTTAGTGGCAGCAAATATTGTAAAACATTAGTAAGATCTTTTTTGTGGGCAATGGCGTGTGTGTCTGTGTCTGTGTATGTGCATGTATTTTAAAAAAACCTCCTACTCTCCTGAGTTTGACTCTTTCTGAATTTACCCTGGGTGAGCCACCATGTGTTCTTGTACTTGCTATATTTAAAAAAAAAAAATCATAAAACCTCCAGATTCTAGATCACCAGGGTTCTAGGGCAAACAAAAATGCCTCCAGCTGTTAGAGCAAATCTTTTACACAATTCTCAAAATTTTAACAAGCTAACTTGCACTCCTTTTTTCCTGTAAAATTCTGTTCTCTCTTTCACTTGTTCTATATGGACATGAGTCCTATTGTGCTTAGTATAACACAAGTATCTCTGTACTTCAGGCTTCTTGCCTCCTTGTTTTTTTCCAAAGTAAAGGATGGGATGTAATCATCTGTGCTTGATAGTTCATGCCGTTTTTCTCACCTCCTTCCCTCAAATTGTGCTTACCTTGTCCAGCTTAACACTTGACCCTGAAATTCTAGATCCCAGGAGGAGCTTTCTTCAGGTCTTACTAGAGCTTTGCTAAAACTTCTTGTACCTGGGTTCTTTCCAGGTTTCCCCCTTGATTGCCGGTCCCGCTCCTGACGTATCACTCTAAATTATTCTCTACAGTAATTGGGTTCTTCCCAGTGTAGCTCCATCCTCTGCTGCCCCAATAGCAAATGAGGGCTGTTAAGGGGGAAGAAACATGGTGGCAAGAGCACAGCCACTTTGCTCATTACCCCACTCAGTGCCACTCAGGCCACCTTTGCACAGAGCCAGAGGACAGGGGAGCTGTGCAAAGGCTCCTATCATTTTGCCAACTGACCAATGACACACAGCAGAAAGCATCCCAGTCTGAGTTGGGCATCTTCTCATCTCCCTTCTTCCCATTCCCACCCACGCAAAATTGTGTTTGCCTCTGCAAATTGTTGACAGTTTATGAAGAATGGATTTTCTAAGGCCTTTGTAGCAGAGTACCATCAGCAAGCAGCAGGTTTTGGATGCTCAGCCAAACAAAACCCCAGGCTTTCAGGTGTTCCCTTCAGCTCAGATTATAGGCTCATTCTTCTAGCAGTGTATTTGGTTCTGTCATATTTTTATGTATAATGTAAAGTTGAAAGTGATATACTACATGCATTTTTTTTCAATGCATTTTTACTGCAGTGAATCTGTGACTTACATGTAGAGCTGCAAGAAGCAGACTTTTGCTGTGCGTTCCTACATGTAGTTCTTGTTATATTAATAATACAAGTTGTATGATTCTTAAAGCAGGAGTAAGGAAAGAAATTTTTGTTGATAAGAGAAAGAGTGCTATTTCAGTTTGGGGTACCTGTGAATAAGAACAGACTCGGAAGTATAAATAATTTCCTATTCATGTTGACCAAACTTCTGGAGGAAAACAAAGCAAAACAAAACAAACAAAACCCAAAATCTTGAAGCGGGATGAGTTTGCCTTTTTAAAAACAAAATATGAAAATCCACTCCAAATTATTTCATATTTTATGTGTTTGAACAAAATGTGTATTTGCTTTCTCTTTTCAAAGTAAAGATAAACTTCATGAGAGTTTGGTTTGCTTTGCCTTTTGTCTATAGGTCCTCTAAATTTTAATTTTTTGTAGTCTGTCACTGAAATTTACCTTATTTTTTGAGTGAGCTGTGGCACAGGTCATTGTCAGCAAGCTTGCCGCTGAAAATGGCGGGAGGAAATCTTGTTGCAAATCTGCCTGCATTATCTACTTAACTTTACTACTTCTCTTTTTCTTGTGACTGCTTGTCTGCCACACTGAAATAGGATCTTGAAAACTTTTGAAGGGATTTTGAGGTTCTATAAACTTTAGAATAAAGTCATGGATATGCTGGCACAGTTTTTGCAGTCTATGTGTAAATTCTGCAATCGTATAACTCAAAATAAATTTACACACAATCAAATTTAAACTGTATCGGTTTAATTTTTTCCTCCTCTCCAAACAAGGTGCAAAACTGTATACAAGTAAAATTCAATTCACAGTCAAAAATTTTCCCATTTTTTGTGAGAACTGGAAACTCAAGAGAATCCATAACTGAGATACAAGTTTAGTGTAGGGTTTTCCAGAAGGGAAAACAAATCTGAGAACTTTAAAATAGTTTTAAATACAATAACTTGAATTTTATTTACAATTTATGCTGCCTTTTTCAGAGATGGGGAACTTACTTGTGTTGTAGTTAAGTTTTACCTTGGGATAGTGTGCTCACAGGTATATTTTCAAAGTAGATTGTTATCATCACGAGTCTCTTTTTAACAATGTCCATAATTTCTTTAAATATTTTTTGCTGTCTTAAATACTGTGGCCAAAGTCTTGATTCCTGTGAGTATTTATAGAGAATAATTTTGCCACAAAACGGAATTGAAGGCTATGTAAGTGAGGATAAATAGAAACTAGAGAGTTCTTCATCCTAAAAGTATGTATCTTGAAAACCTTGTCCTAATTCTTTCCCCCCCTTAGCTCCGTCATCAAAGATATGAAAGGCTGAAGCCCACTTATCTCAAGCACTGTCTTTCACAATTTCCCAGTGTGATTGCTGCACTCATTTGGGATACTTGGCTGATAGATCCCTGGCTTTCATCTTGTGACAATGGGAAGGAGGGCATTCTCAGCGACAGGCCAAAAATATGAAACAAACTTCCTACAAAGCTGATCCCAAACAAGTGGAGCCTCTTTCACATGACTTTCAAGCTCAGTACAAGGCATATCTGTATTAACTGGCATTCCCCAATAGCTATGTAGTAATGACACTGAACACAGGAGGAATCAACCTCCAGAACTTTATGGTAAAGAAACAGCTTCAAAGCAGAGAAAGAAAAGCGGTACCTTCTAGAAGCAATTTTGATGTATCTTTAATCATTTCTATGTGCTCAAATACTCCAATGATTAGTGCCATAGATATACCTATAAATAAATCACGGAATGTTGGAAAACATCTCTGAAACATAAAGCGAAGTAGTCATCATATGCAATGCACATGAGAAATATTTAATTAGCTGTGCAAGTGAGCTGACATGCAAGTACAGTATGTTAATTTGCAGAATTTCCTTTGAGGAACACAAGCTGTTCCTTAACTGTACAAAAATGAAAGTAGTTTATACAAAATTAAGTTCTGAAATCAATGGCAAAACTTCTTTAATATCTTTAAGTAGCACTTGGTAAAGACACTGCAGTGAAGAGATGATCAGTATTTCAATTATAAATTCAAGTGTTGAAGTGTGATTTTATTACCATTATAATATTATTCCAGTAATTGCAGGACTGGTGGAAATGAAAAAAAAAAAAAAAAGAAAAGGAGGTTAACACATCAAATACATGACAAAAGTGAATAAAATGACAACAGAAAAGAAAAAAAAAAAGAAAATAACAACCAGAGGAAAAAAAGTGTTACCATTAAAATAAAGTTGTTGAGAATTAGAAATATTATCTCATGATCTGTAATAGTGTAATAAAATATTAAGTTCTGTATTGCCAAATGTCATACTGTCATCTAAAATAAAGAGGAGGGGAAAGAACTATGATCACTAGGTAAGATTTCAAGAGATCTTCAACCCTTGTAAGTGGAATAGAACAGTTTTGTTCTATGCTGGCGATGAAAATCTACCCTACTTGGAAACAATCAAAGAGATTATTATTAACAAGGTGTTTGGAAAGTTAAGAGAAGAATATCTTTTCAAGAACTTTACCAAGAAATAGAAGGTTAGAAATAGCATGATAGTTAGCAACGGAATTTTAACCACATAAAAGCTTCTTAAGGGAGGGTGCTGAGAAAGTAACCACTTTAAAAGCTCCAGGAAATGTGCCACTGAAAAAGTGATCATTAATAATAGCTGTTATGTGGCAGGAGAATCAGAAGGAAAATCATCAAACATAAGGTGGAGTGAAAGTGCTCGTGTTTTTATATAAGGTGATATTAATTGAATCGTGTAGGCAGAGCGGGGAGCAGCTAGAGAAGGATAATTAACAGTTATGGAAAAGGAAGGAAAAAACACGGGTTAAGCAGTACGTCGGATGTGCATTGTAATCTTTTTTGTAATTGGAAAAGTTCCATTTACTATCCATTAAACAACAGATTCAAATTGATTTAAAAGCAGTGACTATGTGAAAGAACAAAATGTGTGCAAGATACTTTCTAGGTGATAGATTTATAGGTCAGGGTATCAACATTAAAAAGGACTTCTCAATTTCAGAATGGAAAATAAGTTACATAGTACAGTAGTTTTTATGTTACTATGATCAAAAACTTACACTGATATTTAGGAGGTTAGCAGGGAAAATAACTATATATTGCTCAAGGGGGATGAAAATCATCAAAAGTATAAAACCAAAATCATCTAAATTTTAGGATTATTATACAATAGAATGGCAGCGCATATTTGCAATCACACTTATAGTTTCTTCTGATTTTGAGCCCCCAATGTTGAGGCAAATTGGTGGCTTATGAAAAGCTTTTCTAAAAATAGGATGTAAATCAGATAATATATTCTTTGAATTGTGATAACTTAAAAAGAAATTAATAATTTTCTATATTTCACTCCCATCTCTGATTTTTTTTTAACTGGTACTTGTCCACTGGTAGATATCTGTGAACTCAATTTCATCTTAAAGAAGAAATTTTCATTATATGCTTAGGAGATTAATAGTAATGTATAATTTTACTTCAGATATTGAGAACAAACACAATCAACATTTACCAGAAAGTTATAAGCAAAAATTAAACTGTGTTTAGCTAAAAAGCAGAAATACAATAACTACTAAAAAGGCAAGAAAAATGTCAGGTTATGGCATTTAAGGAGAGGAGGGATAATTAGAATTGGAGAAACAAAGAATACAGTTTTGAAGTCTAAGAAAAGTATTGATATAAATTTTAAAATCCCTAGGAAAATATTAAGTTAGTGGAAGAAATTATAAAAGAAGCAAGATATTTAAAAGAATCCATTTTTGGAGGAGCGTTTTAGGTTAGCTAGAAAAGAAAGGGCCAAAATGTTAAGCGTTTCCTCAAGAGTACAAATTGACTTTGAGAATGTACAGGTAATAGGATGAGGAAGATAAAAATGGCTTAGAAATGAAGGGCTGAGCAAGAAGTGTGGCAACCATGACAAGGAATAGTGCTTCATATTGGGGAATCTACATGAAAAGAAGTAAGGGAGGATGAAGTATAATTTATATAGCAAAAACATTGCCAAGAACAACACTGTATTGTAAGGTAACTTACTGAACATACATGAGTTCTGCACAAATTTTAAAGTTAATTGTTACAAGCAGTGTCTATAAGAAAAAGTAAATGTGCATGAGGTAAAAAGAATAAATAATATATGAAGAAAACAAGGAAAAGAAGATAAAGGTTAGAAAGCCCAAGAAAAACAGGAGAGCAGGAAGCTTTAGAGGAAAGGAAAAAAAATCCAACAGTGTAATAGATGTATTGTAACAAGAAAGTAATAGGGATGATTAATGGAAGGTGAAATTAAAAGAAGTGATGTAAGAGCAAAGAGTACTACAAGGTCATCTATAGCAATGAGCTATATGAACCCTGACATTTTTACAATGGCTTTTCAACAGAGTGAACTGATCCTAAAGTATAGCAGCTTGAGTGGGACAGAGGAGAAAGAAAGAAAAGGTTATGTTGCAGCATGATGGAAAAAAAGGTTGTCTTAAAAAATTAAGTCTTTTCAACAGCTTAAGCCTCGGAGAGTTCCTTAGTGACCTGATTTGTCAAATGGATTTTTGCCCCTCGCTTGGTATTTTCAGTTCACTGCATTTTCTTATCCCAGGTTTCAGTAAATAATATCTAAAGAAATTAAAATGCTGTAATGTTTAATTTAATACCTTGGATGAATTGTGTTTCCCCATCTACTTAGTGTAAACTTCTTAGGATTACTTTAGGAGGATGTGCTTTCTGACTATTGATGGCAATTCCAGGGTCCCAAAATGCAGGAAAAATACCCAGTTCAAAGTATCACTCCCTACAGCTATGGATTTCGACTTGAGATTGTATCTCAAAATCACGTTTTGTAGTAACCTACTGCTCTACTAAACGCTAGTAACACAAATCAATCTGGCATTCCCAGAAGCCCAGGGAGAATTCTCACAGTTTTCACTGTGAGTGCATTCAGGTTGCAATGGTTGATCTAGAATCAGGGTATCTCAGAAGAGCATACTGCTAAAAGAAATAGAATCCTTACCAAAAAAAAAATGTTAAAAGGAGATTCATCTACAAAATTGGAAAGTTGTCTGGCCAGAAAAGTGTACACCTGCCCTTCTCTACCAGGCAGGGGATCAATGATAATGCATTGCTTGGAATGCCAATCACTTTATAGTGTCTGAGAAAAAACTGAAAATTATCATTATTACTAACATCCGAATTACAGTTGTCTGTTCTACACAAAAGTCACATTGTCTTTTTTGGTTTTTAACTTGCAAATTTTGTCCCTTTTCACATAGTATATGAAAAATCCTTCCTCTTTCACCTTTCAGTATCATTATTCTTTTTTGCATGTGAAAGTAGATTGCTGTTTTGTTTTGTTTTCCCAGGCACTTTGGCTGAAGTGAAATATGTGAAATGCAGGCATCATGATCTACATAATGGTCTTTTTTTATTTTGTGTTTTGTTTCAGAAATGGATGGGGGAAAGGGTACATTCTTATTACTTCAGCACATTTTTATACAAGCTGAATTTTGGGAAGGGGTGTAAAATAAGAACAGGCACAAACTTTAGCTCACCTCTGAAGAATACGGCAATATTTCAGGTGCACCACTACAGAGAAAAAAAAAAAAAAAAAAAAAGAGCAGGTTTCATGGGCTTTGGCTCATACCCTGAGGAGAAATCAGGTGATTCTGCTTGTGTTTGTATAAAGCTTCTGCCACCTCCCTGCAATGGTCCTAGCATGAGAAAGGGAGGAGAGTATATGAACAACTCATCAGCACCAGATACAAAGAACAGAAGAAGAGGGGAGCTGCTGAAAGCTGTTTCCTGTCCTTGTCAAACTGCAGTTTAAAGCTGCTGCTTATTTAAAGCTTCTTAGTATGAGAGGGAAGGACATTCAGGACCTGAATTCAACTAAAGATGCATCTTTAAAATAAACTACACTCAAGCTCTCTTTGGACATTCACATTCAGAATTAAAGCAATTAAAATATATTAAACCTTAGTGGAGTAAGGAAACTTTAATTATGAAAGAGAATGTCTACACAGAGATTTTATGTGATTTACTTAATCCACTTTACAAAACAGTATTGAGTTTCTTGATGGTTCTGAATTGACAGGTCCTTATGATCTTGTGGCAGCTGTCAGATTCTCCTTTGCCGGCTCTATTCTTCAGTCTTGTATGCCACACGAGACTTAGGCCCCAATGAGAGTTTGTGTTGTACTATACTTAATTAGGTCGTTACTCATTTTGTTGTTGATACCTGGAATTTAATGAAATGGCTTCTAAGAGTGCCAATGGTAACAATAAATTATACCTACCCTGCAGTAATAATTAAAATCTGCCTTTTAAAATGAGGTTCAGAGATGAGGTCTCAGTTACTGACTGGGACCTCTGTCCTTAACCATAGATGTTGACCATCATAAACGCTCTGAGAATGTACATACTGGGACATATGTATATGTCACTTTAACTCTAAGGGTTAGGGGAATATTGTTTTTACCAGTGAAAAGGACAATGCTCTCTTTACTAGGCCTCTTGGCAGGTCGGGTGTCTTGCATTTTGTTTTCGTAAAATGGATTCATTTATACCGGAGGTAAGGCACTCAAACACATGACAAACAGCACAAATCTAAGGGTCGTCTTTACATGGTGTAATCCATTGAGTAGAAACGTGGAGACACATACCCTATATTTCTAGATAATGCCCAGTACTGGCAGCTAACTCACTGGTATATTTTGGTTTATGACTAAACACATATTGATGGGTAAAAGAGGCCTTTGTACTTTTTCTATTAAATTTTGCTATTAGGCAGCTTGTAGCTTTCTTACTACACAATTAGTCTTCTTGCTCCTCACAGAAGAGCCCATTTCTTCACTTCTAGGATTTCTAGAGGTTGATCTCACTCCCTCTTGTTGCAATTTATCTATTTACAGAAGAACGTTATTTCATGGTTTGAATACAGAAGGCAGAGCCCAGGGAAGTCCAGCTTCCAGCACAGTTCCACTGAGCACTCAGAGGCTATGCAGACACAACTGTCAGCCCAAATTCTCACACTGACCTAGCTGGGGTCCTTCACTTTTGGGAGCCCAGATGAAGATGTGCAGTTCAGGTAAGTTACTCAGGAGATGTCCTTAGAATGCTGAATTCTGTTCCTACTTATGTCCCCTGTCAGTAAAATGGGGACAAAAATTTCTGTCAGGTTTTCAGTAAAAATAAAAGCAAATTAAATGACCAAATATTAGCTGTGATAGTATAACTTGCAGACATTAAGCAAGCACAAAGAATTTTAATGCATTTTAATTACAAATTTAAAAAGCAAATTTTAATTGCATTTTTTAAACTAATTGTCTGCAGGCAGGTTTTGAATAGGAAGGATAAGGAAGATAGGGAAGGTTTAAGGGAAGAATTGTTGTTCTTTTTCCTAAAAAAACCAGGCAAGTTTTCACAATATCTGACTTCCCCCAAGTCTTAAAAAGAACAGCATTTAGCCTGTCTCCTGAGGCTTTTCTAAACAAAGTTACTGTTGATGCTCCCTCCACAGACCTGGCCAGAGAAACTCATAAAACATTTATAATTCCCAGATTGTTAATATAGAAACATCATCAAAATATGGAAAGTTTTGACTATAACTGCTAGTGAAAAGGCAGAGAACAGAGCAATGTTATTAAGGTAGAAATTTCTTTCACTAACAAGGGGAGGGGGCAGAGGAGACTTCCTCTGATAACTTTGGAGCAAGCCCTGGCTTATAAATGGAGGGATGGGAGAAGGAAAACAAAGATCAGGTGTGTGGTTCCCCCCCCACCTACATAAGCAACATTTCCCTACCTCTGCCTGTTGCCCTCCCCAGAAATATTATTCTGTCTGTTAAACAAAGAAAGAAAACAAAATCCAGCAGGGAAATCTGTGCCTTCAGCAGGCTTTAGGAAGATTCTGGCAAGGCTTAGCCCTCTCTCATCAGAGAAAATAAGCCTGATTTTATCAACAGAATGAAAACATTAAATAGCAGTTTCTACCCATATCCGCATTTTTAGTTCCTCTTCCAGACTGGGGGGTCAGAGGAATAAGCTTTTTCCTGATCCCTGTTACAACACTGTCAGCTGTAAAAAGTCATCTGCTCCATCAGAGAACCTAAATGCCACTAAACAGAACCCACAGGGACGAGTAGAGAATTCAGACATGCATACAAAGGAATCACAAGAACATTAATCTTTTCAAGAACCAACTGACAGTACATTTCAGAAAGCACATATAACTCAATTAATGTTTGTGCTCACAAAACCTTTTCATTTATGAACTATAGCTCTTGGGGTTTGCTAAACAATTAAAATCAAATCTAACTTCTCCCCTAAATTTTGCAAAGCATATTTTATAAGTTTAAATCCTGCAGCTTCAGCAGGAACAGTTCTTCTACGTGACCCTGATAATAAGAAAGGAAATCTTATTGCTCAGTGATCTGCTGTCATCAATGGACAAAAATTAAATGCTTTTGCTAATCCTTTCACTCTCTCACTAGCCATTGACCATGAAGCTTTGTTGACCTTGCTGGAAACCCTAGCAAGAATTACTCAGAGGCACTTGAGTGAGCTATTCTTTTCTCTCAGGAAAGAACCAGAGGGTAGTAGCTGATGATTGCTCTTTTGCCTCGATGTGGTCTTATGCAAGATATTCTGTTCCTCCTATTTGATATACATGCTACATTGTTAAAGAAATTCAGCAATATGTTGTAAACACCGCTTTTGGATCTGATCTGAACTGTACAGCCATGGCCATGGTGAAACTGGAACCATAGTTCAAACCAGATAAAACAGACCTGTTGCTGCCAAATTATTTGAAAACCTTAGAAGGAGATGAATAAGCTATTTCTCTGTTAATGTCAATATTTTTAACTTGCTTTTCACAGTAAGACCAACTGTTTAAATGTCTTTAAATGCCTGTGTACTTTTAAATGGTCAGCAGCAGTTATTCTTTTCTTAAGTGTTTTTCAAATATCGCTTTGAGTTGGGGACTTCACTGCAGTAATCTCTGATGTGCCTCTTCAATGCTGGAATTCCAGTGTTGCACCTTTTAGCTGTGGCTACATACAGAGCTCTTTCAGTTTCTCACCTGTTGGCCTGTAGCTATGTAGGCCCATCCGGCTTGAAAAAGTACTTGTATTTTAAACAGACCTTGATTAGACAAGCTGAGATGACCCAGCCTAGCAGCTTGCTGTCACTGGAGGAGGTAGTTTTGCTCTCTCTATCCCTCAGGTACCTTCTAGGGCCTCCCTGGTGCATACTGCAGCACTCCTCCAGCTCTGCTGAGCTGATTCAGTTCTCTAAATGGTCTAAAATTCACCCAGGAGTGAAAAGCACCTTGTTCTCTAAGAATGGGCTACTTTGTTGATGCATTTTTATCTTGTTGAGGTACATTTTAAAAGGGGATGAAGAACTACAAATTAGGTCCTGGCATGCTGTTGTCAGGACTTCTTTATTCTAGTCTACCTTTGATTGGTTTAGTGTGGACTTGGTAGTGTAGGTTGATGGTTGGACTGGATGATCTTGAAGGTCTTTTCCAACCTAGACGATTCTATGATTCTATAAAAGTCATTCTTCGGTGTTGTGGAGTTTGATGGCCTCCAAGGGATGCTGCAAGAAACGTGGACATTACCTTTTGCCATGTGGGCAATGGGACATAGGCCAGAGGGTAGATTTTACTCCTTTAGTTGCTATCAGCTTAAGATATTAATTGTTAATTTTCTAATTGTGATGTGGATTGTATCTATGAATAGAGAATACGATGGGTGAGTTTTAGAAACTACATGCAAGGTTTATTTAAGAAATTAAGCTGTTCCACAGTTCCTTGAAACTTTCAGAATTCCTGTTTACAAGAGCACCAAAGTCCCATTAAAAAAGGAGAAAAAAAAAAATCAGTAGGGACCTTTTTTTCAGTGATGAAATAGGTTAATTTCATAGCTGACTTGAAATCTTGTGACAAGTTATGGTATTCTATTATGCCATTATTAGTAGAAGAAATAATCCCTTGCAGCTGTGGTAACTCATGATAACGCACAATATATACCCATCAAGATATCTCCTGACAGCAATGAAATTAACTCGTGTCACCCCTGTGTCTAAGAGAATGTGCTTGCAGCTTCTTCTTAGTATGCTATTTCAGATACCAATGAATTGATATATGGGGAAAATGCATCTATTAGAAACAACTGCTTATACCAAAATTTTCACAGCCTGCATTGTACAATTGATGACAGATGTTTCAGGCAAGGTAAGCAGACATTATGGGTAAGTGATTGAAAGTAAAAGAATTCATAGTTATTGCTTATTTCTCAACTGTGTGTTTTCCTGAACTTCAGCAGGATCTGTATAACTGCCCTGCACAGTTACCATTACTGCCAGTACATCCTTGTTGAGATTGAAATCCGTTTCTGTGTCCTCTGGCTCAGAATCGGTGTGTAAGCCAAAGTCTAAAGCCATTGCAATGTCTGCTGTTGCAAGGAGCTATTTTGAAATTACAGGATGATGAAAAAACTATCTGTTACTTGAAAAACCTATCTGTTACTTACACCTTCTTTTTACCTCCTAAACTAATACTTCTAGTACAGAATTATCTATGTGTCTACAAAGCTTTGAGAACATTTCTATATGGCTAGTTCCAAATTGCTGGCATGAAAATATATTTTACAGTATTTCTAAGCAGAGGAAGAAAGCAAATCAGATGAGAGCAAACACATTTCAACAACACTTTAAGACTGTACTTTTAATGACTTTTTAAAAGAAGTGTTTTGAAATAACAATTGAATAAGAGATAAAACCTATTATTTACTGCCACACATATTCTCACTTTCTGACATGTTTCCATAATCAAACACTTCCCACATCACAAACGTTATCCAAACACTTTGTATTCCCAGCACAGTATGAGTTATCTTCAACTTAACTTCATGTATTGCTTCCCTGATGATTAGACAACTTCTGACTTTCATTTTTTATTTAAAACCACCAACAACAACTGAACTCCAAATTAGACTCATGGAATACCCTCAATTTAGCTCTTTTAATAAAATGGAAAAGTTGAAAGCAGCCTGGTCACAAGGGGAAGTGTTACTTAAAGCTTGAGTTTGGCCATCAGCATTACAGAAATAAAAGACAGCTTTAAAAATAGAGGCTACTGGCTTTACTGCTGCTCTGTGTTGCTTCCCTTGTGGCTAAGCAGCTTTTAGCTTTAAATTTTTATTAAATAAAAAAAACAAATAGAATGCTCCTTTTTTTTTTTTTTTTATTTGGACACATCCTATTTTGGGAAACAAAAGCCAATAACTGTCTAAAAATAAACAAAATACTGTGCAGAAGGTGTGATTCTCAACATTTGCAAGTTAGAAAAATATGAATTCTTCCTATAAACAAAGCATAGATTTATTCTGAGACTCACAGGCATTTAACAGCACGAACAGACACAAGCTGAATTTATAAACCACAGGGTTTTACAGCCTGTATTTCATACAGTGTGACATTATAAATTGTAAATTTACAGTATGCAATTAATGAAGATGTAAGAAGTACTGGAGCTGTGTCCCAAAGAGCAGTGCAATTATATCTTACCAGAAAAAAAAAAAATTGGTTATTGACGCTAAAACTCTACCACTTAGGTTTTCAAAGTGGCATGCAACATTTTGATGGCAGTCTACTGAGAGGCTAATATCCTTTGCTGGACTTTGAAAGTGTAAGGATAAACATTTTAAAGCCAGAGGTTACTAGGGGAAAGGTGTGTCAGTGAGTGTACGGTGCTGCAACAGTTTTGATTGCACAGCTTTGGGATTGCTATGTGGATCTTGCCTTCTGAACCTTCAGGCACCTCTACCCCCCTAAGACATTGAACCTCTTAACCGATACATTGATTTAAAGCTGTTTTAGAGAGGCCAGCTGCGATCCATCTGAAAAAGGTTAGATGCCTGGACCTATAAAAACAAACATGAGAGAGTATCTTTGCTGCACTAAAGTGGCTGCCTCCCACTTTTATTTTCAGCCTGTTTGCAAGTCTCTGTGCCTGGCCATCCTCCCGTAAACCACCTGCTACTGTTCCTGCAGATGTTGTGCTTTTGCTCTGGAGAAAAGATTGTAGAAATATGTAAATGGGATGCACACAGGCAGCATTTTCATAATTCCAGATAATTTTCATAAATTGTGTGTATTGTTCTACGGCTAGCTCTTATCCTTCATCTTTCAGCTCGCTTAAATATCACCTTGGAGCATTATTTATTTTCCTCTATTCAGCTTCTCTCTTTGTAATGCGTGGGTTGGAAGTATCTTTCAAAGTAAGCATGAGTCTTGTGCTGCATTTGTCAAGGAACAATGTACATTTGGGGAATCAGGAAACCGACAGAAAAGGTATCACATGGAATTGCAAGCATCATCAGAGGAATTACTAACAAATCAGAGAAGGTACTCTATTAATTACAAAAAACACTTTTATGTAGTATTTTTATCTCAGAAGGTTGCAAAGAGTACAACAGGGGCCCAAACCATAACAAATCTGTAAAACTAATTGCTGAGGATCAATTTTTGTTCAGGAAAGAATTCAGACTGGAACAGGTACAGCGGAAGGTTACTAGGATGATCAGGGCAAGGAGAAGAGGCGAGGCTGAAAGAGCTTGGATTGTTCAGCCTAGGAAAATGAAGGCTGAACATAGGATACTTTGACATAAAAGCATCAGAAGTTTTAAACACCAAGCAGACAGAGGAGCTGTTATAACTGGGTGTCAACATTGCTAACTGGCCCTGAACAACTTTTGCCTGGAAACAGTAAGATGGTTTCTAATGCTCACAGATTCTGAAATGCACTTCTGATGAGAGGAATAGTACCTAAGCAGTTCAGACACCAGTAGATGAATGGGATGATACATCATGTCTGTTTGTGATAGCAGGGACTTGATTTGATGAGCCAGAATGTCCCTTCCTGTCTAAAATTGTGATGTAAATTATTATAATTTTTAAATCTTAGTAAAATATACACGTTGATTGGGGCAGCAAGCTCAAGGCACAGAGCAGATGACTCAGATCTGTTAAAATAACTCACTTGGCCCACCCAACAAAAAGGTTGAATTAAGCTTTTTCAATAATGTTAAAACCTAAATAACATTACTGAAGTCTTCAGTTCTCTGAAAAGTTGTAACCGATCTGACTACACTGTAGTCTTTGGCAAATTATTTTGCTGATTGAAAGTTTCCCTTATTTTTGTATGCCTCAATTTTCTTTGGCTTCTGCTTTATAAAGAGACAAAAGGATAATTGAGAACGCACAGAATGCAGCATTGTTTTTGTCATTCTACCAGTGCAACAGTGCAATACGTTTCTTTTGGAAACATAAGGAAGAAAGTAAATAGTCAGTATGGAAACTCCAATCTGAGATTCAAGTTTTTTACACAGATTTTTGAAGTAATTTTATTTTCCCATATGATAACATCTGCTCATTTTCAAGGTACATTTAAATATAGTTCTTTTTTTTTTTAATAGAATTGAATGTTGTGAAGCTGGAGAAGTTTTGTAGCAGTAGAAGCTTCAAAGATGGAGAAGCAGCAGCTAAACTGCTGGAGAATTTAGAGCTCTGGTATTTGAAAAGACAATCTATCCTTGCAAAATATGTTTTAAAGTATATTGCTTAATAAGCATGTTCTCTGTCAGCTGCTTACTCCAGTGTTTTATGCTGAAAAAGTAAGGTATGTATGTGAGTAGTTTGGGAAAATATTTTCCAGAGAATGAACAAGGCTGAGAGCTAACTGAATTAATTATAAGTTGATGATGCAAATTAGGGGAATATATTTTTTCCCTGATTACTAAATATGTTTAGTGAAAATCAAATTCATTAGTAAAGAATAAACACACATGCTATAATTAAACTGTATTTACCTTTGACGTATGCCTGTTAGCTGAAAACATCCACAACTGGTGGTTATAAACTTTCTGATGAAAGTGTCTCCTGCCAAAACCCTGGTGTTCTGTTGAAGATTAAAGCAAATAACTTGTGGTTTCTTTATTATAGCTGGCTCTGACAGCATATATAAACTGACAGGAAATTTCCATTGAATACATGGTGTTTCAGGATTCTGCTAGATATGCATATGCACATGCAGCAAGGTTCAGTGGAATTTCAGCTTTAAGAGGAAAATGGTGGGATATGAATTGCTGAGGAGACAAGGCTTTGGGGATGTCCCGATTCCTTCCAAATTCTGTAGAGGGAGGTTAGAGTACCTGGCTACCTACGTCAAGCTTGGCACAAAGGAGTATTTTCTTCTTCCCTCCCTCCAACAGAAAACAAAATGTAAACATTTACCTGTTGGAGTAATTCCTAAACAGGCACTAAATGAGCTAACTCTGGAACTGGAAGCAATAAAGCTGCTTCAGACTGAGGTTACGCCTAAGCTAATTGCCCAGGTGCAGTGCCATGCTTCAGAGGCTATGCTGCTCCAAGTAATTGTAAAGTTACCTGCTTAGGGATGTCTAACATATTGCTTCATTGTAATATTTAGACATAACCCAAATGAATCATCAAAAAGCCAGAAAATATCAAAGCTGAAGTTCTTTCAGTTATTTTATATAATCACCTCTGGTATGTGCATTGCAGTAGCATTCTTAATTATGCAGCAACAGTATATTATTTCTGTGGGATCACTGCTTCAGTCACTGAACACACTTGGTGTCAAATAAGTCTAACCTGCACGGTGAATTACGATGATATAAAGTATTGTGTGTTATACTCTGTAATGTCTGAATGATGTCTTGTGAAACAGAATGATGTCTACTGCTTCTTGCACTGAAATAGGTATATAGCATGCAGTGCATGGAATGAGGATCAGCTGCAAGGTAAAGGTGTTTCATGGTTTCATAGACGTCTGGCTTTCAACCCTTTCTTTGCCAGAGACTTTGTGTATGACTTGCTGGAAGTTCCTAAGGATGTCTCCATTTCAGTTATTTGATAGTAAAATGGGGGGTCATAATACTTCTTGGTTAAACAGGGGATTTCTTACAGGTAGTGTATAAAGCTTTATGAAGCAAACTAAAAGCTAACAGAGCATCAAATGAAAATCTAGGAAAGAAAGTAAAATCTTTATTCAGGGCAGGCCTTGGCCAGCATAAGGTACAGGAGCCACAGTTTTGAACAATAAAAAGTAGTGTTGAATATTTTTTTCTTGCAGCAGTGAAGGGAAAAACAGTATGTGTTCACATAAGAATGGATTACAATATCATGCAAATTACTCTGTGCCATATCATGACTTTTGAGTGCTTCGTTTGCAGACCTCTCATGTTCTAATGCAGCTTTTCATACTTTGCCTCTTCTGTCTGTTAATGTATTTGAAGGTACAACAGTCTCTTTTCAATCACCTATCCTTAACTCAGCTGACTAGAAAAGGAAATGAAAGGCCAAATAGTTAAGTGACTGGGGGTGTAGAAGGCAAGTTTTCTTCTCAGGTGTATCACTATCTTTCTAAATGGCTTGGAAAAGGCTTACTACTTCTTTGTGTTCCTGTGATTCTTCCCACCTTGTATCTCTTGTACGTATTTAGACTATCAATGGGTGTGTAGAGCTGGGCTGTCTATTAGTAAAAATTTGAATAGTGCATAGCACACTGTAGGCCCAATTTCATCTGGATTGTGTAGGCATTAGGAAGTACAAGCAAACATGTTAGTAGATGAAATTCTCTAATTAAATGTGTAAAGGAGCATCAGCTGGAAGCAGGTAACATTTAAATGGGTAAACATAATAATCCAAAAAATCTTGTTTTGCATATATTGAAGTCAGCAAAACATCAGAATACAGATTTACACTTCTGATACCAGAAAAGCTTGTCTCATCTGACCATTAGAAATCATTAACAACTTTCTACCCAAGTTTTTCAGAACCTGAAACTTCTCTCCTAGAAGAGTTTGCTACTTTTCTGGTACTTTTCCAGGCATATTTTAGGGTCAGACACATGAAAACCCTTAAACATTAATCCAAGAATCACTTTGGAAAATGGGTTGCTTAGCCATTCTGAACTTCAGCATTTCCAATGGTAGAATAGGAAATGTTTTCTCATTCCACATCAGTTGAGATGCTTTGTGCCTAGTTCCTGGTTGTAAAATTGCTTTCAGATACCTCAGTACATGGTACAGTAGACATTAGACATGGAAAGTAGTATTACTAAGTTTGTGTGTATTATGTTCTGATTACTGTATAAACCTAATGTCCACTGGAACAAAATAATCCTTTAGACCTAGGCCACTCAAGTAGATGTAAAAAATATATCTGTTCATATATAACAATAGGCTATTACAACTTTGTATTTTGCAATTTTTCTGGAAAATTGCAGGTTAAATTATTGAGCCAAAAATCTGTCTGAGGTTTTTTCATATTTTATGCCATCTTATCCTGTGAAGTTGAAAAGCAAAATCCCTTTTCTATAGCATGTCAAAGAAAACACAATGTAGCTTATGTAGGGTTCCATGCATTCTTTCCAGTGTGTATAGCTAAACTAACTCTCTGTTATTTGTGAAGACCTTCATGCTGGCTAAGTTATCATCCTAATTTGTGGAAACCATATGGTATTGTATCAGAAATAGTCTGGCCAGCAGGGCTAAGGAAGTGATTGTGCCCCTGTACTCAGCACTGGTGAGGCTGCACCTCAAATACTGTGTTCAGTTTTGGTCCCTTCACTACAAGAAAGACATTGAGGTGCTGGAGCATGTCCAAAGAAGGGCAACAAAGCTGGTGAAGGGTGTTGAGAACAAGTCTTATGAGGAGCAGCTGAGGGAACTGGGGTTGTTTAGCCTAGAGAAAAGGAGTCTCAGGGGAGACTGTTCTGCTCTCTGCAACTACCTGAAAGGAGGTTGTAGTGAGGTGGATGCCAGTCTCTTTTCCCAGGTAACAAGTGATAGGATGAGAGAAAACAGCCTCAAGTCGAGCTAGGGGAGGTTTAGATTGGATACTAGGAAAAATTTCTTCACCAAAAGGGTTGTCAAGTATTGGAACAGGCTGCCCAGGGAAGTGGTTGAGTCCTCATCCCTGGAGGTATTTAAAAGATGTGTAGATGTGGTGCTTAGGGACATGGTCTAGGGGTGGACTTGGCAGTGCTAGGTTAACGGTTGGACTTGATGACCTTAAAAGTCTTTTCCAATCTAAACGATTCTATGATTCTATGATTCTTTGTTTTGTTTTCCTAATATGGAAAGACTGGTCTTGGAACCCCAGTTAGCTTTGTCTTGTGTACATTGCATTGCAGCATATGGTGTGTATATACCACAAGATATAGATGAGGGGCATGGTCTTCAGTTCACAGGTAAAAATTCGCGTTCAGAACATTTTTCATGTCTTTTAATTAAAGTAATACTAGTTCCCTTCTTCTAATTCTGTCCCCTAATGATCAGGATTTGATTTTATTTGAGTCTTATGACAATGATATTTTAACGAATTTTGAATTTTTGGGAAAGCTATTCTTATAATTTCACACAGTTCAGAGTTTCAGTCAGTACCTACAACCAGCAATGAAGTTTCAGATTCAGCAGCTACAGGCCACTTCTGAACTCTTGTGCCTCATGGAGGCTAGATCTAGCGGCAGCTGCAGCAATGACTGGTGCTGCTGCATTGTACAGCTGGGAAAAGGGCTCACTTCAGCCATCCTTACAGAATTGCTATTCTCTTTGCTTTGGTATGGAAGAGAAGTTATGGAACAGTTTTCTATTTCAGAAAAGGTGGAGGGATGTTATTTAGAAGTGTAGGGTATGTTTTAAACCAGAAGATGAAAAAATGTCCCTGAGTAGCAAGATAGATCATACACCTGGTACATGTGGTAGTCCTAAGGAAAAGAGGTGCCAGTAGTAGAAAACGTATTATTTGGAAAGGAAATATACAATAGGTGGGGCCTTCATATTTCATAGAATCGTAGAATGGTTTGGGTTGGAAGGGACCTTTAGAGGTCATCTAGTCCAACCCCCCTGCAATGAGCAGGGACATCTTCAACTAGATCAGGTTGCTTAGAGACCCTTCCAGCCTGACCTTGAATGTTTCCAGGGATAAATCTACCCTCTTTCAGTTTAAAACCATTACCCCTTGTCCTATCACAACAGGCTCTACTAAAAAATCTGTCCCCATGTTTCCTGTAGGCCCCCTTTAAATATTGAAAGGTTGCAACAAGGTCTCCCCAGAGCCTTCTCTTCTCCAGGCTGAACAACTCCAACTCTCTCAGCCTTTCCTCATTGAAGAGGTGTTCCACCCCTCTGATCATTTTTGTGGCCCTATTTCTCAGAAATGAGATCAATACCTTCTTGGCTTGTGTATTTTTTTTTTTATATTTTAAGCTGTCAGTCCTGTTCAGTGTATGTCCAGTTCAAAATAAGGTCTCAAAATAAGAAGATGGCCATACAATCCATTAAGACATTCTCATAATATTTTGGCTCAGAGCGTGTGTTCAGGCTCAGAAGATAGTAACGTTTGCTATGTCACATAAAAGTGGATTTAAAATGCTAATAAATGGAGTTCTTTCCCCTTAGATCTTTCACACCTTCTTAGCACATAGTAAATATTATATAAAATGGTGGAGGGTCATACTACTTCTCTTCTAGTGCATAAGAGGATGGATGGATTTAATTCAGTTTAGATATCTGACCCTAGTAGATTCTCCTACCCAGGGTTAGCCACTTTACCCCTCTAGTCTGTCCTCTGTAGCTCTGACCCCGATTTTCAATTTCAAAGGATGTTCGGTAGCAGGGGAGCAAAAAGCTGCCCACTTCATTGCTGCACAGTGCTTTAGAGTTAGGCAATCAGCTTACAGCAATTGCAACTCCCCATTTTATGAATTCCCACCAAATCCTTAACTTTTTCAGTAAAGTTATATGCTGCCTTCTCCTCCTTTTCTCTGATGGCCACACTTCCAAACCATATGTCATGGTGCTCACGCCCAGACCTGGTGTGCAATTCTTATTCCTAAACTGACCTTGCTGTGACCCCAGGCACTCACTCTGCCTGTGCTGATCTGGTTAACACTACACAGATAATGAGGTCTTCAAATTTTGTTTCCAGGGATTGTTTCCTACTGCATTATTTTGATTATAAAATACTGCTCTATCTGTACATACGTATCAGGGTGTCACAACTTACATACGAATATGTATTAGCATTTCTTCAATCAAGCAAAAACTTGCACATTTTTTCTTCTTTAGCTCCTGCTTCATTACTTGTGATTCATCATTTCCAGTGTTGTGTTCTGATAAATCTTCAACACGGTTTCATTTTTCTGCTATTATACAGTGTCAACTAGCTCACAAAACCAGAAGAATAGTTATTAAAATGTTCACGCTTCACAAATAATATTTTGACTGTTGGATAGATATAAAAGTCCAGTAGGAAAAATATTCTGACATGATTTGTAACGTCCTATCTTTCAAATGGCAAAAAATATCAAAATATAATTGAAACAGCCTGCTCATGATGCAATCCCCTTCCCATTTTCAAATGAATGAAGGAAGCACACAGTATGCATTTTTCTGTGAATCTCAGGGCTTAGATCTACACAATATATCTATTGAGGCAGACAGTTAAGCAACTTTTCACAAAAGAAAAATACACAACAAATATTGTGATTGTTTTGATAGTGTGTGACTTAGAATTCATTACTGAAAGTATTTCTATATAATTTTAATTTTAATACATAATAATGAGATTAATTTGTCTATGAGTATTTGCAGGATTTAGGCCATCATGTTTAATGGAATGAGAGGGTGAAGGTGGAACCGTGAAAACACAAGTCATCTTGTTAAAATGAAACCATTAGCTTAATACAGGATGCAGAAAATATACTGAAGAAATTCCTCTTGTTAAATGTTTACGACACACGCTTTGTTTGAAAAGCAGAATGTTTAGCTCTCCCTCTCCCTCTGTAATGTGTTGACCAGATTTTTTCCTGCAGATTCCTTTGGGCAGGGAAGCTACTTTGTGTAATGTAAGATTAACAAAATATCATCTGAATGAAATGTTGATAGACTTGTGCATGAAATACAGTAAACTGTGCCTTTTCTATATATTCACTGTAATATAAAAAGTGAGACATGATAGACCTGTATGTCTAGAATATATACTTATGCATGGACACATATGTCTGAAAATAAAATATACACATGAATATGTTATATAGGTGCCTGTCTTCTCCCTGCAAGGTTAAGCTATCTGATTAAATCAAACTCTATTCTTTCTGTTTCATCCATCACTACCAGCAGATAGCAGAAACAGCATGCACCTTCTGAAATATTTTTTTTTGTTTTTATGATGTGTGAGGCAGAAAGAAAGGAGGTTTAATTTAATCTGTTGGACTGACTTTGCAGACATGATAGTAACAGAAGCAGTATCTTCAGCTAAGTAAGCTGAACAAACATGACATGGAAATCAAAAAGGAGTTTATAAATACAATACTTAAGCCCCACTTCTATCTGCCCCATTTATGAGGATACTTGAACAAGCCACCTCCTATTACAAGCAAATTTGCCATAAGCAGGCTGGTGTTTTTTCTGTTGTTGAGGTTTTTTTGTTGCTGGTTTTTTTGCTTTTTTCCCTTCTATTTCTCTTTTCCTTGTTTCTTATTAACTTTCTGGAAGATCCCTTTGATCTATGTGCTCATATTATTCAGTGAATTTTTCATTTGGTTACAAGTAAAAATAGAAGACCCAGAACAGCTATAATGTGCTTTGGTCTATACTGAATCTAGTCCTTCAAGGCAGTTATTGCTTTGCATTTGTTTTTTACAGTGATACATATTTATTTAATGAAACTGTCTTAGCAATAATGCAGGTTCTGAGGAACAATTTTCTAGTTAAAAGCTTTTTAAATTGGAAGTGAAATCAGAAGGGTTTGATTTTTTTAATGACTTTTCCATGTAGAATGGTTTGGTTTGGATGCCAGTAAAATTTAGAGTAAAAGGAAATTTAGGGTATATTATAGTGATAGAAACAACATGTGTTTCTTTGAGACCTCTATCTCACCTCTTCCTCACCCAAATAAACTCAGCCCAAATTTGAGTTGCAAATTAAAAAATACCTAATCCTAACACTTTCCTTGTTTAGCACTCACAGTGTTTGCAGACTGCCATGTGTTCTGAAACAAAAGGTAAAAATACTTTTGAGAGTCTAACTATGCAAATAAATGCTTATTTTCACTACCAAAGTAGCTGTTTAAAGCATTAACATTTCACTTCTTGTTTTAATTCAGTTTCATGCTAGAGTGTGACTTTCAATGTACCAGCAATCTCAACAGTTTCTTTATGAAGAGAGTCAATACTTAACATTTGCTATTCTTATCTGCATCCATCCTGGAAAGGACTTTAGTAACTAAGGTAGTTACAAAGCTTGAAATGTATTTTATAGATACTTCAAATGTAACTTTGGACATGCCATAGTTTTCAGCTCTGTTTAAGGGAAGAGTTAAGGTGGATTTCAACCACCTCTGTTATTTCCAATTTCAAAACTGAGTGCAGGGTAACATGTGAATTTGAGCCATTGTGTAATTTTAGCAGCTTCCTCCACTACAACAAATGGGTTTTTTTGTTGTTGTTGTCTGTGAATGATAATTTAGTTTGCCACTTCTGAGGAATTATGTACCCTAGGTTTGACTGCAAGGCAATGCTGAGACTTTGGGAAATGTTTGTTCAAGCTTATACGAGTTCCTCTACAGAAACCGTATGACAGCAAAAATTCTCCTTCACCAGGTCCAAGCTCTGGTTATGATTTTATGTTAGTACAGTAGGGTAAAACTTCTGTAGTCCATGTGAGATCCTTCCTCGTATATTCATTAATTGTTGAAATTACCCTAGGGGTATAAAAGTAGAGATTGACAGTATTCAGAATTCACTGATATAGAATGTCAGCTTTATAAATTTGTTACTTAATGTACTCTTCAAATTGTCAACTATCAGCTTTTTTGCTTCCTTGCCAAGCTATTCTAGCACTGACAAAAAGTTTTAGTAAGGAATGGTGTTAGGTTTTTACACTTTAAGAGAAGTTGATTCTGCCTATGAAGTCCTCTTGGGTAGCAATGAAATACATTCTCAAATGGACATAGTGCAGAGAGAAGCAATGGTGTTATGCTAAAGCTCCCATGTTAACCTCATTAACAGAAGTTAAATACAGGATAATTTAGCAATGACTGCAATATATAAGAACAGATGGCTGGTGGATGACTTCCTTCTGTGTACTGAAAAATTCCAATTAAGGCAAAATTAAATGAATTAATAATATCATAAAACTGCTATTCCACTTTTTACTATGGATTATGCCCTCCTTAGCAGGGAAAATTGCATTAATTGCTTCAAGAAAGGAACCATTCAGTGGCTGCAGAGGACTTGGTGGTGAACTGTTCCACTTCCTGCCATTGCACAGTTATACATAATGTGACCACATGGAATTCACAAATCTTAAGTAGGAAAAGAGCGCAGCAAGTTTTTTGCTCCAAAACCAAAGCACTCTGTCATTTAAGTAACTGGAGAATCTCCAAGACATGTATCATAGTATAAAAAATTTTTATCCATGCTGGGTAACCACTACAAAGAGATATGCGTAAGAATACCTGACATTACACTCCTTATAGGACATTATTATGTTTGGTGCATTGCATATCCTGCAAAAATATTTTTATACTATGTTCCATAAGCAGCGCTAAATATGATTGTACTAATAAGCTTTCTCTGCATATAGTAGGTGGTGATTTTGCCTGTGATTTTGGCTGTAGAGAGGGTTAAAAGTGAGTGACGAACTACCTTATACTGCTTTCAAATAATTTATTTCAATTGATAGCATTTCGCTGTATCTTTGAATAGGAAATTTTGACCTTCATTTGTATGAGGTGTTAATTCTTTCTAGTGAGTGAGACACTGAATCAATGCTTGCTGTTTTCTAGGTTTCTGTGACCCAGTCTTGTCCAGGTCTCTGAGGCCTAGTTCTGCTCAGGGTATCATAAGGGTACAATCTGTACGCTGCAAACAATATCCTTACTGTGTCAGCAAAGGGTGGATTTACACTTTTTATTTATTATTTTTCTAAGTGTTTCATGGCCAAACTCACCTCACATCTGGTCTGTTCAGATGCAAGTTCCCACAAAGGTAAGGGCTTGAGGTAAATTCTGAAGCAAAAGTCAGAGTTTATAGGCTTTTTGTTGAATCCAGCATGGACATGTTGTGTACCTGGCAGTCAGCCTAAATGATACATACTGCCGACCTGCCCAGCTGTGGTGCATTGGGCTTGGATGCATTGGTTATAGTTACAGTTGCGAGAGTCCTTGGATGCATTGGGTATAGCTGCGGTTGTGAGAGTCCTTGAGGGTCCTTCCTTCAGCCCTGACATCTCAAATACTGAGGGATGATGTGGTCTGTGGTAGCCTGGCCTCAGACTACCCTCACCGTGTAATAGTGTGGCCATACTTCATGTGGTCTGGAGTCGTCCTGCAGTTGCTGGAACATCATGACTGTAGACAACCAGAGCTTTGGTGTCTGCTTCTGAGCTAATCTCCCCAGCTTCCCTGTATCGTCAATGGAGAGAAAGAGAGACTTATGGAATGATTAGGTGAATCGCACTGCAGAAGTGCATGTCCTCTCTAGAAACTACACAAGCAAACCAGATAAATGAGCTGTACATATCTACAGGTTAGCTATAGGTGATCTAGTGAATCCCACTCAGGCATGCTAAAGATTGAATATATAAAAGGTCCATGGAATACTTTCCTCTTTTAGTGTTTCATAGCAGCATGAATTGTCTAGGAGCATATATCAATCATGTGGAAAGTGTAGAAGAAAGCACATTAGCCTGTAATTGGACCCTGGCTTGTGTTAGTTATTATATGTCTACCAAGTAAGTTTGGAACAATGGCAGTTGCATCCTTATAAACATGTGCAAATAACATCAGAGAAACCAAAATGCATCAAGGCAAATCTCTTAAACTGAACTTTATGAGAAAACACATTATCAGTTACAGAAGACGACAAATAGTTATATGGCACCTGACATTTTGTACTATAAGGATTTCTATTAAGCCACAAAGGTAACACAGAATCCTTAAAGATATAGATATTTGACTGTAATACACACTGGACTGTGCAGCTAATTAAATTGTGACAATTGTCCATACTATATGCTTATATCAGCATTAAGCCTCTGTACCCATCACTCTAGCAGGACTTCTGGAGACCCCAAAGGAGATGAGTGATGTGCCTCCTTAGTGCTGAAATGTACTGCTCAGTTGTTGCAGCAGCAGGAGATTGTAAGATCAAGAGGCTTAATAGCTTTGGTACAAGAGACAGTGCTACATTAAATGCAGTAAAATGCAAGAACTTACTGTACGTTCATAGCACTGCAAGCCCACTAGTTATACATAAAGGGGCTGACAAACTGCACGTCTGTAGAGTTTGTAAGTTAAGCAAGTCTAAGAAGAGTCTTACTGTATGTCATTTCAGACAGTGGTTTTATCTGAAAACTATTTGTTGTGTTTCTGAAAATCTTGCCTACCAAAATATTGTCTCACATGATTGCAAGCCCATCAAAGATGGGGTTGTTTTATAGCATGAGGTGCAAAACTGAAACTGTAAACCCATTTTTCAACATAAGTGTTAAATATTTTGCTTTTACTTATTTTCTAACTGTTTCAAACAAGTTGTGACATTTATTACCTTATTGTTTGTGGTGCATCTTCATACCTTTACTTCTCATCCTTATTTGTGTGGTAAATGTGAGGATTAAAACAAAAGATGAAAGATTTTTGTTTTCATAAATTGAATTAGTAGAATATTTTTCTCTTTTTTGCTTTTTTATGTTACTATGTAAAGCCCCATTTTAATTTTTCCTAACAAAAATATTAGTACAGAACAGTAATGCAAAGGCTTTCATAACATATTTTGCAGACCTGAAGCTTAACATTGAAGATAAACTTCCACCTTAGATATTACACAAGACTGTAATAACCTACTTGCCCTTTTACTTACCCATGCACTCTGTCACAAACTGACATGTTAGCTCAGGTTCTTTGCTATAATAGCATTCTTCTTCACAGCAAAGACCGATTTTACTGAGATAGGTCTCCATGAAGAGGGGATTGGTTTGTGTCCACTCTCAGCCTTTTGGCTGCTCCACCTGTACAAACTGCCCCTAATCCTTTGCTGCTGAAGCTTTCTGAGCAGCATCAGCCACCCAGTCTGTCTCCTACCTCTTCTGTGTTGTCTCCAGCTTATGTTTTTCCATCTTGGAATACAGCTGTTTCTGCTGCAGAGTGAGCTCTGTTAACAGTACTTGTGTAACTAATTTGCCTATGTCTATGTCAGGTTGGGGCTGATTACCTGAGGGTAACTTTGCCTCAACAGCTTCTTTCGGGCTTGGTTCTATGAGCAGTATCTTTTAAAGTTTTTCCTGCATATTTCATTTTTCTTTCTCAGACTAATTGTTCACATTCCAGCTTACAGAGTTCACAATATGTTTTTGACTGGCTCATTTTACTTTGCATAAGACATTTTTTCAAATGAAATTCCTTTACACAGTTTTTCAGGGGAAATTCTGCCTTTTCTCCAGTGAAAGGTTTCTCACACATTGTTGTGTTTTTGTTTCTTTTTCCTTGCAGACTGGCACCTTGTGGCTGGCAGAAAGCTTTGTTTTGGGTTTTTCTGCCTTATGTGGTTTTCCCAAAAATGAAAAAAAACAAGCAAACAAAACAAGCAAACAATAAAACAACCCAAAAAACTCCAGAAAATAGGAAAACAAAAGATTCTGTGCATCATGTAGAGGTGGCAGGGCTTACCAGTAAACCTACCTCTCAGTTATTATCAACCATTAGAATGAGAGGGAGTAAATGTTCATCACCTTCCCTGTCTGTTGCATAAAAGAAAATGATCTTGCTAGTATTTACCCAGTGAGCAAATTACATAAAATTATGTGGAGTTACAAATGTTTACTAGTGGTATCATCTGGTACCAGAAAAACAGACTTCCATACCCTGTCCATTCCTTTTATTCCAAGACCTCTTGAACTCTTACAGCAAATAGAAAGGCACAGCAGAGAGCCTGCTTCCAGCTTCCACCCTGGAATCTCTGCACATCCCCACTGCAGGGAAGAGCAAGCACTCTGAAAAGTGTTAATTATCTTCACACCATGGTATTCCTAGAAATCCCCTAACAATAACCACTTTGCACCTTTGGAAGTGCAGCCAAGATAATGGATTTTGGCATTAGGCTGTTCAAGGCTCATTATTAGAATAAGATGACTTGAACATGTGTGTGGACCTACTTCCTGTCCTCTTGACTTTTGAGTTTGCATCATCCTTCTCTAATAGTCATTACCTTAAGAAGACCTTGACAGCCATGGCGTCTTCCCAAGCTCTCTTCCTCTGCATCATTGTTCAGGCATGTTGGTAGGAAATTCCAGGTCTTGGAAGAAATATTAATTTATATTTGGGCACTCAGATCAGTCATAACTTGTGACAGCCCTAGTTATGAAGAGGGATAACAAGGAATAAGCAGAAAGTCCTCTGCTATTAGAGACTACAGGCACAATGGTTCTTTCAGCAAGAAATTATATCCCTTTCCAATTTCACATATCTTGTTCATTTGTCAAGATATACTTGACCAATTCTTCTCATCTTCTAATTTTTTTTCAAGAGTTTTGCAATTACTTTGAGGTATTAATAGCTGAAGGAATGTTTCAGAATATAAGAATTGTGTTCTAAACTCCATTTAATACTGTAGACATGGCTGCTAGTACTTTATTCACAGTTGTGGTGTTGCAGAGGTAATCAAGGTTGCAATGCTTTAGTTTCCCTAAGGAGGTCCAATCCACAGCTGACAATGTCCTGTCTGAGGGAAAAAAAATCTATTCAGTGATGAAGTGCTGCAGTCATTAAACTGCAACATTGCAATCAATGTAAATCTTCCATTGGCCCAACAAAAGAAGGCAAAAATATGATCAGTGCCCTGTGAGGCCTAATTTCTTTCAGCTTTCTTTCCTTTTCATACTAATTAAAGGCAAAAAAGCTTGTGTACTGAAGAAAACTTCTGGTTCAGGGTCATTGACTCCCTGTGTGTCAGCACTGAGACAGATCTTTGTGGAAGGTCCATTGAAAAGGCACAAAGCAATTCTCCTTTTCATTTTATATCAGCAACTTTTCCTTCTCCATATCTTTTAATGAACAAGTTGTCATGCTTCCACATGGAATAACACTTTGACAAGTGGTGAATAGATGCTATTAGCATAGTTACACTAACCAAAATTTTATCTGGAGCCTCCAAATCCTACTGGTGTTTCTTTGGCTGTGTTTCCTATAAAGCCATGCTTAGCAGGATTTGGATATGTATTTCTGTTAATCTCAAGGGGGCACATTCTGCAATGGTAGTTTCATGATATTTAAAAACAAACAAACAAAAAAACCCAAAACCAACACCACAAAACCCCACAAAGGCTGGAGTTCCATACTGACCTAAGAAGCTTTGAAGGCTTAATCGCTAATCTGGAAAATGAATGATGATATCTGCAGTGGTGATTCTGTCACATCAGAAGGAGACTGATTCATATCTTTCAGCCTGCAAGATAATTTACATAGGTTTCCTGGTTTCAGCTGGGATGGAGTTAATTTTCTTCCTAGTAGCTGGCATAGTGTTGTGTTTTGGATTTAGGATGAGAATAATGCTGATAACACACTGATGTTTTATTTGTTGCTAACTAGTGCTTACACTAGTCAAGGACTTTTTCAGCTTCCCATTCTCTGCCAGTGAGAAGCTGGGAGAGGGCATGGCCAAGACATCTGACCCAAACTGGCCAAAGGGATATTCCATACCATATGACATCATACACAGTGTATAAACTGCGTGGAGTTGGCCAGGAGGCAGAGAAACCATTGCTCGGGGTCTGGATGGGCATCGGTTGGCAGGTGGTGAGCAATTGTATTGTGTATCATTTATTTTCTATATTCTACTATTATTATTATTATTATTACTACTACTACTATTATCATTTTCCCTTCCTTTTCTGTCCTATTAAACTGTCTTTATCTCAACCCACAACTTTTACTTGTTTTCTTCTTTTTTTTTTTTTCCTATTTTCTTCCCCATCCCATTGAGTGAGTGAGCAGCTGTGTGTTTAGCTGCCTACCAGGTTAAACCACAACAGGCCTTTACTGTTAAAAAACAAATTCACCATAAGTCAACATCACTTCTAGTCTAATATCATACCATTCAGTATGGCACCAGAAATCCTGACCTCAGTTCTTGCTTTCTTTATCCTTATTAGTGGACATTCTTCCCCAGAAAGATCTTAAATACTTTGAAAGTTAGTGAATGATTGCTCTGCTCTCAAGTGTCTCATCTGGTCCCACCAGTTTTGTGTCATCTGCAAACTTGATGGGGGTGTACTCAGTTCCTTCTGTCATATCATTGACAAAGATAGTAGAAAGACGTGCAAGGATAGACCCTTGTGGTTCTGGAGGTTCCCTGCCTCCAGTTAGAGTATGACTCATTAATTGCTACCCACTGACCCCAATCATCCCACTAGTTTTTTTACTGATCCAGAGTGTAACATCCTAGTATGACATACATATGACAGTATTGTGAGAGGTGGTGTTGGTAGTCTTAATAATGCTAAGGTAAAAGACAGTCACTACCTTCCCTCACTCACAAATCCATGAGTCAACATTTTATGTTTGCATTGGGGTCATCATATGCAGATAATAGCAGATGATACTATCAACATGTTCTGTATCAGAACTCAAGATGGAATGAAAACTCATCTACATTGCAAGGACATGGTCAGTCTATTGACAAACTTCATTGAAACATTTTCTTATAGTTTATCTGCCCATAGCCCAAAACTTACTAACAATAAGTTCAGACATTTTGAGAAAACAGAGTATGTGAAGATGTTTTAAAAGATACATTCAAGGACTGGGAGTATGCCAAGAGTGGTATTTTTTCCATGGAAGTCAAAAAGAAACACGGGTCTTCCTGCTTGATTTATCCTAATCAGAGAATTTGATACATTCTAATTTCCAGTTCCTCCTATGTCTGAAGTCATCCAGTCATGGAGATGCTGGCATGTGGCAACTCTGAATCTCCTGACTCTAGAAAGGATGAGATAGTTTTGGTTAAAATCTTGAGGGTCTTTCAGTGTGGGACACAGTAACCACATCACTATTTCTAGACTTTCTTGGGTTGGATACATCACCTTATTCAATTTTCTCTACTTCTTCTTGTGCATGGTGGAGAGATCTTGGGTCTGGGCTATAAATTTTCTGGCATTCTAACATCACAAAAGATTAAGTCAAATGGATTGTATTTTCCAGCAAGTGAGAAAATCAATTGTTTTCTCTGTTTAAGTTCCTATACTTCCTACAGCCAAAGTTCTACCATTTCTATTTAAATTTACTTGATATTCTGCCTCAGAGTAAGCATGGCTGATTTTCTTTCATTTAGCTTCTGAAATGATTTTGGTCATTTTCTAGGTCAGAAACATTAACCATAAATGGACTAAAGACCTGGTGAGCAGGCCTTTTGAAACAGAAACCCACTGATTTCTCTGTCATTCAGATTCATTAAAACAGTGGTATTGACAGCTAGAAGAATATAAGGAAGAATTTAGTTCATATAGCAGATTCTGTTTACACTCCAACTTTGGGAAGGATGTAGTTCACCTAAAGTAGTATCAGAGTTTAGCTTGAATCCAGAAACTAACGTGCTTTTAATAACAGGCCTTGAAATACCTCAGTCTCTTGTCTTCAAATCTGAAACCATATTCTACACCTTAAATTTTGGGCATACGTCATTTTTGTATATGGACTAGAAGAGGCTCTTTGCAGTTCATCACATTGTATCTGCAGCTAAGTTGTACGACTAACGATCTAAACTCAGAGTACTTCTCATTGGATAGCAAGCTCCATAAGGATACCTTGGAAAAATTACTGAGACCAATTATCTTGCTTTGATTAGGGGACACTTTACTTAAGGAACTTCAGGGATCTAGGAAACAAACATCTTCATGCTTGATTGTTTCAAGCTGTCATATGGAACTCAGTTCATACTTACTGTTGCTGAAATCTCATGGTTTGAAATGCCAGGGGGATAGAGCTGGTGAATGGGATGTTGATTCAAATGGGGAAGGAAGATTGTCCCTCAGGCTTGATTCATCAGTGGTCCTCCTCTAAGTAGATGGTGGTTTGTAAGGAGTATTACTTGGGGTCATGCAGAGTTGGAAGGAATAAATAGGCAAGTGCTTTAAGTGAAGAAAAGATGTACTTGTAACTTGTTTCCCTAAACCTCCATTCACAAGCCATTCTTCCTCCCTTCTAGTTTCTGAAGTTTTCCAGGGATTTAGGAGCTGACAAGAAAGAAGGATTTGCATTGTAAGACTGTGTGTTCAGAAAAGGGTTGGCTGATGCTGTAGTTAGGGCTATGAACAGGTAAATGTAACTGACAGAAATTGTACGTAGGGCTGTCAAAAAGTGTTCTCACATATACATTCACACTACACTAATAAAGAAGCTGTCTAGATGGATGTACATGGAAGTTCTTCTAACAGGCCTCACCATAACATCAGCTACCTCCTGCCTGAGTAGCTTCTGTATAGGTACAGTGTAAATATAGCTGTAGACAATGCATTTCAAAGACCAGTTGTAGCCAAATAACCCTAGTTTTCAGGCTGAGATATATCCTTCAATTATTTTTTTTAATTCAAAAGAAACAAAGAAAATTCTTTCTTGCCATTATCTTTGTTTATATACATTTTGCATACTATTAATGAGGAAACAGAGTAAAGGGTTTGTTTTTTTTTATTTAGTATCTCTCAGTTAGTATCTTTATTTTTATTAGTATCTCTCAATTTTTAATCATCCAAATACCTCACAAACTAATGGCCTAAATATGGTTATAAAATTATTGGGATTAAAGCTTTACCCTGATCTGATGACTTCTTTTAATTACCTGCCAATAAACACATATTTATCAAGACTATATATTTTTTCATCAGTAGTCTTTTTTATATTAAGTTTATAGTCCACCTTTTGTTTCAAAGGACTTTACAAGCTACAAAGCATGTGCAATAGTCATTTTCTTTATATGGTGCTTGGGGGCATTACACAACAAAGTACAAATAGCTTATCCTTCACCCCCACTGAAATGTAGTCAACTCTGAAGTGAAAGGTGGCAGCTTTTTAATAGCAAAAGAAAAACACTATATCTAATTAAAGCTGCAAGCTACATGTAGTTAGAAAGAATGTGGTTGTTCAAACTTGAATCTTACATATGACTTATTATTCATTTTTCTGCACTTCCTCCCCCTCTTCACTTTACATGCCAGGAGAGGAAAATGCCTTAATGTACGACTTGCTCTTTACTTAGACCTTTTAGTTATCCTCTGCTGTTTTGCAGGACTTTCAGAACTGTTTGAGCTTGATCCCTCTATGTTAGCTGTGAAAGAATCCAACAGCTGCCGCTTCATCTGAAGGATTTCTGTGGGGAAAAGGGGTTCTTTTAAACTAATTCCTCAGGCTGCTCACAACCTGGACTTTCCTCTTTAGATGTCCTCCGTGGCTCCCTAACACTTTTGGGACTCTTTGAGCTGCCTGAGCTGTCTTCCTTTCCTGATGGTGGCATTTTCTCTTCAAAGAAAAATTTTTGCTGCCCCTCTGTTCTGTGCAGGGAGAAAATGCCGTTAAAATCAATGTGGTTCTGCAGCCAGGTAATAAGCATTTTAAAATATATATCTGCTTCTCATTTGTTTAAAATCTGCTAAATCCTATAGCAGTTAAACAGGTACAAAGTGATTTTCCTTTAATGTTGCTTCCTTCTGATAGACTGTGCAATGAAGCTGCATCAGTTTCAAAGGTTTCCCACTCCCTGCCTAGAATAGAGCTGTTATAGCAATAGCCCTTTGAAAAGGAAATGGCAAATGGCACCAGCAGGACAGGCAGACAGCTTAAGTCAGGTTCATGTAGCCCCAGAAGTGCTTGGAAGCAGAAGAAGACATATGAAAGAGGGCAGAGGGAAGAGAGCCCAAACTTAGAAAAATCTGTTGAAAGAATTAATTGAAAAAGTCACCCCACCCCAAACAAAGCAATACCACTTGACAGCAGAGGATAACAGCTGCAAAGACAGTAGCTGTAGCTGTACAGGGCTCCTACACTTGTGCAAATACTGCAAGACCGGTTATTTAAAACAAAATTTTTAAAAAAAAAAAGTATTCAGACTCGAATCCTCTCCTTTCAAAGAGATTATTAGGTACACATTGCGTTTGTTTTTTGAAAGCATTTCTTATGTTTAATATGACCACTCTAATAGTAGTTCCTGTATGACCATGTTATTAACATGGATCTCTCTAAGCAAGGGGCTTTCAGGATTTTTAAGGCCTTAATGCTGTGCCTCTACTGTCTGCTGCACACTGGTTCTCACAATGTTATCTATATTTGTAAATAAAATAAATCAAGACATAATCACCACACAAATGTCCAAACTCACCTGCCCTCTGCAAACCTGCTGGACTTACCAGTACTGCCTGTTGGGAACAGTTACTGACACATCACAACTGGCCAAACCATGGCTGGGCATTACCCTGGACAGAGCTACTTGGAACAGAACAAAATCATTCCAGGCAGCATCCCAGCATTAAACAGTATGGACACTCATTTACCACTGCTTGCATCCATTGCCTGACCCTGTTCAGTTTACTAGCATAAGCATGTTAAGATGTCCTCCAAATGATGCTCATCCCCCTACCCACCTCCACTAAGTAGCAAGGACAGTGGTCCTTGCTCTGAAATCCTGACTATCTGTGCATGCAGAAATGCTCAGGCACAGGAAACAAAGAGGAAAGATGCAAGCAGAAGAAAGGCTTTTTATGTTTTTGGCAGTATGCAACTGCCATTCTTTCAGACAGGATGGATATAGCCATTGATTTAAAACTAGACCTATGTGTAAGTGTTTTGCTGAATGGGCACGAGCATTTTGTTAAGCTCTGCGTAGCTTGGTTCTTGAGCTTATGGAAGGTTCAGTAGATCAGGATATTGTATTACTTTGTTTTAAACTTTTCACAAACTACCATGGGAGCATTAGTGTCCATCTAGAAAATTTTCGAAGAAAGATGAGCATGGAGAGTGGTGGATTCTGCAATTAATTTAAAAAATGTGGTAAATAGTTAAATAATCATAAAAGGTTCTATCACTTCTCTATTGCTCAGAAAAATTGTGAAGAAAGAGTTGTACAGTTGATGAATAATTTTAGCTTCAATAGAATCCTTATTTTTGCACTGTTTTAAACATGAAATGTAAAAAAACATAGTTCTTATTCTAGAAAACAATGTCAGTTTGTATAAACCCTGTGCAATGTTGCTTGATTTAATTTTTATGCTTGATGATAGGAAAAAAAAAACATTTAGGAGGTTGTTTTGTGTTTGGTTTATTTTTATTTGTTCACCTGTTTCAAGAAATGGCTGAGTTTAAAACCACAGTAAACAGGCAAGCACTTAAGGATGCATGTGGGAATTAGACACAGATTTCTCTCTATTGTTAATAGGAACTGTGCATCTAACACTTGCTCACTGTAGTGGAAATAGACTTGAGCCTTAATCTAAAGTGCATTGCGAGAAATTACTTTACTTTTCCATTGGAAACTATTGTGAATGATGCAGCTGTAGTGGACAAAGCAATCTAAAGGCAAGTGAAGTAAACTGAAAGACCACCATTGGATCAGGGGCCATTGGACCATGGACGACAGGCAGAAACAGATGCTCCTTAACCTATCATCGTATTAATAATTTAACACCACTGATCTCTCATAAAGGACTGAAATGTATTAGTTTTTCCCTTGAGACTACATATATCTTTTTTTTTTCCCTCCTCACCTTAAATTCTGTTTTATGTAGACTTTCACCAAACGAAAGAACTTACCCAGAATCAGGGGAACTACTGTGTACAAATGGACATGACTTTTTTTAGTTTGTGAACTTGTATATCTATTGTGCAGGCAACCAATCTCTGCAGTGTTTTGGACTGTTCCTTTATTCTTTCTTATTTTGTTGCTTAACTAGAAATGTTACTGAAGTGATTGAAACACTAATGTGAGAGATACACTACAGAAGTGTTTTCTAAATGTCTGATTACTAATTTTCCAATATTGTGCACAAGTTTGTTCTTTCCTTCTAACTGCCAGTTTTCAAATATGAATAGCTACCATGAGACTCCTGCTTATGACCAAATTTTGGGGTGTTATTCCAAAGACAAAGCTCAGCAACTTTGAAATTCTTAAATTATTTACTGAATAAGGTTAGATTACTAAATTGCTAAAAGTAGATTCAGGAAATGCCTTTAAGCACCAGTGTCAATGTTTTGGCCTCTTCTGATGTCCTAATGTCTCTGATATTTCTTCCTGGAGACTGAGGAGGAGCAGAGTGTGACATAGTTTAATATCACCACCTTAGCAGGTTATGTTCCTCCTCCCTGGTGTGCTGGTCAACAAGAAGCAACCAATGATTCCTGATTCCAAGTTCCCACAGGTTCTCAGCCTCTCTCTTAAAACTTTATTTGGTCTATAGCTTAAAATGCATTTTAAAAGAAGTCACAAACCTTTTAAATATTAGTTTTACTCTACAATTCATATAGAAAAATCAATGTCCACAATAAATTGGGCAATAATTAATAAATATTACCTTATGAGAATATTAATGAAGGAGCTAGAGTTGGTGAACTTCCTCTCCTTTAACTGCCTGTTATGAGTTAGTCCCTATAGACAGCTAACCCCACACAGCTGCTTGCTTGCTCTCCCCTAGTAGGATGGGGGAGAGAATTGGAAGAGTAAAAGCAAGAAAATTCATGGGTTGAGATAAAGATAATTTAATAGGTGAAGCAAATCTGTACATGCAAGTAAAGCAAAATCAGGAATTCATCGACTGCTTCCTATCAGCAGGCAGATGTTTTTCCATCTCCTGAAAGCAGGGCTTCGTCACGTGTACTGGTTACTTGGGAAGACAAAAGCCATAACTCTGAACATCCCCCTTTCCTCCCTCTTCCCCCAGGTTTTATTGCTGAGAACGATAGTATGCAATAGAGTATGGGATATCCCCTTGGTCATTTGGGGTCAGCTGTCCCAGCTGTGTCCCCTCCCAACTTCTTGTGCACTCCTAGCCTACTCACTGGCAGGGCAGCATGAAAAAACAGAGGCGGCCTTCATGCTGTGTAAGTACTGTTTAGCAATAGCTACAACATCCCTGTGTTATCAACGCTGTTTTGGTCACCAATTTAGAACAGCACCATATAGGCTGCCCTGAAGAAAATGAACTCCATCTCAGCCAAAACCAGTGCACTGTCTCACCTTCCCATCCTTATTTGGATTTCACATAATCATCTCAGGGGTAGAAAGGAGGTAAAACCTTTTTGGGATTATTTTTAGAAGAATTAGCTCAGAGTAAGTTAGGGAATCTTGAACAATGCCATAGGTTCAGGTACTGCACCACAGTTTCTAGCAGGCATGTAAACATGCAATGCAGATAGTCACTACAGTGAGATAAAGTAGATATAGTGCATTATAAAATAAAACCTGTGGGTCCAGGCAGGATGCTGGGAAGAGAGCAGACAATCAGGAATAAAATGAATCAGTAACTTACCAGTGAAGGATAAAAATCTGGAGGGGTTAAAGGAAAAGAAAAAAGAATAAGTTAGCATAATAAAAAGTGTGAAATTAGAAGAATAATGAAACTTAAGAGAAAAAAAGCCTTTCAGACCTCAAGGTTGAAGAAAATTACTTGGGTAACATGAAAAAGTATCTTGTGGAGATTCAGAGAGTATGAAAGTTCATCTGAGGAAATTTTGGTGATATAGATCAGAAAGCAAGGCATTTTCCTGGAATTGCCTAATGCAGATTTTCTAGGAAGAAGTATATTAAAGGACAAATGTGAAGATCAAAACTATCTAAATCCTTGATGAATTCCCATACCAAATGTGCTTAATTATGCAGACCAGTATATCAACTCATCCTGAACTTTTGCTGTCATGAACTGAGTTAGTTTTCCTTATCTGAGAGGATAAGGCATCTTTTTCTTCACAATTTAAATTACAGTGGTTTCTGAAAGATAATGAGAGCAAATCACACTACTCTGGTGGATACAAAAACTGATGACAAAAAATATTGTTGCAAAAAACTCAACAAGCCTCACCAAAATGATAAATTTTCCTTGTAGGCATGAAAATTTCACATATTGATCAATTAGAAACTACAATGAGATAAAAAGATCTCATTCTTCTCTCACACTTGTTCAATATTCCTTTGACATAAGTGAAACTTATTCCAGCATAAACTGTTGTCAGAGGAAACCTAAAGAACGTACATTGTATTATCTTATAATTTTGATTGCATTATCATGTAGACTAATTTTGTAAACATGTTTTATTGGATTTAAAGTTTGTGAAGGCTTTGTTAGCATACTGTTTTGAAACAAAAGGTATAGATCATGCATGCCTATGCATTCTCTGTTTATATAAGCTGGAAAAATCCAAAGTGATTAACGCTGGTAGAATAAGAATTCATTTCAGTGAATAAAATGTATGACCCATAGCTCAGTTTTTATTCAGCAAATTCCATATGCTGTTCTCAATCGCACTGTAAAAACGTTCTCAAATAGTTGTTTCATTATTAGTGAATATTAGTGAAAGTAGTTCAACACATTGGACAAGTAAAACCCTTAGGGTCAGCTTGATGAGGATAGCATACTACCCATTCATGCATGTAAAGCTTGGTTCGTAGCTCTCATGTTCTGCAATTCACTGTTTACAATTCCTAACTTCTTAGTACTAATGAAGAATGAGCAAAGTTTTAAGTTAATTTATACTTATCCAGATCTTTTTGCTGACTCCCCCCATTCTGTTTCACTCAGCATTAAACCTTACAAGCAATTAATTAATTGTGGTATATGAAACTTACTTATGCATCAGAAGAGCTTTAGAATATTAGCAAAAGACAAGCTATCCCCTTTAACTTGTCAGCAGCAGCTAAGTATGCACTTTAAAGGATCATGTACAAAATATAGACTGATGCCTGGTGGGAATAATGATTCCTTATTGCAGAATGAAATATCCAATAGATAGCAGCCAATACAGAAGGCAAAATACCAAACCTGCCTGCAAACGAGACAGCTGGTATCTTCAGTTCAATAACTGAACTAATGGAGGGTAATTTGGCACGTCCTCAAGATCTGCTCTGCTTACAGTTACTGTCTATCTATAATATGTTGATTATCATGTTTAGAATATTTAGACCAAGCTTTATAATTTATTTGAAACATGTCTGTAAATAATTGCACTGAGTAGGTAGACTAGCATCAATCAAAAGAGAAGTAAGTTCCACATGAATGACAAAAAAGGATGCAAAAAAGATTTGTGATCCTTAAAATCTTTTTGCTTAGAAAAATATTATTCTGTCTCTTTGAATTACTAGAACTAATTTTCTCTCTTTCTACTCACTTAAGATACTTTAGGTTATGGGTCTAAATAAAGGGTCCTACTTAAAAAAAAAAGGTGAGCAGTTACACTCTTGATTCGTACACTAGCATATTTTAAATGGATAAAAGCTATATTTTAGAGTAGGAATTACCAAAACGTATGTTCACTGCCTTAATTGTCATTCTTGTTATTGTATTTTCAGTATGGCAAATAGTTCGAATGGAAAGCATAGCAAATCTAAAAGTAAATTTCAATTGTTGTGATGAAAATTTCTAGTGCTTATTAAAGTTCATAAGCATAGTATAGCATTTCTGTAAATTTTTGGGACTGAACAAGGGGAGATTCTGTGCAAAAATTCCACAGAGAGGCAGAAAAGGTTTAGGATTAATAGAGCTTTCTTTACACTGTTGAAGTTTCATGTCCTATGTTAAAAATTTGCATGCTACCATTGATTGCCATGGTCATGTGAAAGAATTCACTATGTATCTTTGTACATTTTAACCCTGAAGTGAATTATTGAAATACTCCATTTTCTGGAAAACAGTCTGGTTTTAATTACCTTTCCATGAAAACAAGCTACATTTTAATCCATTCACTTTTTCATAAGAAATCCATTTAGTCCCTCTGCTATTCTGTATGATAGAGGCATGTATTGGCTCCCATTTGCATGTCATTATAGGATGCAATGTCATAAATGTTAGAGTAAAATAAGTATATCCATGTCTCCTATAGATATTCAGTCTTAAACTTTAGGGAAGAAATAATGTACACCAAGGGATGAACTAACGTGTTACTACCAGAGACGTATTAAATGTACATTCATAACTTAGTGAATCAGTTGTCACTATTCTGTCCTGGGTACCGGCGACCTATAATTCATTAGAGTATAACTATTGTTACATTGACACATGGAAATAATCTATGAATGTTTTTGTCTTATCTACTTTGATCTAATTTTGTCAAGACAGCAGTGGAGGCTTTTTTGTTTTCCGATTTTACCAGAATGAGCACCATGAAACATAAATCTGTCTCCTTCACGTCTCTTCTAGGCTTGTGCTTCCCATTTGTCTCTATCACTTTAACCTTGATGTGAACCTTTGCTATGGCCACAGCTCCAGGATCTGAAAATCCTTCTCTCACCACATTGCAGTTCTCCTTATCTCTGCCAGGTTCTGCTCTCTGTCTGGTCTGGCACTCCCAACCCAAAATGTCTCCTGGCAGGGTGCCCTCCTCCAACCCAGGCTTCTCTGGAGTAGCATCTCAGACCCCAGGCCCCTGGAAATGTCCCCGGCTCTTATGTTACACACAGCGATGCACAGCGACATCTCTCATATCCCCTGCTTGACTAATTGCATTGCTGTCCTGTAGGTATCTGGGGCCTGCCTTTATTTTCAAGATACCGTCCCTGTTGTGTCCCTTACTCCAGCCGCTTCTGTCTCTTCTGTGTCATTACCATAGGGGCCAGAACCCCCTCTACAGCTGCAAGCATCTGGAATAATCTTTTATATTTGTGCCTCCCCACACGCTGTCTGGTTTTAAGTGTCAGCTGAGAACATATCCTTTCTTCCTTACTTTAATTCATCTATGGCATTAGTATTTGTTTCTTAACTCAACTCTCTGTATTTTTAATTAAACCTATAAAATAGTCATACAATATATAAAATATTAAATACTCTATACAAAACTAAGTTGTATTTATGCATTGGTAATTTACACTACACAGATTTTATAAGCCTATTCCTTTACCATTCATGAGAATACCTACTGTTTATTTAATAACTACCATATTATAAAGTACATATGCTATCTATAAGCTACAGAAGTCTTAAAACCACACAACCACACACTAATTTAGCATATAAAACTCTGATTTTTTTAAGAGTGATTTCACAGAACATGTGTAATAACGAAACCACATGCTTTTCCAATTTGTCAGTTATTGTTGTTGTGACTTGTTGTTTTCAAACTTTGAAAGTTGTATTTGATACTGAGAGAAAAAAAGCAGGTTTTGGTGACAAGAGAAAACTGGTGACTTTTTTTTTTTTTTTGTGCCTTTTTGTTTTCTTATTGTGGAAAACTAGAGGAGATACATCTGAGTAAACAATGTAGATGTTACTGCATGTAAAGTCAATTTCTTGCTTAGTGTAGGGAATGACCAGTTTGTTTTAAGCGCAAGCAGATGTTTCTGTCTGACCATCTGGCCCTTATTTGCTTTATCCAAAATCCTATGCTCCCTCATATGTGCAGGGAGGAGAAAGGTGGTAACGATGATTTTTTTTGTTGGTTGTGGTAATAAATCATAATTGAGCTATTTCTTGGTAGTGATAAAAAGGAAGTATGAAAATAAAACCTTGCAATTAAGCAAAAGATTTTAAGTGAGGTATGAGAAAAGGATTTCTCCATTCAGCAAATAGGCACATTTGACAGTTCTGATCTGAAATGTCATGAGCTTGTCTCATCTCTGTTCTGCACAGAACCTATCATTGAATGCCCATGTGTAGCTGACCTGTAGGGAGAGCATGACTGAGTCTTCAGTTATACATAAGACTTGTGTACACTGTCTGAAAAGGGGTATGTTTTATTCCTCAGTGACCAGTTTTCATCACCTCTATAATATTTTAATCTATGCAGCCAACTTTCTTTTTATCTTGATTAAGCTTGACAAATTGGAAATAGTAGAGCCAAGAAAGAAAAAGTCAAGTAAACACAAACCTGCTTGATTTGGCTTAAAAACTCCAGGATACTTCCTTGTACTTAAATTTTCATTGACTCTGCAAAGCTATTAATAGTTCTAAATTGAGCTTAAATTCTGTTAAAAAGCGGTGTTAATATCAACAGGTCCTTTCAATGATTTTCATGAAATTCAAAAGTTTCAAGAACTGACACTTTTCCTCAGTCTTTACATTGCAGACTAAGCAAGTGAAGGTCTGGTTTTTTAATCATAACGCTAATGAGTAGGACTGAATACTGCCTACAGACACCAGCTTCAAGCCATTCAAAAATACCTTTTCAGATTTGAATCACATGTAAATCCATTGATAAATGGAGTTAATATATTATAATCTAAATTTTCTGCTGTGAGATCCAAATATTTCTGCCTCTCCTTCAGAAGCTGAAATAAAATGACCTTTGTGCTGGAGACACCTTTGAGTCAGCAAGTGTCACTGGAGAAAAGCTACAGATTCTCCTGTAGCCCACTGAAGTTCGCCAAGTAGGTACTTTCACTGCAATTCCAAATCTTTTCCCTTATAAATATGTTACATAAAAAAAGGTTGTTCTATTTTTCTTTTAATATTAGTTTGCTTTAGAAATTGGACTTGCCTACTGGAATCCCTATTGTTCTCATGTGAATGTTAAAATTTCCACCTTTCTGAAACATGAAGATTAGCAACCTATCATACAAATTCCTGTAGCAAGCAAACACTTGAAAGTCTTGTTTTCTACACTTACCACAGCACATTAGGCTTTCACTACTTCCACAAGGTACATTGCACGCTTTGTGCTTAATTTTTTTTAAATTCTTTGTGAGACACAAAATATTAACACTGTCAGCAGGAAGACTCAGACTGAAAGTGAAGTTGGTTGCTACAGTAAGAAAGCCAGTTTGTGTCTCCATTATATCCTTGTGAATCAAGACTAACTATACTGACTTAAGTGGGAAAAGGGGTCGACAGACTTCTTGCTACTTCTACAAAATGAACCATGCACCTCTAACAATACAACAGCACAGTTAATTGTTTAACTCTGGCTGAGAGGATGATGGCTGAGAACAGCAATGGTGACTTCCAAGGTTAGAGCTACAGGTGAATTTTATGCAGAATTTAAACAGATGAACCTGGCTAATTTAAATGGCTAAAAAAAAATCTGTTTTGATTTGTTTTTTTTTTTTTTTCTCAGTTGTTGTCTGTCTTAAACAGGACTTAATCAATGAGAAGTTAGCTTAGGATCATTGTTTGGCACCAGCCCCTAACTATTCTTCCAATCTACACATTCTCGTCTGGACAGAAAGAGATTAATCTCTTAATTAAGCTAGGCTTTTATTTATCTGTCATCACTGTATTATTGAAGTGCAACAGAAGCATTCTAGAAGACTTCTCTGAGGTGAGGAAGCAGTATTTTTGAATCAGAAGGGCTGAAACACAAAGAAATTAAAGTCAGAAGTATCCTTTTCAAAGGCCCAACATCAGGGACCGGCTATCTGATTCTTTCAGAGTACTTGGGCTTTTTGGCTAGCTCTTCATCTGCCCAACCATGAAAAACATTTAATTCTGCTGAAATCAGGGTGTTGTGGTTTAACCCAACAGGCAGCTAAACACCACACAGCTGTTTGCTCACTCTCCCTCTCCCCAGTGGGATGGGGGAGAGAATTGGAAAAAAAAAAGTAAAATTCGTGGGTTGACATAAAGACAGTTTAATGGGACAGAAAAGGAAGGGAAAATAATAATAATAATAATATACAAAATAAGTGATGCACGATGCAATTGCTCACCACCCACTGATACCCAGCCAGCCCCCAAGCAGCGATCACTGCCCCCCAACCAACTCCCCCCGGTTTATATACTGGGGTTTATATACATACATGGTATGGAATAGCCCTTTGGTCAGTTTGGGTCAGCTGTCCTGGCTGTGTCCCCTCCCAGTTTCTTGTGCACCTGGCAGAGCATGGGAAGCTGAGAAAGTCCTTGACTAGTGTAAGCACTACCTAGCAACAACTAAAACATCAGTGTGTTATCAACATTCTTCTCATACTAAATCCAAAACACAACACTGTGCTAGCTACTAGGAAGAAAATTATCTCTATCCCAGCCAAAACCAGGACACAGGGCTTTCAGGTCATAGGTGTAATGAAATGCAATCCCTTAAATCAAGTAACCAAACAAAAGACAATACAGTATTAGCTTTGAAAACACTGGTCTGAGTTACCTGCCTGCTGTCACCCAAGAACTTTGTGTGGCACAGCAGGCTGTAGAGCAAAGGGCTTCACAACAACCCAGTTTCTCAGGGTTATGTTTACCTAAACTAGAAGGGAGGTTAAATTTGGTAGTTGTATTCCCCAACAATTCTGTATGCACCTTCCATTTTCTGCAGCATATGAGAAAAGACATCCTGGACAAAACCAGTTTATATATAAATTAAAATATCATAGAATCATAGAATGCTTTGGGTTGGAAGGGACCTTGAGAGATCACCGAGCCCAACCCCCCTGCAGTGAGCAGGGATTGAACCTGTGAACTTGGCGTTATTAGCACCATGTTCTAACCAACTGAGCTAACCTGGCTAGTCAAAATATATTAATATAACTTTTGATCTGAATTAGGCAGTGGTTCTATGAGAAAAATAGTGTATGATTATGGAAACAAAGACTGTATAATAACATTGTATAATGTTGGTATGGGCAGCATTAATTACCTAATTTCCTAACATACTGAGTCATATAACCTATACCAATATCTCTAAATGCATATCTTATGGTTTGTCATGAACTGGGGACTCATATAGTCACTACCCAGACCTTCACACTGGAATTAGCAGACTGGAAATAACACCTGCTCTGGCTCAGAAAAGGAGGAGACATATTGTTTTCCACTGGTTTTCACTAATACTTGGTGACATTTTTTTCACATCTTAGCTTCTCATCTTATGTGATTTTCATTCTTACTTGTTCTTAATTCCTCAGCTCTAGTAGTTGTAAGGTAGTTTAGTTCTCCTTCAATGAGGCATGACTACTTCAAATTACTTTGCTTTCTCTTCACATTAATATTATCAACATTGACACTTGAGTATTAGATCTCTACCAATAATATTCACCCTGAATTTGAAGGAGAAATTGCAACTATAAAAGTAATGTAAAAGAATACTGGGACTTATCATTGACAATACACACTCAGTAAAGTATCTTTTAAAAGCCATTTCCCTTCTTTTCCACCAGTACCTGAGATCCCTGTCCAGAAGTACGTCTTCAGCAAGACACGAGCTACCCATACCTCCCAGAGAGGGTCTATTCCTTGAGCACCACCACTCTGTGCCACCACGCAACAGGGTTTTGTAACTGGTGTCTGAGACAAAACACACTAAAGTCAATGGAAATGTTCAGAGTGACTTCAGATGTCTTCTGACCAAGCCTTCACAGAACATGAACAACATAAAAAGTCAAATGCCCATGCTGTTATATAACCATTTTTTCTTAAATCTGCTTATTCCCTGATCACCTTTAAGGTGATGTACCATTAGTTCTGATTGGGTTTTTACTGGCCCTCACTTGCCTGTAGTGACCAAGCACAGAACTAAATCAATCTTTGTCAGGCTTGTAATTGAGCACTTCCCTAATTTATGAGACAGCTTTTCCATTAACAACAAAATCTTGAGAATTAAATAAAAACAGACCTTCACAAGTGCTGCTGCATTGCTGAATAAAATAAAAGCATTGATAAATGTATGTCCCTTTTCCCAGGCTGACTTTGAAAAATTCTGTGTCACAGACCCAGGTCACATTCTGACAACAATTAGGAACACTAAAATAAATAGTTGGCAATTCTTTGTTATGACAGGCTATGCAAAGTTGGGGTTTTTTTCCAACTAATACAGTAGTCTGTGACTATGAATTATGTTATTACAGTGTGTCTGCTAGTTCTTATGTAGCTGTACTGTTATGCCCTTTTCAGAGCATGATAACTTCTTTGTTTTAAATCTGATTCGGCTGAGACTTGGTGAAATTTTACACAGAGGGATGGAAATATTTCCTTAAGTTTTGCTGGAATTGTTTCCATGGTTAAACTAAAACACTTACACAAAATTTAACCTGAACATTTTTCCTTTGGTCTTTCTAATGAAGCTTTGAATGTATCATCAATTAAGACACTTAAACTAGACCAGATAAATCACTAAAAAATGCAAGACCCATGACAGGGAGATGGATTGATTACCTAATAGGTATTTTCTACATCTAAGGGCTGCATCCTTGAAACTTTCATTCATGTGAATAGTTCATTGTTGTCAATTGTACTGTTTTTGTCAAGCTTGAATCAAGACTTATATTTTATGATTTTGTGAAGTTAAAAAATAATATTTAGTTGTTTCATTGATTTTTCTACAGTTCTTCTCTTCCACTTTCTGGATGTGTTTGGATTTGGAAAAGAAAAGTAATCTCATTACAGAACTTGTTGACACAACATTTTCAACATCTCTTTGAAGTGAAAATGATGTTTAGAAGGTGCTGAATTTAAAGAAATTCAAATACTGACTGTTTGAGATTTATTATGCTTAATAATGCTGCATACTTTTTAATTTTTTCCATTTATGCAAATACACATACATGTACTATCTACAATACTGGCAGTTCATAACCTTCTGTGGACTATGTAAAGGGTTTAGATAAATCAGCATTAAGGATAACAGAGTCTCTCAATCAAATTGAACCTAGTTTTTTGAAACACCATAAGAATCGAGAAAAAAGAATGCATCATACATGTTGTAGATGTGAGAAAAATAGGAAACAGGAGTTTAGTGTCAAATTTTTTTGTCCCACTGATAACAGATTTAAAATTTGAAATGTTTAAACCCTTACCATTATATATATTAAGCATGGGCTTTTTCTGTCTTTAACAATTTGATAGTTAAAAAATACGGCAAGCAGTTGACATAGGTATATGTACATAATCACTAGCGCAATAGCACATGGATGTACATTGATGGAGCAGGGAAAAGGGATAGAAAAAATCTCTAAATAAAGTTCTTAATCCAAAATACAGATGCAAGTAGAGGAGTTAATATTGGCATTTGATGTTCCAGAGTAATGGAGTATAGCATTCTAGTGGATATCCGTCCATTTGAAGTATTGTTTACATACACAGAAAGAAATGTAAACAACTCAAATTGGCAGTTGCATGTAAGTAGCATCAAGCTGTCTAAAGTCAAGCCTAAAAAATAAGTCCTAACCTGTAAAATTTTGAAGTACTGGAAGGAGAAAAAAAATGGGAATTGGAAGTATAAAGCAGGACTGTTAGAGGGGAAAAAAAAACACATCCAGAACACACATATTTAGTGGAAGTGAAAAACTTTGGAAGAAGTAATCCTCACAATGCAGGGACAGAAATGAATCTTATAAGCTTCATACTGTTGGAAAAGGTGTTGTGAATTTGGTCTGTGTTATGTATGTAAGGTACTTCATTAGGAGGCATCCCAATGCTCCCATTCTCTCTGCAGGTGAAAGAGAGGGACAGCTGGGATCAGCAGCTCTTCTTCCTATATTTTGAGTTCTCTGCCCTCACTAGAGGAATAACAAAGGCAGGAGACCTAACTTTCATACCTTCTGGTTGTGGCTCAGTGTTGGAGTCTTACTTCTTTGGTCCCCAGACTCCATGCAGTCAGCTGCGCTCCCATGCCTATTGCTATTGCTCTTAGTTCTCTAGGGGGAAAGTGGGGGAAACAGAGCCAGAAGGGAAAGAAAGAGAACAAATGGAGAGTGGTCCAAAATCCCTTCATACAAAACCAATTTCTCCTTTAACAGTGCCAGTAAATAAAACTTTTAAACCATCACTCTTTAGACGCTGTAGATTCAGGGGTTTTAGCCTCAGTTGCACATGCCTGTATGATACCAAGGCTTTACTTTTAGTATCCCCAGCCTATTACCTAAGTATCCTTTCAGTTGCAGATCTTCAGTGACCACAGTAGTGGTCCTGGGCTGTAGCCCCCAGCCCAAGATTACTTTACTATCCTGCAGCCAGCAATGACAGTTGTTCTTGTGTCCCTTCAGACAAGAGGAAACTTTTTTCTTATGCATCATTTGGGCCTCCTGAACTACTATGAGCTCCTCTGCTGTCCATGGCTCCAGATACTGAGGGAGGGGTTTGGACAATTTTGTGGCAACTGGAACCAACTTTTATCCCTAACTTAGTAACATAATGGCCCATTCAGAACAGGACAGTGAGCTCTTCAGTAGTTTACTCCCTTGATCAAAGGTCAGAGCTGGAATTTGATTAGTTATGTTGATGGTAATAAAGAGGTTCAATAAGGCAATGGTTAGGTAAAGATTATAAAATATACTATAAAAAGACAGTCCTCCACTGATTGATTCTGGAGAATCTTCTTTACGATCCCACCTTGCTGACCATTTGACTGGTTTCTGTTTAGATGTTAACTTTTTAAAGGTATCATGTTTAATTTGAATGTTTAATCTCAGTGGATTATTGGATGTTTAGTAATTACCAAATCACAGAATTACAGAATGGTTGGAGGGAACTCTCTAGAGGTCATCTGATTCAACCCCTCTGCTAAATCAGGGTCACGTAGAGCAGGTTGCCCAGTGACATGTCTAGTTGGGTTTTAAATATCTCTACAGATGGAGGCTCCACAACCTCTCTGGGAAACATGTTGCAGTGTTTGACCACCCTCACAGTAAAAAAGTGATTTTTGTTTAGCCAGAATCTCACATTTTTTAACTTGTTCCCATTGCCTCGTCTTGTCAGTGGGCTCTACTGAGAAGAGTCTGGTTCGCTCTTCTTCATTCCCTCCCATCAGGTGTTTATGCATTGATAGTATCTCCCTGACCCTTGTCTCTTTCAGGCTGAATAGGCCCAGCTCACCCAGCATCTCCCCACATGAAAGACGATCCAGTCCCTTGATCATCTTTGTGGCCCTGTACTGGACTCACTCCAGTAAGGGCATATCTTTCTTGTACTGGGGACCCCAAAACTAATGGACGAGATCAGTGGTCTCATTCAAGCAAACTGTGGACTTGTCACCATTTTACAGAAAAAAAGTGCAAGCTGAAGAGCACAAATGGGTACTTTTATCGGTTGTTTTATATGTCAGCAGTGAGATGAATTAAGAGAGGATGAAATATCCTCTTACCCCTACTTTTAGTCCTTCACTTCCAGTTAAGGCATGCAGTTTACCCCCTCCCCCGCACACCCAAGAGTACTCATTCTGTGGATAAATAGAGGGCTTAAGTTTCCAGGGTTGTTAATCTGACACCTTTCACAGCACTAAATTGATTTAAAATTCTAAAAACAATTATTCATACATTGTATGAGGCATTTTCATTGGCATTGCATCAGAGCCGTTTGTCCTTTGGATATGATACTGTGTCAAAAGAATCATTACACTTTTATCATAATGTTTTATCAATGCTTTATGCAATGGAGATTTTTTTCTCTTTGAAATGCTTAAAGAAGATATATTTTGTAAAGTAAATGTTTACAGTTCTAACAAAATATTTCAGCTTACAAGCTGTCAGTTTTAGAGAGTCAATGAAGAGAAATAAAATCTTTCAATATTCTAGCAGTATCTTTATATCTATATGCCCACCAGAATTATTTTTTAACAACTTTAACTGACTTACATTTTTAATAACATACGATTTTTATGCAGACTGACAATGTCTATGCCAAGTTTTAGCCTGATACAGATTAAAACAGCTAAGGTATAAACCCCTGAAAAATGGGGTTTATAATGGAAATGGCAACTGACCCTTAACTGTAGCGGTGCTACCGGATGCTGCTATAATAAGCTTCCCTAGATGCCATGGTGTAAATGTATTAGCTGTACTAAGAGACCCACTCCTGGTATAATTATGTTAGGAACCAATAAGACAGCTCAGAAATCAATATGCTAAGACAGATAGAGTAAAGGACCATGGCCAGCAAACTGGGAATAGATTAGTCTGGCAGGTCCCTAGCTGAGCCATGAAGAAGGGGATATCTCTGCTCTTGTAAGAAAGCCATTAATTGTAAATTTTCCTGAACAAGGAACTTGAAGGGAGAGCTTAGGCTGTTGCTCATACCACTCAGCATAGGCTGCAACTATTATTGATCAACAGTTAAGCTTTTTATTCTTATTTCAAAAACCAACAGTGAAAAAAATCTAAATGTGGGGGAACAGGGTGCTTCCTTTGTTTTCTTTTATTTCTTAAAGAGACAGCCCTGCCCATTCAACACTAGGTTCACCCTTTTAATTCAGTTTAACCATTTTAAAAATAATGGGACACTAAAATTTTGCCGGGTTTCCTTTTCCAAAAACAGCTAGCCCTGTAGAACTGCATTAATTATCTAGTCAGTAAAATTCTACAAGTGTGATATGATTGATATGATGTGATAAAAATAGGTACTGCTCTTAACAGCATTTTTAAAGAGTACAATCAAATTAACCTGTGCCATTAAATACTATCACGCTCTGTAATAATTAAATCTATGACAATGAGACTTTTGCTGCTGCTAATTTTAACTAATTTCAGCTGATTTTTTTCTGGCTTTTTTTCGATGTAAGAGAGTAATTTGCTTAATAAACAGAAACATAGTATAATTCAGTGACAGTTCTAGGAAAAAAAAAATAAAAGAAATGGAAAGGAAACAAAGGACAACCTTTTGTGGTTACAGTACGGCACATCTGCTCATGTCCAATCAAACTTTCAAAAGCGTAGTAGTAAACAAAAGCAGCCATCAAGCAGGGACAAAGTCAGAGACATAAGTGGTTTGAATGAGTGTGCAATTTCTGCCCATATGACCATCCTGACACAATTGCTCTAATTTTCTTTCCAGAAATGACTGATAAAAGATTTAGGTAATTGCTATGGAGACAGACTTCCTTCCATCACGGGGTATCTTGAATAATACAGCCTCAGGGTCATAAGATGGAGTGTCAGTTTCTGCAGAGTCCTAAATTAATACTTGTCCCTGTTTCAGCTATACTTCCTGTACATCTAATGAAGTGAATGTAATTTATTTTGACAATGTATTGAAAATCACTTGATCAAATGACTATTCTGTAATGAACACAAAACACCATATAGCCTTGAAAACTATACCTAAAAAAAGACATAAATACACATCAATTTTTCAAAGCACATATTCCTCTCCTCCTGCAAATGTTGCATGTGTTCAACATAAGATAAAATAAAATAGTTTCTAAAAGCTCAATGATTCATGTGATTGTTGAAAAAAGAGCTTTCTGTGATGCCTCAGTTCGACCTGTGTCCATTCAGCTCCTGACCTTGTCCCCTATAATCAAAGTTAATTTATCTAGGTGATCTCTGTTCTACCATGTATCGAGTAGTACTCAGAAAAAAAATTCAGAAACACCACCCTCCCCCCAAAAGCTAATGATTAGCAAGAAGTTTTAAAAGTACTGTAGATCAGCTCCACTGCAAACTAAAGTTCATGCATGAACAGTCAATTTTGGGGCAAATCTTACACACCTATCCACCAGTAAAATTTCATAGCTTCAGACAGTCTGTAGTCCACTGTCTGGAGTGTTTGACATATTCAACAGCCAATGTAATTAGGTGGGTGCAAATGAAAGATACCTACACAGCTGTCATATATTGCTCACAATTATAGAAACTATCAAAGAGCCACAATCTGTGCCATTTCTAATGACAAATATTCCTTCTGCAGGATTGTGAGTGCTTTATAACGTTTTGATTTTAAAGTGTCTGTATTTTTTTAAGGGCAAACACAATCATTTTTAAAAAAAAAAAGCATGAAATAAAAATGTTGATCATTATTTCCTTTTTCCATTATTTTAGAGGAAACATAGCTGGTTTCAAGACATATTTTTTAAAAAATAGTGCATCTGAAATGTACATTAAATCACTGAAGATGTTCTGAAAACTAAGTAAACCTGTCATGAGCTTGCCAAGGCTGCCAATGTAAAGGCAAACAGCTGTACAATGGCAGCAGAGAGGCACTGTGTTGTGTTTAAATACAGTCAGGCAGAAGCCAGTGGATAATGCTCAGTAATGGGTTAATCAATACTTATTATGGTTTTATTGGTTCACTAAAGAGAGAACAGAACCTAGTGAGCACAGAGTCGAAAAATCACTGCATCTGATCTAGATAACATCTTCTCTCCCTTAGGGATTTCCCTATTCAAGAATCCAATTTACCATGCCTGATTGACAAGGATTGGATCCTAGGGAATCACATAACTCTTTTTAGGACCCAATAAAATCCTAATGGATTTGTCTGACCGGTCAGGAGATTCAAGTTTTACTAAACTGAGGGGCTTTGTTGCAATTAGTCTGTATTCTACTTGCAGTTGAAAAACTAAGCTATTAGGAGCCGTTGCTTTCTAAAATGCTGGAGTCATGCTGGGCTGTGAATGCCAGATAGAGTTACCTTTCTTTGCAAAAGGAGACTCTTACAATGGATCACAAAATTCAGAAAGCTTAATGTTAAATCACATTAAATTGGTGACCCAAATGATGAAAGATAGTATCTTTCTAGTTAAGGGCAATACTCTTCTTTTGCATCTTACGCTATTAAAAAGATACTATACAACAGATTTCAGTCTTTGAAATAAATTTTCAGGAATAAATGCTTTATTTAAACTAGTATATTTAATACCTCTAAAAATCCAGAATAAATAGATGAAGGCATTTATACTCCTTTGTGTCGAACTGTTACTCATTGTGGAAAACTATTTGCTAATGTTTCAATTTTGTTGATACTCTCTTTTCTTTTCTCTTATTCCTGTGGATATTTGTATGAAAATGAAGATTGTTTCAAGAGGGAAAGTCTGCTTGTTTTGCTCAGAGCCTTACCCTGCAATGCAGTAGCCACAAGGGCATAAGCTTTGAGAACTGAAATGTTGTGGGAGCCTATTCCTGGCCTGGAAAAGTGACAGGAATGCCCTAGACTGGATACCAAATATTGGGTATCACAGTCTTGGATTAATGATCTAACCTATACCAGACCATGCTTCACCTGCATGTGTGCCTAGTGATTCTTTTGTACTGCAGTTGAAATAACTTATGTTACATGAGCAGCAAGTTTACATAGACAACAACTGTCATGCCAGCTGACTCTGCTACAAAGGTACACATTAATTTGTCTCCCATGTGAGAAAAATAAAAGCTATTTAATACATTGTTTTGTGATTAAAGTCATACAGGTCTATTTGCAGAAATTCAGCAGCTGTTATTTTCTGTTCCTCTTGCAGCATTTATGTAATGAAAAAGTGTTCTTGTATCACTTAATAAATGATCCTCATTTATGTTGTAGTTCTTGATTGGTTTAGAAATTATCATAAAGGCAGAAATGGCTACAAAACAAAATCAAAAGGAAGGAACAGGCACATACTAAAGCAATACAAATTTTGATCTAGAAATTTCTTCCTTTGGAAGGAAAGAATGAAGAAATAACAGCAACACTGCTTTTTGGATTTTCTTCCCTCTTATTCTTTCAAGATTCTAGAGTTTGCCAAGAATATCAACACAAATCTGGCAAACATTCAATGGTCTGCTTCAGACTAATGTCATGTACTCCTCATCCTTGCTATCTCCAAATAACACTGAAATATCTGGAGTAAGAGCTCTACAAAAAGAGAAAAACTTTAAGTTGTATTATGCTTTACCGTGATGCTTTGCTCACTCAGTGGAGTAAGGAAAAAAGCTCCTCTGAGGTCTTGTTTGCAGCTTCCAAACATCTTTCTTTAGAAATCCCAACCTATGCTTCATCTGTTTTCACAGGTGTCCTTAGACAGACTGAAACTTATTTTACTTAACTTCAGCTAAAAATGAGTCATTGAAGAGAATTTAGGCATCTAAGCTACTTCTGCAGTCAATGGAGAAAGATGAGCGTCTTTGGAAGATGCTTAATCTCATGCTACAGTAGGGACCACTAATGTCTCTTGGAAGTGAATGGATGAAACTCAGATGACCCGCTGAAAGTAGAAATACAATTTTTAAAAGTTTAAAATTGAACTAAACACATCTCTCCCACAGTCATGAAGATGTCTGAGGGAGAGGGAATGAAACTAAAGAATTCTTTAATCCTCAAAAGTTTTTAAATCTTTTTAAATGCTGGAACTTTTTTTGAAGTTCAGATATTTAAATGGTTTGTCTCTATGTCTTATAGTTCCATATATCTAGACATCTAATAAAAATTCCTAAGGAATTTCTTTAGAAAATATTCCTCACCCACAGATCAGCTATTTTTCAGGTCATAGTGACTGATTTTATGGAAATTTAATGCTCAAGGAAAGTATATATTGGACAGCACTAGAGCCTGAAGTCTTTTATTTATTTAAAGAAAAACAACAGTGTGGTTAATGGCAAGTTAGTTATCCCATATCATCCCCCTATTGTGCCTTGTTTTATGGTAGGTTTTCAATCTTTTATAGTGTGGAACATATTTTAATAGATTATTTAGAGTCTGCCTTACCTCTCCCAGATCACAGTCACATAGACCACTTCCCTTCTTTTTGACTGCCTGACAGTTCTCTGCTAACTAGACTAATCCCTTCCAATGAAAATTTATGTTAGGAAAGTATGTAGGTCAAAATTTTCGAATGTGAATATTGGCTTGGAATGCCCACCTTGATACAGAGAAGTGGCCTTCCTTTTTAAAGGAGAGGTAACCATCATCTTCTGGAAATCATCAAATTTCTTCCAGCTTATAATGTGCATGCAAAATATCTCCAGACATCTTTAGAAATTATTTTTTGGTTTCAGGACTGAAACAAAACTGCAAATTTTAACAAGTTTTCACTTCAATTTCAACCTTTAAAGTACCTCATTTAGTTCTCAAAAACCATATTGCAATGCAACAGTGAACATAACTATAATGTTATTTAAAGCAATTTCTCATTGAAAAATATCTCTGGTTTCAGCATGCTCAGCTCTTTCAGTGTGGAGGTGTGATTGTCAGACATGTTGTGGCCAAGTTTTTCCAATTAACCGCACCAGTTAGAATTCAATGAAAAGAACACAAGGAGGTTCCAAACAAAATCCAAGTTTTTGAAGCTGGACTCCTAAAATACAGTTCCAGAGTCTATGTAGATGCACATGGAGTACATAAAGTCTCCTGGATACAGAGTCTACTCCATAGTCCCAAAAATCTATCTGATTTTCCTTGGGTGCCAAATACTGAGATACATTAATTTGGACACTTAACTTTGAATTTCATTGTTTTTCTTAATAGTAGCATTTCCTAACATTATTGCACATATGCAGCTTTCTGTCTGTGACTATGAATTAATGGCCTACTTTTCTTGTTTGCTGACGTGAAGATGGTATGGATACCAACTATGCATTCTCAGGCTATCTACTTCAATTAGCGTTTGAAAATTATTTCAAAGGGATCTAAAGTTTCAGTCAAAAGTGAGCTATTTACTCTTGTTTTCAAGTTCATTCATACACAGTTAAAAAAATGTTTTTTATTTTGTTTTTCGTCACCGGATGAAATGGAAAATAAAAGTGCTAAACTTCCCAGTTGCAAGCCAAATTGTAGCCATATACATACAATGTACATTACACACGTAATTTTATACATTATATTTGCTTTTTGCCTTTTTTTTGGCATATACTTAACATGGTATAGGGTCTTGCTAACAGAACCAAAACAAATGCAGAAGTCATTATGCTTTATGAAGTACCCTGCTGTGTTATTCTATTGATGATTCATTTATTTTTGTTTGGTTTCTTTAATGACTGTTAGTACAAAGAGGCTATGGCCTTTTAAAGCTGTTCCATACTTTTTATTGCCTTTACTTGAAGACTTCTTCCCATTTTGTTACAATAATAAATTAATTAATTTAACAGCAATTAAAAAAAAAAATCTTTTTTTTTCTGCCTCTTAAACTTCAACTGCTATGTCTACTTTGGGTGCCTTTACTTACCAAATGAATGGTATTAAGAAAAAATACGCATCAATGTTGCAGAAAGGAAAGTTCAGTTTTAGGCCTTTTTTCTCATGCCAAAGCACAGGTGCTTCAGATACACCTAATTATAGCAGTAATTAAAGTTATTACCTTACCTGTTTATTCAAAGGCACAAGGGCTTCTAATGGGAACAAATCAAGATATAAAGACTTGCTGTCAATTAGGCTTGAAGACTTGAGGAGATAATGAAGGAGATTTGGAGTCTGGTTTCAGTTCTGTACAATAACAAAAAATAGTAATTCAGCACCTCTTACTTTTCCTGGAACTGTCCCAGCAGTTCAGGAGAAGACAGACAAGAAGATTACCTGGGTAACATGATCTTAAGGGTACCAGAGAATAATGGTGTTCTCCTGTAGCCACATCTATGGCAGAGCCTGCTGCCAACAGAAGATGGGACAGCTACAAATATAAGCCCGTCAACCTGAGAACAACAAATCTGTTCAGCTTCTTGTCACAGATCCTGTCAATATAGTGCAGGCCGCAGAAGGACAGGTGAAATGTGACTCTGCTGTGGGCAATGCATTCGTGAGTCCTTGTCTTAGTAAAATGGCATGACGCGACTAGTGCTACTTTCACAGAGATGTAATTTAGGACTGACAGTACATTGAAAATATACTTCTGCTACATGTTTTCTTAGACAGTGTGCCTCCATTAAAGTAAGGAAAGAGGAACTATGGCAACTATAGGGCAAGATAAGTGATTTACTGAGCTTCTATACTTGTTCTATCATTAGTTCTATAATTTTGAACCTAGCAAGTTCAAAAAAGGTATGTCATACTGACTGGGAAAATTCCTATTGGATTGCTTATTGACTTTAATATAATGGTGTACGTGCACATAACTCAGGATAGACAGATACAGAGTTTGTTTGTATATTACCAGCCAACTGAAAATATCAAATGAGCATTGCTTAATGGATTAATCACACATTGTAGATATTCTGTTCTTGTTGTCTGATTTCATTATGTACATTTTACAGCAAATTATTAGGAATGATACTTGATAAGTTGGAAGATAGTATATTTCAGTTATAGCTATTACATTTTGTTTCTTTGGGGCTGGTAATTCCAAATATTAATGAAAACACAGACCCTCTTCTAAAAAGTAACTGCGTATAACAGGGAAAATTAAATGACAGAAAGGAAATACTTATATTTTCCTTTTTGATCTGATAGGTGCAGGTCTGCAAAGAGAGGAAAACATTAAATTGGGATAGCAGTCTCTCTTTTATTGCATGTGTCCCATAAATGAAGAACTGGGGTTTACATGCTAGCGCAGTGGGAATTTACAGCAGCAGGTGCGTGATACCTGGTTAGAATCTGTTCACACCGAAGTGAAACACCAGCATGCCATTGATTAGAACCAGGACTAAAACATGGGATTTCTTTACTTTTACAGTAAGTCAGATTTTTTTTTTTTTTTTTCGGGGAAAAATTGGGAAATACGTCATAGTTTGATACCTAGGTGCTTCACAAGCTACACATTTATAATGTAGTCAAGGGGATTGGTCTCACTGGCCAAGCCATCCCACAGTGCTAAGTTCCTATGACTTCCATTCCTATGCTTATTTTCCCAGCCTGTGATGTCCCTTAAGAAGCCATCAGGAAACAAATGGGGTCTGGATGTTAATTTAAAGCCAGGACCTTGCAAACAGATCCATTCACACATGTCCCATTGATTTCATTAACTTTGCAAGATGCAGAATTCAGGCCCAAAGGGTTATGTTAATTCTGTATGGGGACTGTGAGGGAGCTCTTCAAGATTAGGGGAGGTGTGAAATAGGTTTCTTCCTTCAATATGCTGAAACTCTTCTGATGTTGTCTAGGTCTAAATAAAGAATATTAGATCCTCAGGGAAAATTTTAGGAAAGCATTTTATTTACAGATAATTCTCCTTATCTTTTATTTATTTTCTCTTTTCCTGCCACTCTGCTCTTTTGTTAAAAGAAACATCAGCAAAACCACAGACTCTTTTGTAGTTTCCTACTGATTACTCCTTACCCAATGTCCTAATCCTCTATTTATTACATCACAAGTGGTTATTATAGAAATTACTGAGGTTATAAGCAAGGTTATGATTTTAGTGGTGGAACAAGCAGCAGAAAAAAAATGGGCATTAGGTAAATATGTAACCCTTGTGGGATTTATAATTTGTTCATGAACTGGTAATTTCTCCTTTTAAAGTCAAGAGGTTTCATATAAATACAGTCAAACTTGCAATGCTGACTCCAGGACAAACATTATCCCAAAGTCTTCCTATTGAATCATTGGGTTTGATTCCAATTTCCATAGCAACAGAGACCCAGCTCTTCTGAAGTGGCAAAGAAATGTTAGTGGACTTTTCACATTATTTAAAATTCAAAGACTTCTCTTCTGTGAGGTGAAGTAGCAAAGAGTTACTAAAGAAAACCCTGAAACTTGGCAAACATATAGACAGCTAAATACAAACTTCCTACTTTAACTACTTAGTTTATCTAGCCTAAGGCCTAAAATACAGATGCTCAAACACAAGAGTAAGGATGACCACTTACTGCCAACAGGAGGCCACTTTTTCAGGAAGGGTCTGTGGCCAGGCAATAGGAAGCACAAGGCACAAAACAGCTGATCTCACATCCCATCTGTGATAAACATAAGCATTACACAATTTTGTCTCCTTGCAATGCTCTGACTTCGAAGTCCAGCATTCTGGCTCCTGCTGCCTCAGTCATGTGTGTGCTCATGTATAATATTTTGCATTAGACTGGTTTTTGTCTAAAAAAAAAAAAAAAAGTTAGCAAGGAGTAGGAAGTTTCAAACTTGGGCTAAAATTGAGGACTGCTACTTTTTGGACAAGTACCCTTGTTTGTGTAATTTAAAACATTTGCTAAGCTGAAGAATGAACTTCACAATGACTAAGCCCCTTCTGGGATGTCCTGCAGGTGCCCAGCAGCTTCAGCTGAGCTTCCTCGATGCACATTGCACCACAATATGAGCACAGAAGGAGATGCCAGCTGAGCGAAGGCACAGCTAGAGTTTTAGATTCTTCTAGAGTCAGAAGAAGTAGGCCTTCCATGACATTTACTTTCTTACTATGACTAATTTAGATTATAATTTCCTCCAGGCAGGGTTCTATCACTGTTTATTTTAGAGTGAGATCTTTCACATACCAGAAGGCTCTAACATTCTCAAAGTAGGAGTAGAAAACAGACTATATATGACATTTCAGGGAGGGTTGCTTCTGAACACTTTATCTTTCTGTTGTTAGTTACTGAATCAAAAATCTACCTCTGAAGGCAATGAGACACTTGCATGAGTAATGATCAAACCTGGACTACCTACTAGAGCCATGTATAGCTCTTTTTTTTTTTTTAAGGAGGTTCTTTTTTCCCTCTGTCTTAAATGTATTTGGTTCACTATATTTTTCCTTTTTGTATCACTATATTATTCTTTTTTGTATATGTACAACAAACCTCAGCATACTCCTAGTAACTCAATCATCTGAAAGCATTTAAAAATCCTTTGCATTGCACAGTGTCAGTCTTGTGACAAAGAATATAGCACTGTCATTACTGATAAAGTTAGCAAAAATAAATACTTATACGGTCTAAATTTTCTCATTTTGCTTGAAGTTCTCTATCCAAGGTGATTGTGCTTGTTCAATAACAGTCTTCTCAGACAAACTTGCCTTCATTTGTTTATTAGAGTGAATGAATGCCATTCTGCCTAGAGAAAATCCCTCTTTGTGAAAATACTGAATTATTGGCACCATATACCTCCTTGATGACACCTATTCCCACTTAAGTGCCACAAAAAGAGAGTGGAGGATAGTAAGACATGAAGTCCAGGGGCACTCACAGCAGACATAATGACAAATTATGTAACATCAAGCACCTGGGAAACCCATGATGATTGTTTGGAGTGTCAAAATATCTGCAGACTGTAACAGGAAAGTGCTGCCTGCTTTCTCATTTTGTTTTTTAAATATTCCATGCACTCTTTGAAGGCAGTCCCATGACAGCAGACAACAAACTGAACTTCAAAGAAATAATGGTCCCTGACATAGTGCATGATTTTTTTCACTTTCTTTGAATTTTCACTCTCCAGTTTTACACTTTCCTGGAGCAAAAGGCAATCTGCCAAAAAGACACAACTTGAACTGGTCAACAACTGGGTCCCTGATTCCCTTTCATGTTGCAGAACTGAAAGCAATAGATATTATGTTCTTTTTCACTTTAAAAGTGCTCTTGATTTGTGCATGCAAAAGTGCAAGGGGCAAACAGAAAGTGCCTTTCCCACATGCTTCTCTTGCTAGCCTGCTTATAAGTGAGAGACCATTTTTGTTACCATCATGATCTAGAATCTCTTTTTTCCCTTAGTGACCCTAATTTTCTTCTTCTAATAAACAAACAAGAATATGCTGACCACAGGAAATAGTGCTTTTAAAATAAACATAGGGATAATGGGCAATCAGATCATTGCTGGCCATCCCCAGAAAAGTCACAGTTGTTCATACATGGACTAAATCTTGTGCCACGCTAAACGCTGTACCTCCATTGGCCTTACACTGCAAAGACAGCTCTCTAGGAAACGTGGGCTGTTATATCATGTTCTTCTACTGCAGTAGATCAGGGATTAAAGATCAATATGAACAGCTTTGACGCTTCAAAGTCATTTGCCTAAACACATACTATAGATACAGGACAAGAATAGAGTTTGTCATATACACCTCTCTCCTAGAGAGAAGCTTAAAGTGCCCTCTTACACAATGCAATTTACCCTGAGTGCAGATTGCATTACAAAAGGGTGAATGGCCTCTACAAGGCAGCTATTCCCACTCCTTTGCAGATGCATGGGGAGTGAGTAATGTCTGGCTATGACCCTTGCCCCGACATACTGACCAGCACAGCCTGGCTGGTGCAGAGAGAAGAAATCATCTGTACCAGGTAAAAGGCTAATGCAGTTTATTTTCTTCCTGGAGCAAGGGGTAATCAGGGACTATATTGTGACTCTTTGAGTCATGGTTCAGTCCCTGATCTCCGGAGACAAGCAGAGAACAACTGCTAGGGATGATTTAGCAGTATGCCCCACGAAAAAAAGATGTTAAATACAGAACAGAACATTACATTTTAATGACAAGAAAAACTACTGAAAAATGTGCAGAACACACATGCTAAATAGTGCAGCCTATTTCCTTTTGGGTGACTTCCCCCCTTTTGTAACTACAGCGTGTTCTGCTTTGCTCATGTTCCTGCATTGTCCCAGGCTATTATCACAGACACTCCGATTATTCCTACAACTGCACTGATTGTAACTTTCAGTAATTATTTTTCTAATTAAATTTTCCACATTTTTCCACAAAAATCAAAAGATAAGACCATGTTTAACCATTTTAAATACATTTCTTTCATCACATTCTGAACAAGATATAGAGTTCTTATACAGAAGATATTTATCCAACATAACCTCCAGTTACAGCCAAAGGCTTTGTTAACATGGCTCTGTTTATGAATAATTACAAGATTGGAGTTCAGATGTTCTTTAAAATTTTAAATAACATGCTTTTCCAGGTTTTTATCTTGTTAAAAAAATATTTTCATTTGTGCTGCTAATTTATTTCAAATTGTATAACAAAACTGTTACAAATGTTGATTTTCAGCCATCAGTATGTACCAACTAATTAGCTGATTTTTTTTTCCATGTTGTGGGACCAATAATGGTCACTGAAAGTGTTGCCAGAGTGACATCTTGGACAGGAGATACAAATCTCAATATAGAGATTTGATGATATCCTCCTGCAAATGTTCCTGAATGCAAATTATTATTCACTAAACTTGTTCTAGTGCATTTAATGAGACTGCTTGAAGGAGTGTAGATTACTTGTATGATAAACATATTGCAAGATCTGGCCAACATACCTGAGGCAGTATTATATCAAACAGTGGAGATGCTATGTGAGATAGGCATATCTCTATTCTCCTCAGGGAAATGATCATTCAAGGGTGTGCCTAATGCATCCCAGTACTTCCATTTTTTGCACTCTGAAAAAATATAGGGAGATTTAGTAAGCGTGCAATACCAGGCCTGCTTTTACTGTTGTTGATTAGGGATCAGGGAGACAGTTTCCTTCTCTGACATCACTTTATTGCAGTTTTCAGACAGACACTTCACACTTTGTGTGAACACCAACCATAATTTCTGTCACGATTCGTTAAGATCCAACAAACCCTCCTCAGGCTACTGATGAAACTTCAGTAGTTAATATTCAAAACATGAAAATCTAGGCTTGGATTCTAATTTGCTACTGATGCAATATTAAAGCAATATATGTATAAAATATTAATGCTGTATTTGTTCTGAATTTATTTTATTTAATTTTTTACACACAGATAAAACCCTTGCGGCCTTAAAACAACATGTCTCATTTTCAAGGATGTCCTGGGGGGCAAACAGACAAGGAATATACACACAGCTTGGTAACCTGAACAATAGTGTGGTAGAGGAACTGTGCTGAAAGCTATACTCTTTCATGAGCAATAAGGGTTTTGCTGATAAAAATAAAAATGTCATCTTATCTGTTTGACCAGTTGATAGGATGTAATTTCTAATACTACACCCTTGAACCCATCCATAGAAGAAGAAGCCTGGAGAAAACCTGGAGATAAGGTCCTTCACTTATTCCATCAGTATCAAGAAAAACTCAGTTTTACTTTTCTGACAGAGCCTTCCTTTTCAATAATCAGATTACATCATGCATAAGAAGTTTTATGCATGCTAATTGTTCTGATGAGGAAATAAATTTTGTGGTAATTCTGGCTTCATCTGTAATGCCATCAGAGTCTGAGGGTTTAAAGTAAAAACCCCAAAGTCTTATACTCAGAATTAGATTAATTAACAGTGTACTTGTACAGTTCAGAAAATGCTAAGTTCTTGTCAGTATCACTTTTTAATTTTCTCCTCACAAATACAAAGATAGGATATGCTGTGCCATATTTGATTTTTGGACACTGCATATTCAACATTCATCATACCCAGTCCCACTGAACTCTGACATTTATTTAGAGATTGGGAGAGAAATAAAAAGAACCTTTTTGTCTGTGTGTCTATGTCCAGTGTTCATCTATATTCAGTAGCTGTAATCAGAAAAGTTTCCAACTATCAGCGCAGTGAGGTCCTGGAACAGTAGTGGTGACAAAAATAATGAACTGCATTTTAAATGAAGTTTAATAAGCTTATGAAAAAGATTATATGATGTGGCTTCCTGGAATACCAGAGGCCTGAAATTGATGATCTCAGTGATCCCTCTCAGACCTGTGCTCCTAAATCCAAAAGGCCTTTTGCCTTTAATAGTTGAGTTTCTAAGACGCATAAAAAGCCTAATACAACTTCATTTTCTTAAATTCTTTCTTTTCTGCAATAGAGGGACTACATTCTGATTTGTAGACAAACCACCATAATGTGGGTTATATAATGATACAGATATAAAAGGCATTTTTATAATGCATGAAACAAGGGCTCTAATCTGCTCATACTCCAAACTAAACATGATAAAAAACACCAGGAAAACTAGCTGGGGTATGAGGACTCAAGTTCTGCACAAAATTTTCAAAGTGATAGAGTAACAGAAGATCGGATGCGTTTAGATACAGTTCATCGTTTTGCAAATCACTTCAGGAATTATCTTATGAATTGTTACCTGCCTGTCCGTCCTGAGGTATCCAAGATATAACATTAACATTGTGAATGTTCTAAGCAAATTTTCTTCCATTTGCAGTGCAAATAAGTAGATGGCTTACTTGAAGTTCTTCAGGATATGGAGGAGTCTTGAGCTTTCTACCCCTAGGATATTAATAGCAACAGTATTCCTAACTCGTTGCAGCTAAAGGTTACTCTTACTTTCTCCTATATTTGCACCCTTTTTTTTTTTGGGGGGGGGGGTGGGGGGGGGAGAGATAGCAGCCAGTGGAAAAACTTATGTAAGTGCCAGATTTCATGTCCTGCTTTGCCTCAAAGCTGCCTTCATTGAGAAAAATAAGTACTTTCAGAAGGAGGATTGTCTGACAGACTCTGAATATACATCATCTACTTGGACAGGCTCAATTTGTGTCACAAGCAAGTGGAAAAAAAAAGCAAGGAGGTAGGTCTGGACCTAACTGGAGACCAGTCATCTCAAGATTGCTATTATAATAAAGTAGAGAATGAATAAGAAATAAAATAAGACAAAAGTTTAAACATCAGGATGCACAGGTTTAACATAAAAACTGTCCTATGTAAACAGAGTTGGATCTTGCATAGCAAATAATACCAAGAAATGAATGGTTATTTAACCATTGAAATTAAAAGAGAAAAAAAAAGAGAGTAGTGGCACTGAATCTATATTGAAAAAAAAAAATATATAAATCTGTCCCACAAAGTAAATTAACATCTTGCTTCAGTTTTCAGTGGGTGTGTCAATGCTGAATGTGAAAAAGATGACAGGATCATTAGTGAATTAAGAAAACACAAAAGAAAATTCAAGCACCTGAAGCAGAAGCAAAGCTCTAGCAATTTAATGAACTAAAATCAAATCAGATTGCATGATGTCATTGCAGAAATCTGAAAGAGCTACTATATGAAATTGCAAGATCTTGTATTAAATCTTTTAAATAAATCTATCAAGTCACAACTCTACCTCTGTAATGCAAAATAGAAAATATAATTTCTTAATTTGAGAAAAGGCAATGAAAATATTCAAGGCACTGTTACAGAGTCCCCCTACTTTGATTCCCATTTTATGCAAGGTAGTAGAATGAAATGCACAAAGGGAAGGAACTTAAGCAGCAAGGGTTATAACTACAGAGCTCCTCACAGAGCTCACACCACTATGTGGTTGTGTATCACTGTTGTATTTGGAAGCCATAATAACTCATTCACACGGAATTAATCTGAGTGGTTGTGGTGGGTTAACCTTGGCTGGCTGCCAGATGCCCACCCAGCTGCTGTCTCACTTCCCCTCCTCAGCAGGCCAGAGGAGAGAAAATAAGATGGAAAAGCTGATGGGTCAAGATGAAGACAGGAAGATCAGTTACCAATTACTGTCATGGTCAAAAAATACTTGACTTCGGGAAAATTAATCTAATTTATTGCTAATTAAAAATAGGGTTGGGTGGTGGGGAAAAAAGACAAAACTAAAAACACCTTCTGCATCTCACCTCCTTCTTCCCAGGTTCAACTTCACTCCTTCATTCCCAACTCTTTTACCTACTCCCCCTCCTACTCCAAATGGTGTAGGTGGATGGGGAATGGGGGCCATGGCCAGTTCATAACAGTTCCTCTCTGCCAACACCTTGACATGTAAACCCAATACAATGGTTTGTGTCCATTTTAAAAATGTATAAAGTTCTTATAGCTACTTTAACTTAACCATGTAGAGTAACATACATATATTTAGTTCTATGTATTTTCATAAGTGTATACTCAAGATGTACCTTCCAGGAAAAAATAATCATTAAAAACAATGTATGTGTGATATAAATTATTTTCTTCAATAACTAGTATTCCTAAGAGTTCCTAGGTTTTCTAGTTTGTTTGCTTTCTTTACTAGGAAAAAAATTCTCTGAGTTGTAGGTTTGTTGATGGTAGTGGTAATAGGGTGAGGTGACTGATCAGATTCCTTGATTCTTTTTAATTCACTATTTGAGGCAAATAAAAGGCTAGGCCTTTAGTTATCTGGGTCAGGCTCATTAGACTGATTTGAAAAATGCAATAATGCTCTAAATGGACATCTGAGATTTATGGGAAATCAGAAATGGAAGAGTCGCTGAGTTTTGTACCAGATTGATAAGACACCACTTCAGTGTTACATTTTGTGATGTTTTCATATTTCAATAGTTGCGGTCAAGTGGTGGAGTCTGAAATAATATTTGTTTAAATAATACATAGGGTGTAGATATTGTTACAAACTTCCCTACCTTGCCTCAGTAATGTTACTTTATTATTTATTTTACTCTGTTGATGTCTTCCACTAAGTTTATAACCAATACTACCTTTGTTATATTAAGAGGAGTTAGACTAGCAGCATGTTGCATGTTTAGTGATCACCCTTGAAATACCTGTATTCATCACCAAAGAGAACATGACTACCCACATTATTTTGCAGTGTCCCACATCTATAATAGTAAATACCTAAAAATAGAGATATCAAGTCAAATTTGGTGTTGCAGTAAATATTGCTACTTTTTACATGCCAATATTGTTGCCGTTTTGTTGTTTGTTTTGTTGCTGTTTAAGAGAAACTCTTCTTGTTGCAAACATACTGTTTTGCAAATATTTCTTTCCTTTATTGCACAGTGCCTTATTTTGTTAAGCCCTGCATGAAAGACTGTAAACTTCTGTGAATGGGGACTTTGTCTTTCCAGTTTTTTGTGAAACATATTACATACCTTAAGCATTGTACAAAGGTAATAAGCACTGCCCTAGCTAAAATTAGGAAGATCCCAGAGAACAGTTTTAATCTTCTAAAACATCTAACAAATGAAAGATCTGTTCACCATTCAAAAAAAAAAAAAAAAATGTAGTACCCTCTTATTTAAAGTCAGAGGTTGTAAGTATGTTTACATACTAAAGCAAAATATCACATTTTTTTATTAAATTGTCCTGACTGATGATAATAGTAAATAATTCTTGAGTCATCTGAGAAGAAATAATAGAAGTGGGTTTATAACAAACACTTGAGAACTGCTAAGCCTGCATTTTAAACACTGATAAGTACTATACTGGATTAGTATGAGTCTTAGAAAAATGTATTCACACAGAGGAAAAATTGTTAAATTGCTTATTTCATCACTAGATTTTTGTTTCAGTAACTGTTCTTTCTGTTCTAGTGTGGGTGTACACAATTTTTGTTGGCATGGTTTACAAGGCTAACCATTGGCTATGAAAAAGCTCAATAAATCAATAGCAATTGTTATGATAACAAGAAGTGGGACACTGTGGAATGGCAGTTGTAGCATTATGCATGAGTAGAGCCATGACTTGTTTGGGTCTATTAAGCTAGTATTTATCTATGATTACATAGGGAATCTAGTCATAGAGATGGAAGCTGGCAATTATGATCTAATAATCAACTTACTATTCCATAAAGATATAATAAAGGTAAGAAGAATCAGTCTATATCTTTGCACTGTTACAAATAGCTCTGCAAACAATACTGATGTATCTTTTTCATTTGTCATATAAAAAATGAAACTGTATAATATAGATCAATGTTTAGTAATAGGGAAGTTGTATGAGAATATGCAGCAAGCTCAGTACTCCTGAAATATATTAAACTGAAATCTACTTAGAATGAAGGTATATTTTTCAAGGAATAGTTAGTTGACACTTCTGCTTACAGTCCTATCAACCTCCTTTGAAGAGACCTCCTATGAATAGGAAAGGATAGGTCATCCTACAGGACAGTTCTTGGTATTCTTGAGGTTGCCTTTTGAGCTGCTGAAAACATTGAGAGATATCCATTGTTTACAAATGAGACCATGTACACCAAATCACTACAGGGATGCTACCCAACACTCCACATATGTGTGACAGTATTTTCTGGTTATTACATTAAAGTGTCTTAATGAATCCGTTACACTCAAATCCTGGTCAAAGTGATATGGACTGTTCATTTGTCTCTTCTTGGGCTAAAGAACACAGAATTGTTTTGCTTCTCCTGTAAAAAGGTTTACTAGTAAAAGTAGACCTTTATGTATCAGAGATGGCCTGTTTTGCTGTAATTTATCTTTTGATCTGTATGAAATAAACTGACAGCTCTTTAAGTCCTAAGGAGAAAGTTTTGGGATAAACTTAAACATTTATCTGACTCAGACTTTTTGATAATTACTAATGTGCATTGCCATTCATTAAAGTAGTATCAATGAAAAACACAATGAAATGTTTCTTCCAGAAGAAGATTGATCTTAAAACTCCACAAAATATATGCATGTGTCTAGCTTCAACCATATTTACAAAATTACGAAGGCTGAATGTGTAACTGCTGTTCACAAAATCCCCAAATACTACAAATAAGTTGCATTGAATAAAACTTAGGAGATAACTAAACAGATAGAAAATAATTGTTTTTTTGCACAGCAAGCAGTAAACTTCAGAACCTCCTGCCACAGGTTGTTGTGGTGGCAGAGATATCCAGCACATGCAAAAAGAGATTAAACAAATGCACAAACAGATCCATGAGAAGGTAGTAGGATACTGGCCAGGGATATACAACTAATGCAGCAACTGTGGATGCTGGAAAACTCTGAGGGAAATGCACTGCAGAGAGCAACAAGGTTTGTGCTCTTTACCTAAATAGGCTCTTGTATCACCGTTGCTGGAAATTAATACTTAATTAAAATTATTACAGGGCAATTGCATTCTTAGGCACTTGTTCTTATATTTCATAACTGATAGGCATGTCTGTCCTTGCCCAGTTTTAAACAAACTTGTTATTCTTGTCTCTAACTGGACTTTAAACTCTTATGGCTCTTCAGCCTTTGGCCTCCTCCTCTGGGCCTTTTGGACCTTCCCTAAGCCTTGAGGCCCCTGTTCTGATGTGGGGACACTTCAAAAATTCAGGGAAAATGCAGTCCAGTCCCTCCATCTTTTGCCCTCAAACCTCCTACATTTTGAAATTTGTCAGGAATCTAGGCTTCACAGACATGGAGGGTATGCACAGAGACACAAACAGTAAAAGAGAGAGAATTTGTTATGCAAAGACACTCTCTGGTGTCAAACAGAACTTTTCCATAAATTTTAATTTTGAATGAGGTTTCCAGACAAATGTCATTATTTATGAAAAATATAATCATGGAGAAAAGGGAGAAAATTTCTGCGTTTCCTCCTTTCCCCTATTTTTCACATAATCTAAGGTTAATTCTTTTGCATCTTCAGCTCATTTTAGAGTAAGTTTTCAGAAATTACCTGTCACCCGATAAGATCTGCAGTATCACAAGGCAATTTGGAGGGTAAGTTAGAGTACAAAGAAAGACATTGTTGAAGACCTTTTTATGCATACAAACAATCTGGCAAAAGAAAATGTTAAGTCTTGGAAAAAGATTTTGTGTGAAGGGTAAGGAGTAGAAAGGAGGGCTGAGACCATAATGTCATTTTAGTAACATACCACAGTACTATCATTACTTTCCACCCACCATTAGACTCTTTTTCCCCCTGCTGGGTATAACCAGCCTTGTGGTTGCACTGTCTAGTAAGGTGGAGAGAAACCTGCCACATGTAAAAAACTTGTATCCAACTTGTCCTTTCTGTACCTTCCTAGAGACACCTTAGTTCTCTGCTTCTTTTATGTGTGCACTGTAAGTCAATAGGCCTGATCATACTCCAGAGGCACATAAAGCATTCCCAATTTTCTTTGCAGACTGTTTAGGTTGAGAATGTGTACAAATGTTTGCAGAGCTTTTTTCCCCAGCACTAATTTCTGCAGAACTCCTTTCAGCGCAATACCCTTCCTTTTAGAACAGTTCATCTTCTATTTGTTTCTTTTCTAACCACTTTTTTCCACCTTACAACTCCTGTGCTAACTCCCATCCTTACCATCTTAGAAAATAATTTTGAAAGTGGCACTGTACCAAAAGCTATTCTGAAGTCATGACAGATTAGATCTACTGCATTTCCCTTGTCTGGAGAATCAGTTATCTTATCAAGAAAGCTATTGGGTTAGTCTGGCATGATCTGTGGTGAATCCAAGATGCATTTTATCCCATTTTCCATCTACTTCCTTTCCTAGTTATTAATAGAAAGTTACACTGGGCATGATGTGCACTTCAATTAGTTTCATTGTTAACAGTCTCACACCTTGAAGTACACCTAAAAATATATCTGCTGATAATGTAAATATACAGTGCATTCCTTTGACTATAATAAAGTATAACTTGAATATGACAGATTGCTTGTGACTCGTTACATGCATTTACACATGATGCTAAGTTACTGAAGAGATATGAAGTCTTAACACTACCATAAAATAGACAAAAATAAGTGAATCTGAAATAAAATACTTTATTGTGTTAATGAGAGACTGCTTTCCTGTGCATGTAAAGACCTCAAAATAAATAATTAAATTGCTCATGGTTAACCTGATTATGTCTTTTGCCTGTTTTGAAGTGCTTACTCATGCTTACTGGAACATTCTTTAATCTAAGAACTACATAGAAAAAGTTTGTTTCTTTCAAATGGTTTTCTCATTGTCTTGGAAGTGAGGAGAATGATTCAGGTACTATAGCATAGTTGCCTCATGACATTTTAGACTCTCTGTAGTATCCTGGCTGGCCCCTAGCAGCTGTTCTGAAAGGTGCAGAGGCCCATCGGTCATATGTCGTATCCACTAGGTTGTGTGCATGTCCTCGGTACCACAGTGAGCCTATATGTTTAGCCACCAGAATCATTCCAGAAACATGGTATATTCCAAATAAATTATAAAAAGAAAAAAGATTACCATTACTATAATGCAGTCATATGCACTGCTAATACTTGGTATACAAACCTTTAGAACAGGTTTTTTTATAGGTCAAGTAGTGGAAGTTGGCATATAAATTGTTTGTTTATTTCTGAAATGTCTCATATTAATTTTTAACATACTCTTACAGAAGGTACTGAGAAACTCTGATCTGTTTGCAAGGGGTAACACAGTCACAACTGCCACTTTATTGCTATTATGATATCACCCTAACAAAAAACAACAAGAAATTTTTAAAAAGGCAGATATAAAGTAAAATAAATATACTTAGAATCCTGTCAGACTTGAAAAGCAAGGGACTCCATTTAGGAAAATCTCTATGCCACGTTTGAATGATTCATTTTTGGGTATTAATAGCAAAGCCATCCATGTCAATCTCAATTGCCATTATAGGGTACAGAGTAGAAGGCACTGTAATTAAGAATGAGAGCTGTGGTAGCTGCATACTGGATAATTTTGGAAGAGAATGTACATTTAATTTTATGCCTGTACTTTATCCCTTTATTATATGAAATGCTTAAGTGCCCATTTTAAATAGCATTATTTTTCTGAACAGAGGTCTTACTATTTTACATCAAGAGCCAAATTTTCAGATGCTCTGAATACATCTAACTTTCCTAAAATCATGGGAGCTATATTCACCTTAAAAGTCCCACCTTTGATCTGGAAAAAAAAAAAACAAAAAAAGAAAAAAAAAAAGTTTTGAGTCCTTTTTTATTCCCTTCCCTTCCCTTCCCCTTCTCTTCCCTTCCCTTCCCCTTCCCTTCCCTTCCCTTCCCTTCCCTTCCCTTCCCTTCCCTTCCCTTCCCTTCCCTTCCCTTCCCTTCCCTTCCCTTCCCTTCCCTTCCCTTCCCTTCCCTTCCCTTCCCTTCCCTTCCCTTCCCTTCCCTTCCCTTCCCTTCCCTTCCCTTCCCTTCCCTTCCCTTCCCCTTCCCCTTCCCCTTCCCCTTCCCCTTCCCCTTCCCCTTCCCCTTCCCCTTCCCCTTCCCCTTCCCCTTCCCCTTCTCTTCTTTTTCCTTCCCTTCTCTTCCCTTTGACACATTTTCATTTGAAAAATAAAGAATGTGCTTACTTCTAGCAAGAAACTAGACTTAACAGATTATTCTCTAATGTTTCTGTACCTAATTTTCCTGATGCCTTTTACTGTAGAGTACTTTGAATCGGTGTTAAAGAAAACTGCACAAAGTCAGTGTCCTCTAAAATTTACCAAAGGTAGGAGAGAGACCATGTGTGGCATACTAAATTATTATGCTCATCATCTTGGCAATCCTGATTCTAAGAAAACAGAATTAGACCATTATGGAAATGGATCCATACTGAAAACTGCATGGTCATGTGTGCATATATATACATATAATTATGCACATGTTTATGCATAGCATATACAGATACACTATGATTGGAAAGTCATTTCTGTTGTGATAAGAGCTAGGCTTCTTTTGTATTTCTCTCACTATAGTAAAACTGCAAGTTTGGACCTAGTAAGCAGACCCACAAAATAGATTATATTGGCTGGGGCAATTTTCATATTTAAGATTCCACTTCGTGTATAGAAAGAAACTGAGCTGTGTAGTAATACCTGAGATCTTCACTTCTTCCACCTTGAAGAACACAATGTTAAAATACTAAAAATAGATAATAAGTATCTTCTATAATAATTACAGTGATTTATAAAAATATTCTGATGAGTTAAGACACTTTAAGAATGACTAAAAATTATTAATATGCTAACAGAAAAGACTCACATTTTAAAAATCAACAAAAACTCTTAAGACATAGTTTTCATTGTTCCATTCTTTGTAGGCTGTTTATTTAGGCTATGAGTCTGTGGAATCTTATAGTGATATTTAATTTAGTATGAATAGGCCTACTCTTTCCACATGAGAGTATTCATACACATAAAAAAAAGCATGTACCTAATAGTACTGACTGATGAATAAGAATGCTTGTGATGGATGGTGAAATTAATGCACCCACAAAAATCTTTAGCATAAGTGTTTATTTAAGTTGGATCTAGTTGGTCTGTTGCAGTGGGGAGGACAAATTAAACAGCAAGCACTGCTGAAATGGTAGAACTATAATTCAGTAGGGATTTAGCTATCTGAGATACCACAATATACTATGGAGTCATAAGTTCATAGGCTATTTCAGGTTGGAAGGGACCTCAAGAAGTATCTAGTCCACCCTTTTGCTAAAAGCAGTGCCAGTTCTGAGATCAGATCACATTGCTATTGTATTTATCCAGTCAGGTCTAAGCCTCCAAGGATGGAGACTACCTAAACCAGTTCCAGTGCTTGACTGTACTCATGAGGGAAAAGTTGTCCTTATGTCATCTGAACTTCTCTGCTTTCTGTTTATGCTGGTTGTCTCTTGTCCTCCCAGTATGCTGCACAGTAAATAGTCTGGCATTGTGTTCCTAACTGTTGATGTACTTGTGCTCCTCCTGAGGTCACTCTGTAGCGTTAAAGTGTTGGGTTTTTTTTTTTAATCTTTCTGTAGTTTCACTCAAGGTAAATTCTGTCTGAGTAATTCAAACAAACAATCTCAGTCAAGTGAGGTGGTGAAGAGAAATCCTATGCTAATCTTACTCTTTATCATTCAAGGTAAGCCTACATGGTACAGTGGAGAGATTGTTGTACAGATATATGACCTAACTTGAAATTATCCAAGATATTGGAAGCTGTGTTAGTTTTAACCTCAGCCTTAAAAGTTTAGCCAATGTACCAGGTTTGCTGAGAACTTGCCTTCCGTGAAAGGGAGAAACTGCAAAGGTTTAAAGTTCACCTCTTTGTGGTCATTTTCTATATATTGCAACTGAATCATAGAATCATAGAATCATGGAATTGTTTAGGTTGGAAAAGACCTTTAAGATCATCCAGTCAACCATTAACCTAACACTACCAAGTCCACCACTAAAACAATTAAGGGTAGAGTAGCAATTTCATGTTTCCTGGTTTGGTGGCTGGATTATTTTTTAATGAAAGTAAAACTAGGGATCATTAAGGTTGGAAAGGATCTCTAAGATCATCAGTCCAACCACCAACCCAACACCACCATGCCCACTAAACCATGTCCCAAAGTGCCACGTCTACCCATTTTTTGAACACTTCCAGGGATGGTGACCCTACCACCTCTCTGGGCTGCCTGTTCCAATGCTTGACTGCTCTTTCCATGAAGAAATTTTTCGTAATATCCAATCTAAACCTCCCCTGATGCAACTTGAGGCCATTTCCTCTCGTCCTGTCGCTAACTACATGGGAGAAGAGACCAACACCCACCTCACTACAGCCTCCCTTCAGGTAGTTGTAGAGAGCGATAAGGTCTCTCCTCAGCCTCCTCTTCTCCAGAGTAAACAATCCTAGTTCCCTCAGCCGCTCCTCATAAGACTTGTGCTGCAGACCCTTCAAAAGCCTTGTTGCCCTTCTCTGGACACGCTCCAGCACCTCAATGTCCTTCTTGTATTGAGAGGCCCAAAACTGGACATGGTATTCCAGGCGCGGCCTCACCAGTGCTGAGTACAGGGGGACAATCACCTCCCTGCTCCTGCTGGCCACACTATTCCTGATACAAGCCAGGATGCTGTTGGCCTTCTTGGCCACCTGGGCACACTGCTGGCTCATGTTCAGCTGGCTGTCAACCAGCACCCCCAGGTCTTTTTCAGCTAGGCAGCTTTCCAGCCACTCCTCCCCAAGCCTGTAGCATTGCATGGGGTTGTTGTGACCAAAGTGCAGGACCCGGCACTTGGCCTTGTTGAACCTCATACAACTGGCCTCAACCCATCAATCCAGCCTGTCCAGATCCCTCTGCAGGGCCATCCTACCCTCCAGCAGATCAACACTCCCACCCAGTTTGGTGTCATCTGCAAACTTACTGAGGGCACACTCAATCCCTTCATCCAGATCATTGATAAAGATATTAAACAAGACTGGCCCCAAAACAGAGCCCTGGGGAACACCGCTCGTGACCGGCCACCAACTCGATTTAATTCCATTCACCACTACTCTCTGGGCTCGGCTACCTAGGCAGTCTTTTACCCAGCGAAGAGTATACCTGTCCAAGCCATGAGCTGCCAGCTTCCCAAGGAGAATGCTATGGGAGACTGTGTCAAAGGCTTTGCTGCAGTCTAGGTAGATTACGTCCATAGCCTTTCCTTCATCCACCAGGCAGGTCACCAGGTCATAGAAGGAGATCAGGTTGGTCAAGCAGGACCTGCCTTTCTTGAACCCGTGCTGGCTGGGACTGATCCCCTGGTTGACCTGCACATGCCTGTTGAGTGCACTCAAGATGAACTGCTCCATAATCTTTCCTGGCACCCAAGGTCAGTCTGACAGGCCTGTAGTTCCCTAGGTCCTCCTTCCGGCCCTTCTTGTAGATGGACATCACATTGGCAAGCCTCCAGTCATCAGGGACCTGCCCTGTTAACCAGGACTGCTGATAGATGGTGGAAAGTGGCTTCACAAGCTCCTCTGCCAGCTCCGTCAATACTCTCGGGTGGATCCCATCCGGCCCCATAGACTTGTGAGCATCCAGGTGGCATAGCAGGTCATTAACTGCTTCCTCCTGGGTTATGGAGGCTCCATTTTGCTCCCCATCCCTGTCTTCCAGCTGAGGGGGCTGAATACCCTGGGGATGACTGGTCTGGCTATTAAAGACTGAGGCAAAGAAAGCATTAAGTACCTCAGCCTTTTCCTTATCCTTAGTGACAATGTTCTTGTTAATAATCTGCTTATTCAGATTTCCCAAAATACTAACCCTTGTTATCTTACAGAAAGCAATCTGTCTTTCCTTGTTTTGTTTGTTTATTTGTTTTTTAATATTCTTATGTTTATTACATTATTAATATGATACTTTGGGCTTTATTGCCAACTTTTGTCCAAAGACAAATCATTTCTTCATAGGGAAAAGACTGAAGAATGTCTGGTATCTCTGTCTTAGGTGTTGCTTTCATTATCACCCTAAGGAATAAACCAGATTCCAGGATACAGGCTGCCTAGTTTGAGCTTGAGTAATAGTGTCAGGAGGAACAGAGTGTTTTTCTCTGTCTGGAATGTAGTTAAATGTAATGTTCATTAGAATGCAGACCATCAGTTCAAATGAGTTAAGAAATCCCAGTTTTTTTTATCTTGCATCCAGATGAAAATTTTCCTACTAGAGAATTCTTTTCTTACTATAATGATTAAAACCCAAACCCAAACCTATCACCAAAAAGTGAAAACGATTTCCTTCTTGCGGACTGTCTGTGTGCTCTTTTGTCCTTAAATCTTGCCGAAAACCTCTAGTATGCTATGTTTATGTTACCAAATAGTTTAGCCTAATGGGAAAGAATTGTTAGAGAGAAACAATGGTGTCAAGGACCCCGTTTTCATGCTGCATACACTTCAGGGAATCTGATTTCAAAATAACCCCTCTTGGTACCATGGACTGGTGTTGGAGTATGCTAGGCGCTTTCTAGAGTGTATCTTCCAGCTGGATTTTATCCAAAACAATTTCAGTTTCTGCTATTTGAAAACACTGTGATGTGAATAAAAGGATAGTAAGTAGGGACAATCAGGAGATTTGGTTCAAAACAATGTAATAAAATGCTAATGGAGAAAGGTCCATTGAGAACTGAATTGCAATAGATAGAGGATTCAGGAGCTAATCCACAAATCAGCAAAATCTTGTATATCTTCTTAATTTTGAAAAGGAAACTTCAGAATATTCAAAGTAACAATTAAGAAATACCTATATTTTATTTTATTCTCTTACCTCTTTATACAAAAAATATAATGTTAAAAGTCAAGAAATGGCTTGTAAATGTCTATGGACATACAGGCTAGTGAAAGCTGTATTGTCTTGCTTGTACTTCAGAAACAGATTTTGTAGGGTGACATGTTATGTGGAGTTTGAAAGTAACTCACTTTCATTATCTTGATTCAAAATTAATAAAGTTATAGCTGATTAAATAATTCACAATACATTGAATTGCTGAATTTGTTCTCATTTTAATAAATGTTTATCTGTTATTGTAACAGTGAGAATCAGAGCTCCCTGACAAACGTATAACATCATTAATTTAAACTCTGCTTATATAGTCATTCCATAGATATTTCCAAGAAGAACCTGAAACAAATACCTTTAAAATTCATACTCAAAAAAGCTTTTGGCATTCCCATGCACAATTATTTTGTTGCTAGCTACAGAGCTTGCTGCAGCTATACTGGCAGAACCTTACACACTTTTAATTTTACATGTTTTACAGAACAGTGTTGTTCCTGACTACACTACAGAATACATCAGAAAAATTTTTAGAAAGGCAGCTGAAGGAAGGATAAAGAAGAAAGCCTCAAATTATTCTGATCTACAGAAAATGGATGCACCAAGGAGGAAAGAAAGCTATACCTTTGAATGATAAAAAATTGTTTGAACTTTTTTCTTTCCAGCCATCTGAAAACCAGAAGGGAAAATTACCATACATGCTTTCTGGCCAAAAAAGTCAATACTCATATCCAAATTTTACAGTATCTCAAAAAATTCTTTGTGAATTTAGTTATACAACAGCTGAGTTCAATGGAGTTTTATTTTATTAGGTTTTCATTTGTTTCTAAGTAATTCTGGAGAACTTTTTAATACTATTTTTCCTTTCCATTTTTAAGAAAGTAAAACCTTCAGCTGAAGCTAATCAACTGTCTGTGGTTGTTACAAACATACTCCTTTCTTGGAAATTTTATTCCACAGGATTAATTTTTATTTTGATAGGTTAATTAATACAGTTAATTTTGTATCAATAGGCACAGTCTTCTGAGGCAATTATAATAAGGTCACAAAGGCATTCTTTTTTAAATCTTTCCCCTAGTCAGTCTTAGCTTCTTCACACTTCACTTTCTTCACACTTAGCATTCTTGAGTTCTCTGATGGGATATTTGCATAAATGCATGATCACTTAGAACTATGAGAAGCATGACAAACTCTTCCCAAGAGAAAAATATTTCTTTTAGGTTTGGGTAGTTTTGTATTCAATATTGTAGTTTTCCTTCAGGAAGTGATTTCTAGTCAGATCAGCATTGTTGCCTTACAAATAGCCCAGTAAGGATAAATGCTATGATGACATTTGGAAACAATGCAGTCCAATCATAAACACTTTGTAAAACACTAATCAAAGATGTCCAACATATATTTTCTGGTTTTGTTTGCTTGTTTCTACTAATAGTACTGTTGTGATGAAGATGGGAAATCTACTTCTTAAGGTTCAACTTGTGTGAAGTATCCTTCCCTCCATCCTCATTGTCATTTTGATGTTGCAAGTCCAGCTTTTTTACTTTAAGTAGGAAATCAACAAAAATAGTGTGCAAACCACTTGAGGGAAAAAAGTAAATGGGTCATATACTCAGCTATATCTGACCTGTGGATGCAGTGAAGTCAGTCTTTCAAAGCTTCACATGACCTCCTAGTCTCTTGAAATTTGCTGCAATACAAGTTGCAAAGAAATAACTCACTCTTATATTACATAAGTTAGATGTAAAGATTTCTGTGTAACCTCTTTATGGAGGATGAAACAGTATCACACCCTTTTTCAGTCCCATCAGTCCTACCACCAGCAGTGAGACATTTAATAAAGATGTAGTTATGACAATTCCATTTGTTTTACACTAGTGAAGAATCGCCCTAAATTAGCTCCTAGTAGTCACTGAATTAAATTGTCCCAGTATTTTTAGATAGACTTTTGAAATGAAGAGAAATTAAAATACAGAAAATACCAAGACACGGCAAAAAAGATACTAATGACACTACTTTCCTTCAGAAAAAGCATCAGTTCTGGAAAGTACTGGTCAGGATGTATTTAATCTCTAACCAAGCTGGATGAAGTAGGGATTTCTTTTATTCTGTAGGTTTTTATACCAAGAATACACTATTATTGTACATAACAGCATAGCAATTTTTACACAGGCATTCTAGAATCAGGCCCATAGTTTCAATTTAAAATACAAAATATCTCTTAAAAGAGTATCTGGTCTTGATGTCACAATTTAATATGACAGACAAGGCACCATTGGATGATGCAGAATGAGTGCCCTACATCATTAAAAAGATAAACATATAATCTTCTCATTCTCTGTGCTCTTTCCCTCTATGGTGTTCATTCTTCTTTTCCTTATTTTAGACAGTAGTATGCAGATGTGCTGGTTATCTTTGCCACCACAAAAACCAACCAACCAAAAAACATTTCATTTAAAGATTGTACAAGCAGTACAGTATTTAGTATGTTTATCCACTATGCCACATCAGGTCTTTAGATTATACACTCCTTACGGTAGATTCTCTGTTTAGCATATTTAAATGCTCTAAATTCAGTACTCTGGAGAAATAGATACAGCTAAATGTGAAGAAAATAAATTATGTGTTTACTTCAGTATTTTGAAATGGAACCTATTCAGCATCATAGATCTAAAGACTGTAACATCATCTTTAATGGAGAGCTTTTGAAAGAGTTTGGAGACATTACCAAAAAATAAAAATACAATACAGATAAAATAAGGAATAGAGAGAACAATCAGCTAAAAAAGAAAAATAAAAAAGAAAAAAAAAAGATTTATGCCAGTTTTTGTATTTCATTCAGGAAAAAACTAGAGAAATGTATATTTATTTCTTTCCACTCAAAAGAGCTCTGGCCACGATGAACAAATGGAAATTAAAGCTGGTGGCTAACATCAAGCCTGTGTTAGAATGCAAGCATAAAAGTGCTAGAATGTGTTAGAAAGCAAGTGTAATGAACAGTCTAGACAAAAGAATTATATTTCGTTTACTTACATGTAGAATAATATTCTTCTCAAATTCTTCATATAAATTTTATGAAGACTTGATAAAGTGCAAAATGCATATCTAAAGTCATATATATTCAGCTTTGCTACCGAATGTAGTTTAATACTAAGCCTCATAGTGGAACATACGTGCTAGCAATTCATTTGAAGACATTCATATATACTTCCAAGCTCCAGCTGCTTTTTTATCATACACTCTGCTCATTAAAGTTGAAGGAGCTGAAGAAAGTCTTAATTAAAAAAAAAAAAAATGTGTTTTATCTAGACCAAAAGGCATAGGCTTATCCAAAGTAACCATATAGGTACTAGATTCAGAAACTTGAGGAGAACGGAGTCAAGTCTTTCCTGGGCTGTAGCATTTATTTCAGGTTCATTGGCTTAGTGCTTGAAAGATGGATAGTCTTCTACTGCCCATGTCTCATGAGTAGCTCTGCAATGATCAAGGGAGAGAATGACTGGCAATGGCAGTTGCATAGACTGTTAGCTCCTCGGGAAAGCAATTCAATCCAGCTGCAGAAGATGCCTCTTCTGCATTCAGTAGCTCTGCGAATGATGATCCAGCAATGTTCCTGAACTTGAAAGTCTTATTATTATACGGAGCAAGATGAAGAGTTCTGTAGTTAGTAGTTACTACCTTTCATGTTCCAACAAAACACGAAGTCCTGTTCAAGTGAAAGTCTCTTAGCAAGGTTTTTCCTAAGCTCCATCAAAATCTTACATAGTGTAGTTGTAGTGACACTATCTGAAAAGTTAAAGGTCTGTGAATCCCAGAGAGTCTATATGATAATCCTGCATGGGCTTTTTGTCTTTTCCGGCAATCCTGCAGATGTATCAGACCCTGGTTCCCCTCACTGGGCCTGATCCTAGCCTCCATCCGCAGGCTGGCAGCCTTGGCCTGTCCCTGTCCCCAGGACGGTGCTGGTTGCCCAGGGCTGGGCCTTGCTGCTGTGGAGGAGGAGGGATGGGCTGCCAGCCCTGCCCTGCCCTGCCAGCCCTGCCCTGCCCTGCCCTGCCCTGCCAGCCCTGCCCTGCCAGCCCTGCCCTGCCCTGCCAGCCCTGCCCTGCCCTGCCCTGCCAGCCCTGCCCTGTCAGCCCTGCCCTGCCCTGCCCTGCCCTGCCAGCCCTGCCCTGCCCTGCCAGCCCTGCCCTGTCAGCCCTGCCCTGCCCTGCCCTGCCCTGCCAGCCCTGCCCTGCCCTGCCAGCCCTGTCCTGCCAGCCCTGCCCTGCCCTGCCAGCCCTGCCCTGCCCTGCCCTGCCAGCCCTGCCCTGCCCTGCCAGCCCTGCCCTGCCCTGCCCTGCCCTGCCCTGCCAGCCCTGCCCTGCCCTGCCAGCCCTGCCCTGCCCTGCCCTGCCCTGTCCTGCCAGCCCTGCCAGCCCTGCCCTGCCCTGCCCTGCCCTGCCAGCCCTGCCCTGCCCTGCCCTGCCCTGCCCTGCCAGCCCTGCCCTGCCCTGCCAGCCCTGCCCTGCCCTGCCCTGCCCTGTCCTGCCAGCCCTGCCAGCCCTGCCCTGCCCTGCCCTGCCCTGCCAGCCCTGCCCTGCCCTGCCCTGCCCTGCCAGCCCTGCCCTGTCCTGCCAGCCCTGCCAGCCCTGCCCTGCCCTGCCCTGCCCTGCCCTGCCAGCCCTGCCCTGCCCTGCCCTGCCCTGCCCTGCCAGCCCTGCCAGCCCTGCCAGCCCTGCCCTGCCAGCCCTGCCAGCCCTGCCCTGCCCTGTCCTGTCCTGCCAGCCCTGCCCTGCCCTGCCAGCCCTGCCCTGCCAGCCCTGCCAGCCCTGCCCTGCCCTGCCAGCCCTGCCCTGCCAGCCCTGCCCTGCCCTGCCCTGTCCTGCCAGCCCTGCCCTGCCCTGCCCTGCCAGCCCTGCCCTGCCAGCCCTGCCCTGCCCTGCCCTGCCCTGCCCTGCCCTGCCAGCCCTGCCCTGCCCTGCCCTGCCCGTGAGCCCTCCCATAGCCCTGGGGAGGAAGCCCTCGCAAGGGCCTGGCTGTGAGCTCAGGCGGGGACTGAGGTACCCAGGCTGAGCTGAAATGGGGTCCTGGGTCATGGACAAGGTCGGGGAGGCCTCAGCGAGGCTGGACAGGGACGGGCAGGGTCGGCAGTGCCCTCAGGGCCCTGTTGTTTAGTCTGGGCATGTACATAGCTGAAGAGGAAAGTTTCTGCCTGCCAGAAAGCCATATAACCTATTTATATGATAAACCCCACTTCACCAGCAAAGAAGTGAAGTGCAGCAATCCTTCTGTGAGAATTTTTTAACAGAGGTCTTGTGCGTCCTGAAATGTTGTAATATAATAAAAAGGGGGCTGCCAATACCAATTTTTAGCTTAAATGCTTGCAATTATCACTAAGAATGCTGCTTGCAGTCTAAAGACTTACAAATAATAATTGTTGGTTCAGGAAGATAAAAAAAAAGTAGAATACACTTTAAAAAGCTGGTTCTTTTTATTTTACTTGAAACAAAAGGCCTGATTTCAGTGATATGTGTCCTTATTCACAAGTGGAAATCAATAGTGTACTTGTCAGTTTAATCTGAAAAACTTTTAAGTTTCCTTCAAGAAATGCTAAAGTTTTCATCACTTCTGATTTCTTCCACACTATTTTTCAGCCTAATCTGTTAAACTTGTCCTTAAACCAAATAACTTGGGGAATCCTGAGACTGCATTTTTATCATTAAAAACATATCCTAAAAAAAAAAAAAGGCAGAATCGTCTTATACACAGACAAAGAACTAAGTATTATTTAGAAAGATTTTTATCATCACAGTTTTGATGTAAGCATAGGAGATGCTGAAATAAGCCCTCAGCTAAATTAGTTGATGCAAAACATAAGATGGCCAGGATCTTGAAGAATGTTGCTAATGCAAAAAATCAGACTAAATTTCTCTTTCAAAAAAGTTTCTCATTTGCGTAATAGTAATTATTCTCACTCAATTTACTTCCATCTCCTACAGTGCAAAAATTATGCAGATATATCCAGTTTCCATGATCAGTTTTCTGTGCCTTTCTCAAAAAGGCAACTCAAAAACTATTTTTGGGTTTGATCCATTTGTACTTGGAGTTGAACATCTGTGAAGATTATCATAGCTGCAGTTCTAGAGAACTGGTTAAACACAGTACAAATATTCCTGCAATATTTCTCTTGCATTTGGATCAATCACTTGCAAGTGATTGCAAGTGTCTATTCAATGGCCCCTTACTTTCTACTGATAGCTTTAGTCTGGAAATCAATGCTGTCAGTGTGTCACCTTACAACAAGTAACATCAACTGCAAAGAAGTCCCAAGGGCATTAATGTTGTTACAGAAGTATTCAATGTGAAATCAGCAAATGTATCGGGGAAAGATATAGAGCACTTGGATTCACATGTTCTTCATTGCCTTTTCCCTCAAACCTCCTGAATCTCTAGCCCTCAACACTGTAGAAGAGGCTCAGATGTGATACGGTATCCAGGAGGAAGAAAAAACAGAAGGAATACGGATAACACAGGTACTGCCTGTTTCCCCAAGTGCTCACTCCAGATCTATACCGTCTCCAAATAAGGAAGGCTATGGGGAACTTTTAATCTAAATATGATAATTTCTTTTGGGTTGGATGCTGTTCCCCATGCAGCTTAGAACGTTACAGCTCATTTCTCTAACTTGGTTTATGTTCCCAGAGTTGATTTATTGGTATGTTCAAGTTCTTACAGCCATCATAACTTGACAAACCCCAGAGCTTTCATTCAAAACAGCACTCTAGTGTAGCAACAAATGGTCATGTGGTGGAGAACCGTGGGGTTTTTTATTTAGGTCATAGAAATTGTTACTTTATTCTTCTGAAGACTCAGAACTTGTGAACACCATCCTCTACATCAACAATGGAGAAGAGTTTGTGCCTTCAGAGGGAAATTCAAAGCATGTAGATTAGATGCCTAACAGTAGGTTTAGAAGTACCTAGAAATATACTTTTAGTACAAGAAGAAAGTTAATTCTTTTTGTACCTATTATTTAATTGAAATGTTTCTGGAAACAATTAAGTGGGGCAAAATCCTCTCTATTTACTAGTTCTGCAATTTTGCTAGATGTAGTACTTTGCAAAGCAGTGGCAGTGTGGTATTTTCATGGACAATTTGTGCAACTGCAATGCAAGAAGCTACCTCACATTAAAAAGCTCTCTATTCCTTGAGGTGTTCTTATATATTCCTGTATTACAGTATGATTGTCAAAGAATAATAGATAAAAATCCTGCCATTGCTTTCCTCCAGTGAATTCCTCCTAGTTCTTTTGTTACTTCCTACAACTGTATGAACTAGTTTCAGGAGATACAAACAATTCATGGACTAAACAGGGAAAAATGTTGGAGGGAGGTCTTTTATCGGGGGGGGGGGCAGGAAGGCGGGGAGGGGAACACAAACAAAAAACCCCTACCTTCTGGTAAAAAGTCGTTATTTAGATAAGATTGGATGCTTATTATTTTGTGATCTACTATAGCTTGACTAAAATTTCTTTTTTTTTTTTTTTCTCAAAAAGTGACCTGTTCTGTTTCATGTATGAAAGGTGCACATTAAAAGAATATGAGCTAGCAAATATCTTTACTGAAGCACTGTTGGCAGCCGAGATCACTGACAACTTCCTGGCTGTGATTCATAATCTATATTGGTGCCTTTGAGACAGCAAGCTATTGATTTTTCCCAGTCTATAATCCAAGACCTTATACACAGCTTGTTAGACATCTGTGGGAATATAAACTGAGTTTTGATACAATTTAGGGAGCTTCTGTTAGCGGGGCACTTAGTTTTTGTCTTTGAGAAAATCTTTACACATCTGTGTAATCTTGAAGAGATTTTTAACAGATAATTCAATAGAGCTTGGATTGTTTCTCTTTTTTTCTTCTTTTTTCTTTTCTTTTTTTTTTTTTTTTTTTTAAACTGCTTCCCTGGGTGGAACTCATATGAAGCAAATTTCAAGTGGGCAATAATAATAGAACATAGGGAAATCTTTCTAATGCTATTATAACTTGTTTCTTCTTTTTATTTCCTTTGATTTTGTCTACTATAATTTGGAAGTACTCCTGGGTTTTCATGTTTAATGTCTTGTCCATTTCACTTGCCCTATCCAGGAAAACTTTCCTGTCTTTACTGCAATACTCATGGTACATATGCACAAATAACATTTAAAAGAACAATCATTAACTGCAATGCAGCTTCTCCACAATGAAAGGACTTAAGAGTAAGTAAGTGCACTAGAAATCTTCCAAAAAATAGCTGAAAATATATTTCTTGGGTTCAAGCCACTGCACACACTCCCTGATTTATTAAAGTAACTACACTCAGTGTTAATTTTCTGTTTTCTGAGAGTAAGCTAAGGAAAAGGAAGAGGCTAATACAGTTTGAAGCTCATGCACTAAGGTAAGAATGACATAAGGGAACAGTCTTAATATATGTTCTTTTAAATGTTATGTAATATTTGTCCAAGAATACTTTAAGAGCTACCATGTAAGAAGAAAATAACTCTGAAGAACTTTGTGGATTTCAGATGACAGAAATATCTCCATGCATGTCATCACTTTGCATGTTAGTCTGGAAGGTTAGGAAAATATTTACACAAAGTCTCCAAAATCAAAATAAAGTAGTCTTGACTGTATGTGAAGTTTAATTTAACTAAACTTGGATGATCCAGAAACCATATAGTCAGAACTGGGTAATTGCTCATTTTCTTTTATATGATAGATAAATTTTCTTAAAACAATGAGGAGAAAAACAAAATGTTGGGATGCATATATATTTTAGCAAAAATTTATGTTGAAAAACTGGACCAATTTTCATAGGTAGTAGAAAAAACCAAACTATATTAAATAACACAATAAAAAACAAAATCTCATTGGCATGGACTGTTTCTAAATGGAATTTTGCAAAATGACCATTTCAAATCTATATTTGAAAATAGTTTTTCATGCATTGCAAAGTTTTGGGTTTTTTCGCTAGCTCATTTATCTATAACTTAATTGGTTTCCAGGAAAATAAATTAAGTTCCTAATTCTTCATATGTTTATACATTTTCTCTACCTGAAGATCATGAGTAAATCAACTGGATTAGTATCATGCTTTAAGGTAAACAAAAGACAATGTTTTTGCAAGGTCAGAGATACTGGAACATGCAAAAAGTAAGAAATCTAGAATAATGACTAGATAGAGTATGTAAAAAGGAGTTTATTAATTTTCAATCTAATTGTTTCAATCTAAATGAAACAGCATAGTGTACAGAATTACTGCCCACTGTTCACGTCATTTTTATAATTAGATTCAAGCTGAACTTTGTACAGAAAACCTTTAAATAAGGCCCTCAAAAAATTAAAGCAGTTATTTTTTATTCTATGCTTAATTACTGTTTGGGATAATCTTAGTCCCTCCTGTCTTTATCTTTCCCACTTTCCGACCCACCTGCTAGGAGCTAGTAAAGAGCAAGAAGACAACTTATGTGGACTGACCCTGCCAATGCAGACTCCAAAATGAAATATGAAGGACAAAATGATAAAAAGGCAAGGAGAATATGTTGAAGTTTGGGATGCTTATTATAGGTCAACAGGTTATCCAAGACAAACTAATTTCAAGAGGGAAATCAAAGGATTAGCTCTTTATGATTCAACACTTTGGCTCTCATGTCAAGCAAAATATTTGTTGTTCATTATTTCTGGAAATCTGAAAGGAATTTGGATGCATTCATCATTTCAACAATGTAAGAAGCAGATCATCCTTGCTCGTATCACAAGAAGGTAAAGGAAAAGGAGAGTGAGCAGGCACTGTGGTCATGAGCACTTTAGAAATGCATGTGATGATAAAAGTGATAAAGTAGGAGATGGAGCATAGTTATCAACAGCAGATAACACAGTTTTACTAAACAAACTGCTGTCCTTGGAGTAAGTAGTTCAAAATTGTTCTACCTACGTACAGGTACATAGTTCAGCAAAAGTTCATTTCATTCAAGCTCAGATGCATTTTAAGAAGTGGTTACATAATGAAGAGAAATGTCACTGCTTAGTGCATGTCTCTCTAGGTCTGTACACTTACAGAAAGGCTGGAGACAAATGCTCAGTTATAATTTTCCAACTGGAATGTTACATACTCAGCTATACAAAAGATATAGAAATTGCAGACTGACCTGTTAGTTGCCCTTTCCTATCTTCTAAATTCAGTATTGTTAACAAAGGCTGTTTTCCCAATGTGAAAGTAAGAGTATGATTATATTCAAACCGTACAGTGTGAGGGACAAGTACCTCCATCTTTACTCTTTTATTGCTCAGCAAAAATTGCACTCACCCTTCAGTCAATCCCCTTTTACCAGCTGCCTACTGCAAGAGTCACAAGCTACCTTTTAATGAGCATCATATGGTAAAAAATAAACACACCTTTTGAGAGTTCATTTGCATATTTCATTATAGGAAAAGATAAGAACATGTTAACCAAAATACATACACTGTTCTTTCAACCACACAAACTCTACTGAGTATGAGGAGGCATTATAAAAAGTCAGTGTCCTCAGTCAGGATACTCTAAATGCCCTTTCTTTCCTTTAAATAAGGATATCAGTCTACACACAGAAAGGTATTCAATGCCTGCATCACACCATTGTAGACTTAAATTGTGCAAGCTTTTCAAGAGCCCGTACTTTCATTTTGCCTTTTGGTAGCTTATAGTTCAAGTCTGCCTTTGTCCTCAGCTAAAGTAAGGGAGTAAGTTCTAGAGTAATAAACCTAGTAAATGATAATTCCTCTTATTTTCATGACCTAGGATCTGGAAATAGCACAGGGCAGAAACTGGGCAAAACCCACTCTATATAGGGGTGCAATGTGTTGTAAAGATCATGAGGTGTATCCCGGGGAAGGGAGTCACAGCATATCATTATCTCTTAGATCTGCAAACAGGTGAGATAAAGGACTTGGTATTTGGAACCCCCTTTTTTAAGGGAAGTCGTAAGGGTCAACTGCCTTGCTAGATGTATGATTCTAAGAAGCAGGGAGAGGGAAAACAATGGTGACTGCCAGAGTCAATGAAAAGAAAAGGGAATGCTTTTTCCCTTATAAGTGAGAGACCAAGTCTAGAAAACTCAACTTTCTATTTATTTAATTGAGAATAAGACCTTGTCCTCCCAGGTAGATTAAAAGCAGGGAATCTTCCCAAAGCAAACACTGAAGGGGAATTTTTTGAACCCTGTAAAGACCTCCATGCTTTGATAGAATTAGCAAATGACCTGTAAGTATATATTTTGAATTGGACAACTTTTTATACATCAAAAATAAGAAAGGGCATCTGTCCCTTAAATTGTCAACATATAATTGCATAAATAATGAAGAAATTTAAATATTTACTACAAATAACTGAAAACTTGCTATTTCAGAGTTCCCTTTAGTAGCCCATTACACAGAAAAACAAATTAAGTGAGATTTTATCGCTCTTTCTGTGAATTAGAAAGAGGTAACTGTTTCTTAATTTTTTAGATACCTTCAGAACCTCTGTATTTAGTGGATTTAAATTAGACTGACTAATATCACAGAACCTCTAATTCACTAAATCATTGCTTCCAAAATAACATTTGTGTTATCTGCAGATGAAAAAAATATATAAGAGAAAAACAGAACAGGGAAATATTTTGTTTGATATTTTTATACCAGCAACTACAAAACTAACTTCTGAAGCTCAGCCATCTCTTCTTTAATGATGGATGATGACTGCTCTTTAACCTACTCTATTTTTTCTAAGAAAAACATATGGTGTATTCTTGCCTCAAATAAGAACAATAGAGGGAATACTCGCACAATCAACAGGGCTGAAGTAGAGATCACAAGTTCCTAGATAAGCAATTATTTTAGTGAAACATTAGAATATTTCTGTAAGTAATTATGAAGATTGTCATTTAATGTGAAACACGTTAGGACTCATGCTTCAGTGGGTTTCCAGTTTTTAAAGGATTCTTTTTTTTCCTAGCAACTCCCAGAACTCCCATTCACTTCAATAGTAGCTGCAGGTGCTGAAAATCCATTTGAATGGTCCATACTGATTTGAAATTTTGCAGTGGTCTTTCTCTCACACACATGCTCACACATGTTCCTCTTCACCCTCCTTTCTTTTTCCCCCCATCTGCCCAGGATTAAGACCAATCTCGCCAGACATGGATACTCATATAGTGGAGGTATGAATATTACAAAGAAGCAGTTAAGGGGGGGGTGGGGAGGTGAAGTTCTCATGCCTTTTTTTTTTCCCCAGAACTTTTTAAAATAAAATGCAACCTCAGAGCAAGGAGGTAGATTTTGTAGAAAATTAATTGAGGCTCAGGGTACATGCAGATGAGTGAATTCTTTTAGAAGCACCTCTAATACGTTTTTACAAGGGTCATTGTGTTTTACAACGTGACAAAAAAAAGAAAAAAAAGAAACTAAATCACATTTTTACTAGACTTGAAATAAAAGTAGGCAATTGGAAATGCATTGTAAACAGGATTATTCAAACTCAGCTTGCCTTAAGATAGAAGCAGCTTTTAAGCAGGCTGTTACATAAAGGTCCAGTATTTCTGAGATTTTACGAGAGTAATCTAATGCATTGGTCAGACAAGGTTAAGAATAATGCCCTTGCAGTCTCCCTAGATGCAATGATAGTATTTGATGTGAATAAGAAGGCTACAGTTTCTGGGTGTTGGTGAAACTGAACTGCACAGACATCTATTTGGAGATTTGAGTATGAACTTCAATATTCCTCAGAAAAAAAAAAAAATGTAATAATAAAATATCCACAGTCTTTTTGAATCTTTTTTCCTGAGTTTTGTACTTATGCTTCGCTGTCCATCTTTTTCTCCCTTCTCCACATTAGCTTTCAAAACACTTCCTGAGGCTTTTAGAAATGTCGTAAACTTACTGTATCATTACTGATACACACAAGCAGGAACATAAATGAATACTGTATGTGGATGATATTCTTCTTTTTATAACCCATCCTGATATTTCAATCCCGGCTATTACACTGTTCATAAATCAGTTTGGGATCCTCTCTGGCTTTAAAAGTAATTATAATAAATCCAAAGATATGTTTATGTATAGGAGGCCAATTGAACCCTTTGCTTTTCAGTTTCCATTTAAATTGGTCTCCAGAGGTCTTACCCCAGGTTATTTATTCCTTTTTCTTTAGATCTGCTGTACAGATTTAATCTTGCTTCTCTGCTTTGTAAAATTCGATAGACGCTGTACAGGTGGTTTTCGTTCTTTCCTTTTTTTATCAGGGGAAAGAGATGACATTAATTAAAAACAAAATGAATTTTGTATCTTTTCTCTGATAATAAATAAACTTACTAAGAAATTGTGAAGACTGGTTTAAGAAAGGTTTCTAGGTGCTTTGAAAGCAGTTGCTCAACTCGTTTACTTATTCTAATACAGCACAAGCAATGTGTTAGTCTGCTCTGCAATATTTCCCTTTGCCTGACTATTAAGTATAATTCAGCTTCTAAGTCCTCTCTTTCTGCATCTTTCTGACTGATTAAATTCTCATACAGAGGTCATATCAAGCTAAGTTTGCATGTCAGTAGGTGTGGATCAGAGCAACAGAACTGCATGGCTGGAAAGCTTTGTCTGATCACACAGACTTCTGATTTCACAAAGCTATTCTTCCAGAAATGCAGCAAATGCCAGAGTATCTTGAAAGAGGTCAGCTGAGAGAGAAGATGCAAATCTTAGCAACGACCTGTTAAGAACGATGTAAGAAATAAGGGAATTATTTTTTATATAGGAATAATAAAGGAATACTTTTCAAGTATAATAACTCATCAAATAAATATAAAATATTTCAAATCCTTTACATTGTCTTTGCAGGTGAAGCATACAACTTCTCCTTTATAATAGACATGAAAAATAGTGCTTCATATGCTTTGATTCTGAAATAATTTCCACTGTGAAAAACCCTACTTCAACAGTTTGGTGAAACATATGAAGAGTGATATATCTGAGGAACAGCTCTGTGCTGAACTTAGTATGCATTGAGACTGTTTATGTCCAGGGGCTGTCAGAATTTGCAATCCAGAAGAAAAGAGAGGAGAAGAGAGGAGAAGAGAGGAGAAGAGAGGAGAAGAGAGGAGAAGAGAGGAGAAGGGAAGGGAAGGGAAGGGAAGGGAAGGGAAGGGAAGGGAAGGGAAGGGAAGGGAAGGGAAGGGAAGGGAAGGGAAGGGAAGGGAAGGGAAGGGAAGGGAAGGGAAGGGAAGGGAAGGGAAGGGAAGGGAAGGGAAGGGAAGGGAAGGGAAGGGAAGGGAAGGGAAGGGAAGGGAAGGGAAGGGAAGGGAGGAGAGGAGAGGAGAGGAGAGGAGAGGAGAGGAGAGGAGAGGAGAGGAGAGGAGAGGAGAGGAGAGGAGAGGAGAGGAGAGCTATTTTATAAAAGAGGCTTTTTCTTTTTTTTTTTTTTTTTTTAAGAAAGTTGACACATGTAGCTAATCACAGGAGTCCAGAGGCTATGGCTTTAAGAACACTGCAAGTTATCATACAAATGAAAAAGAAATTTTCAAATGGTGGCCTGGAAAGTGGGAGCTTTTCTAGAGATTGAGACTGTAAAATTAAGAAATGCTGGACGCTAATGAAAGATGAACCAGAAAACCAGACTAGAAAAAATGGCCCAACCTGCAAGGACAAGATAAGCAAGTTAGCTTAAGAACTTTTATTTAATCTCTCACCAAAAAGATTCAAGTTTTCTCTCTTTAAATTACAGAGAATGTTTGTTCTGATTTTTTCCTTTTTAAAATTTATTTTCTATTTTTTAATAGCACAGCTCTAGAGTTTGAAAATCCTCTGGAACATTCATTTGTAAGAGGGTGGAACACTTCTACTTCAGAGCTCTGATTAGCTCACTGTCACATCATGATGTGCCTTACCTCACATATTGGAGGATTGATATCTATTTGCTACTAAAGGATACTAAACAAACTGGCCCAGATTCTTTTTTGTTAATTCAGATGAATAGTCCCAAATGAACATGGCTTGTTTACAGGACAGATTTTCCTAACAATGTATTGCACAAACACATCATATATATCGATCCCAACTACATAATAAGGAAACTCTTCAAAATGAAAATAATCCCAGTGTTCTAGATGCTTGCAAATTTCTTTGTCTTTCTCATTTTTTTTTTAGTTTTGAGATATTATTTATATTTCTGTTTAATTCTGAACAACTATGTTTTGGAATGTCATTTTAATATACAGATTTATTGGCTCATCCTATATTCAAGAATTTCCGTGGTCTTATCCTGATCTACTTGTGAAAAATACAGATTGAGGAAATGGTCACTGTGTTTGGATATGCACTAAGATCAATGCCTTCTGAACGAAGTTAAAATCCACCTTCAGTGTAGCACAAGCCTTTACTTAGAGTTGCATCTGTCTTCATAAAATCAAACAGGTCTTGGTGGTATGCATTTTGTTTTGTTGGGCTTTTTTTAACAAAGAAAAAGTAATTTCTTATGTATTCATTTATCCTTCTCTTATCTTCCTCTGTATCACCTCCATTGGAATGAGCTCCTCATAATCTTGAAACTGAATTGGGACCTTGACACTTATTTTAGTAATGTTTAGTTTCTTTCTTTAGAAACACACTTTTACACAAATGATGCTATTGATGTTTTTCTGGGAATAAACATCATCTCTGAAGACATAGCCTGCAGGATCCTGAGCCTATTAGGTTCTGAGATGCCATTTGGTTTTCAAGTGAATACTTAGTGCTGATTTTGACCTTAGGACTACTTATGAGGTGTACACTGCCAAGGAGACACAGATTTTGGAGACATTCAGTGTGCTACCTGTAAAGTCTTTTTAAAAAGAAGGGGGTTCTCCTTCTGAGCCTGTCTGTCTTCATATTTTTCTTCTGAGGATCCCTGGATAGGCAAATCATGAGGCTATGCTGGAAGGCTTATCTGTTTTGCAAACCTTTCTTGGGGAGGAAGGACATAAGGGTAGCAGTAAGCATTTTTCCACTGGATATATAAGTAGAGGTTCAAAAAATACATTGAACTCTCTATATTATTGAACAACAGTTTGGATGGTAAACAGGATTTGTTGTGGATAATAGTCACCTTTGGATGAAATTTGAAAGATCTCTAGGTTTCTGAACCTATAGGGTTTAGAAATATTAACAGGTGTTTCTCAATGTCCTTGGTTCTCTTTCAAATAGTTTTTACATAATATCTGTGTGTGCCTACATATATGTAAATATATATGTATGGGGTTGGGTTTGTTTTTTTTTTTTACCATGATTGTGGTACTCAGTAAAAGGAAATAATTTGATCCAAGTCATACTAGGATCAGTGAGAATCTTATAATTGATTTTCCTGTGTAAATATATTCAGTTCTCAAGTATCCAACCCTGTTCTCAGTTCCAGACACAGTGTTGTGATTGCTGAATCCTGTTTATCGCTAATTCTCGTGTAATTGTCTTATACCTGGTCTTACATAAATCCAGAGAATAGTGGTTTTGAATAATCATGACTTAATATGATTTATGTAGATAGTATGCCACTACAGAGTGACAAATTTGTGAGATACTTAAGGTAACACTCATCAACCTCATTTTCATTATTTTCGTGTTTGTCCTTGGAAATTTTCTTGGTACGCACCTTTCTATTTATTACACTATTGGCAACTGCAAAAGACATTTAGGTCAAGTAGACTCAAAACCATTCTGATAAATAAAGCTACATCACATAGCTGTATGATAGCAGAGTTATGCATATGAATTCTATGGAAATAAGAATTGCTTTTTTTAAATTATTTTTTTATTTTCTTAGATTTTTTGAAAGTACATTTCAGAATTGTGCATTGAAGATATTAATTAGATGCTATAATCCCATATTCAGTGAGGGTTATATCACATTATTAAACTGGCTTAAAATATAGGGTAACATTTTAACTGTACCTGCTTGTGCCCATACCATGCTTTAATCTATAAGGTCTAGAAAATTGAAGAAGTGTTTTGACTGTCTTTGTGTGTAGTTCTGTTCTTTATTTGATATTATGTAGGCCATTATGTAAGACAAAGGGAGGACATGATTGAGATATACACGTAATGAGTGATAATGAACAAAGCTGGAAAATGTTATTTATCCTCTTTTAGAACTTAAGAGCCAGGGAAAAGCAACAAATATAAAGAGTACAATTTAAAAAAACAAGGAAAGAATATTTTTATATAATTCTTAACCTTTGGAACTCAGTCCAAATGATGTCTGATTCCTGATTTCAGCAGGATTCAGAGCAGGGATAAGTCTCTATGATATATTTATATTAATTAAAAATACTAAGATTGAATAAACAAATGAGAAATTATCGTGAAAATCAGTAAGGAAAAGAATGGTGAAAATAAGGCAGAAATCCAAGAGTAAGTGTGAACTTAGTGGTAGATTATCTACTTCTTTTGCAAAGCTGTGAAGATATACTTACAAACCAGATAATAATTTAAATGGGGAAAATTAGGAAACAAATTTATTAAGAGGCATAATTTACCTTAAAATTATTGCCTCAGAAGTACTCATTGCTGAAAATAAACCTGAGGGAATGCTTTTCCACTTATTATAAGCCTGAACCTTGATCTTTCAGTATGCTGAGGTTTGCTTTTTGGACTGTGTGCTTTAATTGTTTTGGCTCAGCACCATGCTGAATTGCAACCCTGGCCTTTAACTGCTAAGAGGATATAACTCTAGTAAACAGAACAACATATCCATGGCAACCTACAGTTTTAGTTCTAACTTTTCAAAACACAAAAAGGTAATTATTTTTTTTCTTTATATTTTTATATTCCTGTGGCTCATAATAGCAGTGATGACCTCCTGGCTGGGCATTTCCAAGCTATTAATGACAGGCTGAGTTATGCGACCTTGACTTCACCTGCAGCCATTAACTTTTCTATCTAGTCATTAACTGCTGAGAAATGCCCTCCCTTTTGGTCATTATTTCTTATATATGCATTTCTTAAATAGGTATTTTCTGTAACAATTACATGTCAGAGTAATTTCATATTTTTTTATTAATAAGTACTATCTTATCTTTGTGTTCAAGCCACAGAGATCCTTTGACATCTAGCAGCTTGCACATCATTTAAGTTTCTAAGGAAGAGGTCATCATTTATGCACAGGCAAATGAGAGACAGAGGGCTTAAAACATCACATTTTACATGGGAGGAAAAAGCCTTGCATCGTTTGAGTTAAATCTATGGAGCATATTCAGAAATGCTGAGGAATTCATTTTTAGATCGGGCATTTAGATGTACAATGTATGCCACAATACCAGCTAGAAAACCCTTAGCGTTAATAGTAAAGGTGACCTCTAAGTTATCCCTTCTGACTACCGGATCTTTAGACAAAATGGTTAGTAATTTCACTGGGATTAATTTGCCAGCATTTTGCAGACCCTTATCTTATTTTCTGGAACTCATAGTGGGATCAGAATCCACATGATATATTTCTCTTATCTGTCAGTGCAGCAGCATAAGATAAAAGAAGATTCTTATTGAATGGATATATTTTTCATTGTCCTTCATACCATAGATTAAATGGGTCTTGCATGATTTTTCTTTTCCTGATGGAGCAAGCCATATTTCTGCATAAATAACTTCTGTCCAATTTGAGAACTCTTATGAAGAGCTCAGTAATCAATTTTTTTAGATGCTGTAATTAAAGGCCTTACCTGGATCAAAAAACAAAGGTTGCTGGAGGGGAAAAAGGTTGTAGAGTTATTTTCAAGGGTGGGACTTAGTTGCCTGCATGAATGACAAAGAATATTATCATATATGCCTGGAAGTATCAGCAACAGAGGATTTGTTTAATTTGTTTGTTCCTGTAACTCAGACATACAGTTATACTTCTGTAAACAATGTTTGTTCAATGAAGTGCTTAGTCCTTTGCATAGGAAATTTCTCCGACAATATCCTTGACTAACAGGAAATATCTGTCCTATGAAAAGAAAAAATGTTTCCAGGAGATAAAACTTGATGTTCTTTTCGTTGTTATTTTATTTAGGTGTCTAGTTTATTAGAACATATCATCCTAATTTTGTACAATAGAGGGGAAAAAAAAGAGAGGTGAATGAGGCCAAAAGAACGTAAACTAAAGAAGTAAACTCTGCAAATCTTGATAAATGCAACTCCACCAGTAAGTGACAATATAGGTGAAACATTTCTCTTTTAAACTTTTTTCCATTAGTTTTTTGACAGGAGTACACTAGTTCAGCTTTAATGAGATTCTAGTGTAAAAACTTCAGGGCTAAATAAAAGAAACAAATCAAAAGGACCGGATGATTGCCATTTAATGTGAAAGAATGAAAGTGCAAACAATCATTGTATGACATCTAGCTGTGCTAGTCACTGCAGAATGACAGGTAGAACAATTCAAAGTTACTGATCTAAAGATGGAATAACAGCTCATATGTTTGAAGTGCTCAGAAGATGAAGAAATAAAACAGACTCTAAGATAAGACATGGTTAAGCCTTTTAAATTCCATGCCTTATTGTCAGTATCATTTGAACGCTTTTGTACACTCTTTTTTTTCCCCTCAGAAACTATTTTATCGAAGGAATTACTTTTAAGAGCTGATTTTTATTATTATCCTTCAGGCTGAATGGTATGCTTTGTTTTTCAACAAGATCAGAAAAAAATGTGTACAATGAAAAGTATATTACTAGTTTGCTAAGCACCCATATTGTATATACTCAGAAGTATGTATTCTGAAGATATATTCTTAAGCTGTGCATTTTAAGCAAGTTCAATAATTCACATGCTAATTTACTCTACAGGTAGCCTGACTTTTTTAACATGCAACATAACAAATTTGTTATGAATTTCTGTTTATATTTGCCTTGTCTATTCTTTTCTTGATATTATTTTAAGGCTCTGAGGAAAATCACCTATTCTTTCTTTCAGCAAGCCTTTTTATCAGTGAAATAACCTATTCTAGTTACTGCTGGAAACAATAATCTGTAATTGCTGCTTTCAGTCCTAATTTGGCCTGTCCCTAGTTTTTCATCTCAATCTAATCTAAACCTATTTGAGCAAATAAAATGATATTTACCTCATCCTCTGTTACAAGCTTTCAAGATTACAGGCTTCAGGAAAAATCAATACAAAATACCAGCTTAGCAGCAGGTTTGTGCTCAGAAAGAATGCTAACTTTTCTTTCCTGCATTTTCTGACTCTCTACTCCCCTGGAGTGAAAGCAAACCTTAGACTATAAGGAATGAAGGGAAAAAAAAGAAACACAAAAACCCCAGCCTTCAATGATGTGTTTGGTTCATGGTTAGAAGCCACTTTTGAGCTTACAAGCCGAAGTGCAGTGCATGGTCAAGCTCCTAACCTTTAGCTTCTGCTTCCACACTACACATCTTACAGAGTTCACCAAAAGGAAGGATCTCGACCTCTCGGATGATTTTTCAGACTCAAATACCATCTTCATTTATTATTTATTTGCTTCAAGCAGTTGGGATTTGAGGTATCATCATACCTGACTGACTGATTTAAGGAAGTGGCCACCTCTCTGTGGGGGAATCTCATGAGAATAAAATCCTATTACTTTCCAAAAAGATTACTTCATTTGCTGCCTGAAATAAGCTTTTGATGAAAACATTTGAATGTTGAGTTTGTAAACAACCAAGAATTCTCAGCAGTGCTACCTTTTTTTTTTCTTTTTTTCTTTTTTTTTTTTAATGCTGAAAAGGGTGTCTGGTTGTTTTTATTTTGCTTTTGCTTTGTTTTGTTGTTGTTGGGCTTTTTGACCAAGAAACCAATTAATACAGAAAGATGGGTCTTTATAGTAATTAAACTGTACCTATCAACATTTTCAAATTATTTGTCCTCTCTCTTTTGTAACAAAACAGGAAAATTCTTCCTTTTAAACCTTGTGTTGGATTTCTCTTTCATAGCTCTCTCCACAGGCTTCCTCTTCCCACCCCCACCTTGTGAATAGTCTCTGATTTGAAAAATTATGAGGAGTTATTTGGTCTCTCTTTAGGCCCTGTGGGATCATAATCATGTAATAGTTATGTAGTGTTTGAAAGAACCTCTAAACCAAGTCAAATATTTAACTTTATCACCCCTTTTTGAAATATTTAGTTCAAGACTCAGGTGTTCTCAGATAATTAACAAAATAGGTACGTCCTTTTCTTTGGATGCCTATATAAGAGTAACACAGACACACCCAAAAAAGTAGACCACCTAAGTTTTTATTTCCCCAAGAATAGTAGCAGTCATATCAATGCATTTAGGGGAAAAAAAAAAATCTTTTAAATAGGAGATTAAGACCTAATTGTATTCACCTAACTGTGGCTACTAAATTAGTACTCAAGTCACTCTAGGGAGAGAAGTAATCAATGGAGGGAGATAAGCACCTTCAGAGTGCTTGAGTCTTAAGTGAACTGAACTGCCCTTTGGAGGTGCTTATTCCTTTTCATTGAATATAGGGGGTGGCTAAGGTAACCTCAGGTGATTCATCTAAAACTTATTTAGAATAAATCCTAAGTGATAATTTTACTACCAGCATCTTCTAAGCCATAAGACCCACTATTCTGTAGATCTTCTGTCACCCATATAGGTACTCTCCAGAAACCCAGAGTGTCTGAAGTGTCTATTAGCTTCTAGTTCTGTGTCAAGGAACAAGGGATATTTTCTTTAGGGAACTACTGCTAGATCATTTAAAGTAATTAGGCAGCTGAAAATGTAGACAGGGTGACCCCTTAAGTTTATCTTCCAAAAGTGTGGTGCCTGAGGATTTTGGAATATTCCAGGAGATTGAATATTTGAATATTTAATACATATATAACTTTAAAAAACTTGTAAAAGAGAGATCAGAATCCTTCTCTAACTGTCACACTGAGCCAATGATGCAGTGTGGACCAACCTTCAGTCCAACTCAGTTTTGGTCATTTTGGAGGAAAAAATTCTGGGATTTTTTTTGTGAAAATAAACAATAGTCATTCTAATCTACTTAACTTAAAAAATATTTGAAGGAAGAAAGAGATGCTTCAACACAGTTTCAACTGAGGGAAGCTGGAGAACACAGAATGCCTAACTGTGGCTCTTCAGTTGTTGTTGATCATGGACTGTAGTAAACTCCAGTGGAAGGTTAGAGGGTTGTTGCCAGACCAAACTCTCCACAGTGCCCAACCCCAGCTTATGCACAGCAGTAAGAGGTGGACAACACAGTTGGGAACTGCGGTGAGCTTGCACAGGAGCTGGTTATGGCCTCTAAGCATCCCAAGAAGTACCTAGCAGCTTTTCCCTAGCAGAACAGAAAGAACAGTAGAGCAAGGACAGGGCCAGTTTCATCCAGTAAAAGCTGAAAAAAATATCTTTATTTATCAGAACCATCTTGTGCCATGGAATCCATATTAGCAGACAGAGGAACACAGAAGGTTGTGATACTTTTACAAATATGGAATATATTCAGAGAATATATTCAATCAGGTGTCATGTTAGTAGAAACATTCCATCCTTACATACCCTTCTGTAAGATTTTATTCTACTATGATGCCAGTGGTTAGAAGTGACACAGTGTAAGTTTCTGTGATGTAATGTAACCAAAGAAGAGAAATAGCTGCCTCCAGAGGACAGTTCAGGAGCTCTATATTTGGAGAGACATTTAAATGATGTCTATTCACCCCCTGTGTGCCTCCAGTCCATTTACTATAGCCATTTGTTGTTAGTAGTCTTGTGTTTCACTGATAAGCTCTTCAGAATACTGGTATATTTATACAGTTTCTCATACAATGGAGTATTATCTTGTAAACCCTATTTACCACCAATATAGGAAACAACACAACTACCACTATAAATGGCAACAATAGCACTAATAGCAGTATTCATTAACAGTAATGAGAATAACAAATTCTCTCAATTCCTAATCATGCATTTAGAACATAAGCTTTTTAACAACCTGCCAGTGCTGTTTTTTGAAGAAATGATACTTTCTGAAGGGTTAAAGGTTGCATAATAGTAATGATATGACTTCCTCTGAAAAGTCTAAATTGATAAAAAACTCTGAGAGTGCAGAGACAAAGGAGGCAGGCTGATTCTTAAGGGCAGCTGCTCCTTCCTCTTCTGAGCAGAGTGAGGAGAAAGGGTAAACAAGATAACAGCAGCATTCACGCCTCCACAGCTGCCAAGAAACCTTTGTCTTCCAGAAGGTGGATGAAACCTAAAATTGTCCCATAGATGCTGAGAATCAAAACATGGCACCTTCAGACTTAAAAGAGCAAGTCTCAGCCACCTGCGCCACTGAACTGATATTTTAGTACCTTTTGCTATCTCAGAGTGCAAAGACTTGTCTTAGCTTTCTAATACTGTCAGTCTCTATATTTAATGTCATCAAAGAGCATTGGACACCTTCATGTATTATTTTTCTCCTGGAAAGACTCTTAGGCTCCTCATTTTTCGGTTTTACATGCCTAAAGCATCAGTTCTAAAACCAAGCCAAAAATAGTTCTTTGTTTCTGACCCCACTTCTAGTAATCTAAATGTAGAATTTCCAAGATAAGAATTTGGATCCAAGTCTCACAATCTTCTGTGTTCCTCTGTCCGCTAGGTGTTGAACCTAACTAATTGTTTCACCTCTCTGAACCTGAAAACCCATAGAATGCCATCATAAGCCCTGTTTTTAAACCTCAGTTTTGCAGCATTCCCTCCTTTCTTCAATAGCAAAAATTCTTTCTTGGTGGTTTAGCCCACAGATCTAAGCTGCACTTTATTGTTGATTCTGCACATCCAGTTGTGCAATTGTACCCAGCCAAGCACAGTGTGGGTTTCTGCCTAACATTAATTAAGTAGAAGAGATAACTTCTGACTTCTGAAAGGCTAAATTACATCAAAGGAAAAAAATATAAAAGTGAATGTCTTTAAACACTATTCATCCATATGGCCAGGAAATACTGGAGAAGTAAAGAAGCTTTTGGATGCTACGCAATGCAGGACCGCTTTGCCCACATGTGCAAATAATGATAGTCTAGAGGGGAACACATAAAGAGTCTTTCCAAAAAACAACCAGACACGATAAAGGCTGCTACTTTTGTCACCTCTAAAAAGTTATTTTATTTGTACTAACACATTTTCTTCTGACTGCCAGGAAAGGCATCAGGATGCTCAATTTTTGGGGGTTATTAAATACAATTTTTGTGCCTTTCCATGTTCTTAAAAAGTAAACCTCCTAAAACACCACTAAGGGAAAAAAAAAGGGGGGGGGGGGGGGGAGAGGGGGGGGATACAGAAATTGATGCAGAATGGGTAATATTGAAGGAAAATCAGAAGTTTAGATAGCTTTCCTCTTACTTTTCCATTGAGATACTAGGGTTTTTTTCTGAAGTTTGGAATAATTTCCAACTATTGGATTTTTTTTTCTCCCTGAGATGGTTATTTTTTCATATTTTCTCCTGCTGCTGAGGATTCAGTCTCAATTGGAGGAAGCAGGCATTGAGGTCAGATTACAGCTTAAAAAAGTGTTCAACCTCTATTTCAGGGACAAACAGAGAAAAGACCCAATAGTCTAAACAAATGCAGAAATTCAGCAAAAATGATTTATTGGTAAAATAAATCCCACCCATTCAGAGAAATGAATATTATTAGGCAAAATATGCTTCTACTTTAAAGACAATTTAGGCATCCTTAATTTGAGATTGTAAGTACCTTTAAACTTGACCATTTAATTTGTACATAGAGGAATTTTGATTGAAATGAAATTCAGCATGTAGAAATCTCACAGTAAACATCCTTTTTTATTCTATATTCTTAGCTTGCATTTCTTGTGCTTGTCAATGAATTTTGCCAGACATGTTTTGCTGTATTTTAGTGAATAAATTGTAATTTTTAAGGGCTTTTTTCCTTATATACAGAAGTAATTTCTTTTAAAATTAATATATATAGCAGAACATTCTGAGTTTTAAGAAAATTAATTGTACAATGTAATGAAGGATTTTTCTTGAGCTAAGACAACATAATTTAAAATAGTCAGCTTAATGTTCTGAAATATAATTTTGCTTTTGTTGCACTTGAAAAATGAAGGTTTCTTTTATATTCTGTATATCCCAAGATGATTTCAAAGCACTTTCACTTAGAAAAGCTAGCTGCTATTACATATGAATTTTCAAAGCTTTCCAAGGCTTTGGAAGGAATGATGAAAATTACTATTGCACGACCTTCAGGTTTTCTTTGTTTCATAAAAGGCTAAGATAGCATTTTTGTCATTTTTCTTTCAGCTCAGGTCTTTCATCATAAATATCAAAGCATGCAATTATGCCTGCTCATATCCTACCATATTCTGCCTGTTTTCTATCCATAGTGATGGTGTTCTCTTTTAGGATAGCTTTTTCTTTTGTTTTTCACAAATCTGAAAGAAGTCCCATGTTTTTGTCGAGTGCCATAAATTGTTCATGAAACGCATGTTGCACTGATTAAAAAGAAGAAGAGTTGATTAAAATGGCTTTTATTCTTTTGTTCTAAGCAAACTCCTAAAGTAATGTTCGAGTGTCAAACCTAACAGGATCATAAGAGACTGATTTGGCCTACAGGTGGAATTTTTACATAGTGCTCATTGTAAAAAAGGGGACAATCTTCTATTAAAATCTCTAGTTTAATGCTGAATTATTCCTGTTGTTCATTTTTAATTTTCATGTATAACTTGTTGTTCTGTCTTGTTTTATGGTTTCATGTGGCCTGATCATCAAAGACATAAAATGCCCATAGCTGCTGTTGCCTAAATTAAGTCATAAGTTGCATAATATACCTCAAAATCAGGTTACTTGTGTGTTTTAACTACTTCAAATGAGCATCCGTGTTCTTTTTTGGGTGTGCTTACTGATCTATTCCAATTTACAAGGCATATTGGCATAGCACAGGTGTTATATCAGACTGAAATATCCATGGTGCATTTGCTTCTGAAATGTTTTTTATTTGGTTTTGGGTTTTTTACAACCACTACCTTAGACACCAATAACAACTTACACAGTAAAAATATCAGAATTCCATTAATTGACTGAAGATAAAAAAATTCTTTCTTGAAAAGAAAAGCAAATCTTTCTTAGTGCTTGCAGGAACACACCTCCCCATTTTTGTTTGTTATAGAAACATAGAATTGTTTAGGTTGGAAAAGCCCTTTAAGATCATCCAGTCAAACCATTAACCTAACACTACCAAGTCCACCACTAAAACAATTAAGGGTAGAGTAATAACTAATTTCATGTTTCCTGGCTTGGTGGCTGGATTACTTTTAATGAAAGTAAAACTAGGGATCATTAAGGTTGGAAAGGACCTATAAGATCATCAGTCCAACCATCCAACACCACCATGCCCACTAAACCATGTCCCAAAGTGCCACGTCTACCCATTTTTTGAACGCTTCCAGGGATGGTGACTCCACCACCTCTCTGGGCAGCCTGTTCCAATGCTTGATTACCCTTTCTGTGAAGAAAAGTTTCCTGATATCCAATCTAAACCTCCCCTGATGCAACTTGAGGCCATTTCCTCTCGTCCTGTCGCTACCTGCTAGGGAGAAGAGACCAACACCCACCTCACTACAGCCTCCTTTCAGGTAGTTGTAGAGAGCAATAAGGTCTCTCCTCAGCCTCCTCTTCTCCAGAGTAAACAATCCTAGTTCCCTCAGCCGCTCCTCATAAGACTTGTGCTGCAGACCCTTCACCAGCTTTGTTGCCCTTCTCTGGACACACTGCAACATCCCAATGTCCTTCTTGCACTGAGGGGTCCAAAACTGAACACGGTATTCCAGGCGCGGCCTCACCAGTGCTGAGTACAGGGGGACAATCACCTCCCTGCTCCTGCTGGCCACACTATTCCTGATACAAGCCAGGATGCTGTTGGCCTTCTTGGCCACCTGGGCACACTGCTGGCTCACGTTCAGCTGGCTGTCAACCAGCACCCCCAGGTCTTTTTCAGCTAGGCAGCTTTCCAGCCACTCTTCCCCAAGCCTGTAGCATTGCATGGGGTTGTTGTGTCCTGTACTGGTTTCGGCTGGCATAGAGCTAAACCACGACATGACCAAAGTGCAGGAGCCGGCACTTGGCCTTGTTGAACCTCATACAACTGGCCTCAACCCATCAATCCAGCCTGTCCAGATCCCTCTGCAGGGCCATCCTACCCTCCAGCAGATCAACACTCCCACCCAGTTTGGTGTCATCTGCAAACTTACTGAGGGCACACTCAATCCCTTCATCCAGATTGTTGATAAAGACATTAAACAAGACTGGCCCCAATACTGAGCCCTGGGGAACACCGCTCATGACCGGCCACCAACTCGATTTAATTCCATTCACCACAACTCTCTGGGCTTGGCCACCCAGCCAGTTTTTTACCCAGCAAAGAGTACACCTACTCCATGAGTCGCCAGCTTCCCTAGGAGAATGCTGTGGGAGACTGTGTCAAAGGCTTTGCTGAAGTCCAGGTAGATGATGTCCACAGCCTTTTCTTCATCCACTAGGTGGGTCACCAGGTCATAAAAGGAGATCAGGTTGGTCAAGCAGGACCTGCCTTTCTTGAACCCATGCTGGCTGGGCCTGATCCCCTGGTTGACCTGTACATGCCTGTTGAGTGCACTCAAGATGAACCGCTCCATAATCTTCCCCGGCACCCAAAGTCAGTCTGACAGGCCTGTAGTTCCCCAGATCCTCCTTCCAGCCCTTCTTGTAGATGAGCATCACATTGGCAAGCCTCCAGTCATCAGGGACCTGCCCTGTTAACCAGAACTGCTGATAGATGATGGAGAGTGGCTTGGTAAGCTCCTCCACCAGCTCCCTCAGTACTCTCTGGTGGATCCCATCTGGCCCCATAAACTTGTGAGTGTCCAGGTGGCATAGCAGGTCCTCAGCTGCTTCCTCCTGGATTATGGTGGCTTCATTCTGCTGTCCATCCCTGTCTTCCAGCTGAGGAGGCTGAATACCCTGGGGATGACTGGTCTGGCTACTAAAGACTGAGGTAAAGAAGGTATTAAGTAGCTCAGTGTCGTGGTTTAGCCCCAGCCAGCAACTAAACACAACGCAGCCACTCGCTCACTCCCCTACCCTGATGGGATGGGGGGAAGAATTGGAGGAGTAAGAGTGTGAAACACTCCTGGGTTGAGATAAGAACAGTTTAATAGTTGTAATAAAGTAAAATAGTAATTATAATAAGAAAACTATAATAACAATAATAATAATAACAACAACAACAATAATAATAATACAATAATAATAATAATAATAATAATAATAATAATAATAATAATAATAATAAATAATAATAAAATACAAAGCAAGTGATGCACAATGCAATTGCTCACCACCCGCCAACCGATACTCAGACAGTTTCCCGAGCAGCGATCACTGCTCCCTGGCCAACACCCCAGCTTATATGCTGAGCGTGACGTCATATGGTATGGAATAGCCCTTTGGTCAGTTTGTATCAACTGTTCTAGCTGTGCCCCCTCCCAGTTTCTTGTGCAGCTGGCAGAGCATGGGAAGCTGAAAAGTCCTTGACTAGCATAAGCAATACTTAGCAACAACTAAAACATCAGCGTGTTATCAACATTCTTCTCATACTAAATCCAAAACACAGAACTATGTCAGCTGCTAGGAAGAAAATTAACTCTATTACAGCCGAAACCAGGACACTCAGCCTTTTCCTCTTCCTTGGTGGCAATGTTCCCCCCTGCATCCAATAAAGGATGGAGATTCTCCTTGGCTCTCTTTTTGTTGTTAATGTATTTGTATTTATGCTCAGATTTTTATCAAATTTACAATGACACAAGGAGTACATTGTTTTCATCAATTTGAACTGTGCTGTCACATGAATGTGAACTTACTGGTTATGTCTTAAGTTAAATGTCAAAGGATATACATTTTCCACATAGAATAAAATTGATTTCAAGTTTCTTTTAACAGTGGTGGAGCAAAAAAACTCCACTGTATTTATAAAACAAGTAGAACTGCCCCAGCATGTGTTAACAAAAATGTATATGCCTAAATAGTGTTACTCACAGTACTTAATATAAAACTTGTTTTTAACAATAATTTGAACTATCAAAACCTTGTTACTTAATAAGATTTTCTCATGTAAGATTATGATAAAATGAATAAAATTGTTTAAAAAAAGTTAATTTAATTAAGAGAATATTTAGGTATTTTTCAATCCTCTTAAAAAAAGAATGTGAGAAAGGAATAAGCAAATGGCAGAGGCTTTCTGCAGGTTTTTTTGCATGTACCTTTTGAAAAGTCCCTCCTTAGCATATAAATACTCCCAGAAAAACCCTTAGCATAGTGGCTATATGTATTAATACTGCAAAAGAAAGGAAGATGACACTCACCATAACAGAATTCATTAATTCTTAAGACTTCTAAAATATTAATAGGACTTTGAAACAACATTGCTTGCTTATACAGTGTCCATTCAGTTCACTGTGAAGTTGAGATGATAGGTGGAAATTCTTGGATTACTATGTACCTTTCTTCCTACATCACAGCCTGTGCTTGCTTATTTTCCCACATCGAATGATAAATATGCTCAGAAATTATTGTACATTAAAAAAACCGACAACATGACAAAGTGTCTGAGAGCTATAAAGAAAGCAGCTGCTTGAAAAACTTTAATGTCTGTAGCAACTCATGGAAGATTTTGGCTTCTGCCTATCTGAAATCCATTTGAAGAAACTTGGCTTCTACATTGTCTCTTTCTATCAGCCAAAAACTGCATTTCAGATGTTAAAACCCAGTAATAAAGGGATCTTATATTGAAAAAAAACTTTAAAATGCATTTTGTTCTCCATCCATAATACTTGGATCCCAGAATACTTTAAAGACCAGACATAAAGCAACTGATGCAAAATTTCTTTTTAATTGGAAGAAACTCCTTAATCCATTTTACCATTCCTTATGCTTACTATAGAATAGCAATGACACTGTTATTTTTTGGAGATAATAAATCTATCTCCCTATAAGCATATCATCATCCATGCTGAAATGTAATCTTCAGCTAATAAAAGTTTGCCTTTGCCTTTGTTAGGAAAAACATAAAAATGAATTTAAAAGTATGCAAAGTAATAGGAAGACATTCTAAAGTATTCCCTTTTGCCAGAGGCAGACACTGTTAGAGACTGATGCAGGTGTAATATTTATGATCAAGGCTGAAGAGGCCAGAGCTTTGTTAACAAAATTAAGGAAGTATTCCCAATTGTGCAAGTGTAAAGTGTGGGTTCCAACCCAGAACCAGGCAGACTACTTCAAAGATAGGGGGTGGAGGCTTTACTTATTGCTTTCAGTATACACAAGAAATAAGTAATAAAATGAAAAGGTGAGCTGAAATGTGGTATAGTGGGAAACAAAGAATCAAGCAATAGAAGGTAACATACATAATAACAATTATGAATACAATGATCACTGGAACAACATGGCAGCAAAAGTATAAATTATGTTGCGTAGTTGACTGAAATCCGAAAAGGAGAGTCTTCTTCCCAAAATACTGCATAAAATATAAGGCAAGGAAAGTTGTCGGTGAAGGGGGTTCCAATGATGAAAATCTGTATATTTAAAAGTTAGCTCACAAAAATAAATGTGAGCAAGTAGTATTGCATTACTGACTTCATTGTGAGGAAAACAGTATTGAATGCTTAGCCATAAAGAAGCTCAAAGAAGTTACTAATTTGCTATTACTATTAATCACTATTTCTGATAATTAAATAGTAATAATAGTCTGATTCACTTAAACAAGTACAGTGCCCCAACAAACCAGATTTAAAGATGTGTAATCCTTTAAACCATTTCTTTCTAGGATTATGAATCTAAAAGCACCTAGGAGGAGTAAATCAAAAGTGATAATATACAGGAATTGTCTGAAAATATTGGGGCCACTAAGCAGAAGTGACCACAACATAAATTATTTCAAAATTGCAGGAATAAGACTCAACCAAAAACAAGTACTGTGACATCAAATTACGGAAAGGATTTTTCATTGGGCTCTTGTTTCTTTTAATAGCATAACTAGTCAAAATGACCCTAATATCAAACATGGGGAAAATTAAATTTTGACTCAGGATAGACATATGTTGACTGTGTTATAACAGAATTATGGAGAGCATAACTTACTTCAGCAGAAAATGTAAGATAAATTCAGTATTTGTAAAAGGCAAAATCTGCAAGATTACTTGAGCCAAGCTGGAAATGCTATCTTTGTGAACCCAGTAGAAAGTATCATAAATTGTGTCAGAGAAATATTTAAAATAGAATGAGAGAGCCAAGAAGACAAAAAAAATCATATATCCAGAGACTAAAAAACAAATAATGCATTATTTAAGTATGAAAGAAACAGGAGGTATGTCTGAAAATTTGTGGGTCTTCGGGGCTCCCAGGGGCTTATGGGACAGACTGTGAATGATAAGGACATACTGAGAAAACAGTTCATTTCTTCTCAACAGTATTCATAGAATCATAGAATCGTAGAATGCTTTGGGTTGGAAGGGACCTTTAGAGGTCATCTAGCCCAACCCCCCTGCAGTGAGCAGGGACAGCTTTAACCAGATCAGGTTGCTCAGAGCCCCAGCCAACCTGACCTTCAATGTTGCCAGGGATGGGACCTCCACCACCTCTCTGGGCAACCTGTTCCAGTGCTTCACCACCCTCATTGTAAAAAACTTCTTTCTTGTGCCTAGTCTAAATCTATTCTTCTTTAGTTTAAATCCATTATTCCTTGTCCTGTCACAACAGGCCTTGCTAAAAAGATTCTCCCCATCCTTCCTGTAGGCCCCCTTTAAGTACTGGAAGGCTGCAACAAGGTCTCCTCTCAGCCTTCTCTTCTCCAGGCTGAACAACCCCAACTCTCTCAGCCTGGCCTCGTAGGAGAGGTGCTCCAGCCCTCGGATCATTTTTGTGGCCCTCTTCTGGACCTGCTCCAACAGGTCCATGTCCTTTTTGTGCTGAGGGCCCCAGAGCTGGACGTAGTACTCCAGGTCATCCTAGGTCATACAGTATCTTCAAGAGGAGATCCTTCTTCAGTGTTAACCCTACTGTACCAGTAACTTCAGATGCCTCAGCTGGTGGATGACACCAAGATGACTGGTGCATTTGATACGCATGAGGGAAGGAGTGACATTCAGAGGGACCTTGACAGGCTTGAGAAGGAGGCCGAGATGAACCTCATGAAGTTCAACAAAGCCAAGAGCATGACCTTGCACCTGGGTTGGGTCAATCACAAGTATCAGTACAGACTGGGGGAATCTCCTAGGGAAGCTGGCGACTCATAGCCTAGGTATGTGTACTCTTTGCTGGGTAAAAAACTGGCTGGGTGGCCAAGCCCAGAGAGTTGTGGTGAATGGAATTAAATCGAGTTGGTGGCCGGTCATGAGCGGTGTTCCCCAGGGCTCAGTATTGGGGCCAGTCTTGTTTAATGTCTTTATCAACAATCTGGATGAAGGGATTGAGTGTGCCCTCAGTAAGTTTGCAGATGACACCAAACTGGGTGGGAGTGTTGATCTGCTGGAGGGTAGGATGGCCCTGCAGAGGGATCTGGACAGGCTGGATTGATGGGTTGAGGCCAGTTGTATGAGGTTCAACAAGGCCAAGTGCCGGCTCCTGCACTTTGGTCATGTCGTGGTTTAGCTCTATGCCAGCCGAAACCAGTACAGGACACAACAACCCCATGCAATGCTACAGGCTTGGGGAAGAGTGGCTGGAAAGCTGCCTAGCTGAAAAAGACCTGGGGGTGCTGGTTGACAGCCAGCTGAACGTGAGCCAGCAGTGTGCCCAGGTGGCCAAGAAGGCCAACAGCATCCTGGCTTGTATCAGGAATAGTGTGGCCAGCAGGAGCAGGGAGGTGATTGTCCCCCTGTACTCAGCACTGGTGAGGCCGCGCCTGGAATACCGTGTTCAGTTTTGGACCCCTCAGTGCAAGAAGGACATTGGGATGTTGCAGTGTGTCCAGAGAAGGGCAACAAAGCTGGTGAAGGGTCTGCAGCACAAGTCTTATGAGGAGCGGCTGAGGGAACTAGGATTGTTTACTCTGGAGAAGAGGAGGCTGAGGAGAGACCTTATTGCTCTCTACAACTACCTGAAAGGAGGCTGTAGTGAGGTGGGTGTTGGTCTCTTCTCCCTAGCAGGTAGCGACAGGACGAGAGGAAATGGCCTCAAGTTGCATCAGGGGAGGTTTAGATTGGATATCAGGAAACTTTTCTTCACAGAAAGGGTAATCAAGCATTGGAACAGGCTGCCCAGAGAGGTGGTGGAGTCACCATCCCTGGAAGCGTTCAAAAAATGGGTAGACGTGGCACTTTGGGACATGGTTTAGTGGGCATGGTGGTGTTGGATGGTTGGACTGATGATCTTATAGGTCCTTTCCAACCTTAATGATCCCTAGTTTTACTTTCATTAAAAGTAATCCAGCCACCAAGCCAGGAAACATGAAATTAGTTATTACTCTACCCTTAATTGTTTTAGTGGTGGACTTGGTAGTGTTAGGTTAATGGTTTGACTGGATGATCTTAAAGGGCTTTTCCAACCTAAATGATTCTATGATTCTATGATTCTATGAATGGATTGAGAGCAGCCCTGCAGAGAAAAGCTTGGGGATAATGGTAGATGAAAAATTGCACATGAGCCAGCAATGTGCCCTTGCAGCCCAGAAAGCAAATCGCAGCCTAGGCTGCATAAAGAGAAGCATGGCCGGCAGGTTGAGGGAGGTGATTTTCCCCCTCTACTGCACTCTCATGAGACCCTACTTGGAGTACTGCATCCATCTCCAGGCCCCCCAGTGCAAAAGACATTGATCTGTTAGAGCAAATCCAGAGGAAGGCCACAAAAAAGTTGAGAGTCCTGGAACACCACTCCTATGAAGAAAGGCTGAGTTGAGGCTGTTTAGCCTGCAGAAGGGAAGGCTTTAGGAAGACCTTATTGTGGCCTTCTTGTTAAAAATAAACAAACTGGGGTCAGTGACCAGAAAGTAAATTGCTGCAAGAAGAAACCTAAGCCAGGAACTCACCAGAGAAAATAAGTTGTCTCACAAAACATCAGTTAGGCCAAACTAGTCTCAGTCCTTGACTAACTGACTTTGTTATCAACAACACCAGGAAGAAGGGGGAATGGGTTAGGGGCAGTACAAGCTGTCATGTAGGTCACTAAAAGTAATGTGTTCACTTCCAAGTACACTAAAGTAGTTTGCAATAGTGTATTAATGCAACATACTTATTCAAAGGCAAAAATCAATGAATTTGAAGTATCATGAAGAAGTCTGACAGAGCAGAAAACCAAAAATGACAATGCAAAGGGGTGTGGAATGTAAGTGCTTTAGGTTTCTAATGAGTCCATTCATATAATATGTTTCATAAAATGGCACATAGAGAAGCCTGAATCCAGGGCACTAATTCAAATATCCAATAGAACGTTAATCAGGATACCTTAAAGACAAGGAAGTAAAAAAAAACATTAAATGTTATATATGATCATGTGATGACCCAGGGATTAATTTTAGGAAATTTACCAGTAATTAAATAACTGGAATGATCTTTAGTACAGTAAGATGTTTCCAGGGGTATGGAGCCCCTTAGATCTGTGCACTAGACAATTCTTGCTATGCCATGGACTTCAGTACATTTCTGTAGGACACTTGAACCATACGCTGGGACATTACCAATGAACCACCCAATCCAACATGGAAGCTTGCTCTTCAGGGTCTCTGAAAAAACAATCTCTTTCAGCACATACATATATATATATGTATATACACACACTTACTGGTAGAAAGAGAAATCATCTTAAGACTAGTAACAAAGAACAGGCTTGCTGGTTAGCAGAAATCTGTATTCAGCAGGGGAAAGAAAGTTCTAGCCCCTCATATCTGACTTTTTTTTAGCCTTAGCCAGAGTAAATCAGGCAACAAGATTTGCTAAAGGTTGCAAAGTTAAACCTCATGTTTGTAAATTTAGTTAATTATGGCATATGTGTTTGTTTTTCCAGTAAAGTCAGTGAGAGGGAAGGATGAAGAGATACATATTAGTAAGAGTCAGGTGTAAAGGAGTTCATTTTTGCTTGATTTTCAGTTTCTAGTCAGTTAAGATTCTTTGGATCTTTCTGTATAGAAAACTACCACAAAACCTTCCTAAACGTATTTAGCTTTTCTTGGGCTAATCCCTTAGCAACTCATTTGTAACTATCCATTCAATTAGCATAGCACCTATTACCCTTGAAATTCTAGGGCTTACTACCTTAGACAAACTAAAGCTTTAGGAAGTGTTAATTAGGAGTTACGGAACTTAATTAAGCAGGAGGAGGAAAAAAAGTTCTCAAATTCCACGTTGCATTGTAACATGTATTTCTATTCAGAATAACAGTTAATTCTGTTAGGAATAACAGATATGATATTTTAAAGTTTGAGAATCTATATACCAAACAAGAAGAAAAAAATTAAAGTTGACTTGCATAAGCTTTTTGAAGTGTGATACATTATGTAAGAAGCCACCTCAGTTCCAGCATTGTTACAAACGGGAAAACTGAATGACTTAAGCAGAAAAAATTTTACTCATGCCCTGTAATTCAGGTAGTGTTCCATAAAACAAACAAACAAATTCTAAAAATTACTGGCTGGGATATTAAACATGCTGGAACTTCAGTCTCTAAAGGTCTTCGGTGTACAGATATTAAAAAACTTTCTGAATATTAAGGATTCTTCCTTCCACTGGTAAGAATGCACCAGGAAGGAAGAAGATTGACTAAAGCTGTGTTTTGACAAGAAGAAACATTATCAAAACTTTTTTTCAAGTCCTGTATAAAGTTCTTTGGAAGAAAATTTGTAGCCAGTTTTTAACCTGCGTCAGTGAATGAAGTAATATAGCATTTGGTCTTTTACTGTCTTTACAAGTAATGCTTATTTAAACTACTTCCAGGTGACTTTGGTTTGGTCTTTCACTTCAGGAGGAAAATATCTGTCTGATGAATCAATACAGATATATATAGATATATCAGGCAGATAATTTTGTCATTCAAGTAGTTCAATCAAAACAACATTTTTTGCATGCTTAGAAATATTACCTGCTATGATAAAGATGTCTACTACTTTTCTGACTACACTGTTCATAATTTTATCCTCCAAATCAATTTTAATTTTAAAAATGAAAAATGTTAACAAACTCAGAAAAATGTCTTCTGGTAAGTTAAATGGAAAAATCGACATGAAAATCACTGAAACATCTGACAAGCCACCTAAAACTAAATTCATAGTTATTAATGGTGTGATAGAATAGCCTTTCATATTATGATCATGACTACGGGACAGATGTGTCTTGTTTCAGCTTTATTGAAGGTTCAAGGTTTCAGTTCATCTATGGGGAATATACTGCAGTCATGTGGAAGCACTCTTTGTGGTGAAACACTTGAGATCCAGTCTGTAGACACAGACGAAGCATGCAAAGATTAAGTTTTCCTGTAAAATAATCTTAAAGAAGGATTGGTGTCTCTTTGCTCTGTCTTGGTAACTGTAAGAGATAGGCTTAATACTATCCAGCCTGTAGAGTAACTGTATTTTGAATTATGCTGCTTCAGAACAGTAAGTAGATTCTACCTCTGAGTAACTTCCTGAAGCATAGGTCCAGATCCATGGAAGTTAATGACACTTTACACTTTCCACTTTTTTGCTTGAGCTAATTAGAGAAAGAATTGCGAGTCTTGGTTCCCTGTTTTCCAAATAAGGTAAATGTGATGGAAAGGTTAGCAGACAATAGGGTGAAGTTGATAGTCAAGTAGTGGTAAAGGCCAGCTGTAGATTAATAAATACCCAGGAACCAAGGAATTGCAGAAAAGGAATAGTTTTGAAGAATTATTCCCTCCCTATGTTGCTACTGATGTGGATACTGCACTTAGTACAAGTACAGCATAACCACAGTCTCTGTGTCACATATTTTTCCCTTAAACTTTAGATCATAAAGTGTGATGGCATCAGTTAAGCCTGATTATAAACAGTCCTTTGATGTTTTACTGTATGTTGGTTATATTAAACCATTTTTTGTTGCAATCAGAAGCAGAAGAGACCACTTAATGCTGGATACATATATAGTAACGACAAAGAGATGGTAGAAACAGCGTGATCCTTTTAGGTTTTTATTTAATACATTTATGACCTATATTTCTTTGGGTTTCAAAGACATTCAAAGAGTAAAAATTGTGATAATTATATCAAAAGACTGAAATGATAATCATACAGGTACCTGGATTAAACAGAATTTATGTAAACTGGTTTTTATTTTAGCATTTTTTCTTCATCCTCCTAAGTTACAAAAGATGCAGATGCCTTCTTATATCTAGCCTTGAAGGTGATACATTGTATTGATTTGACACATCTTGAGACCTAATAATCAAGTACATGTTTTTATGATTGGCTGATGTTGCCTCGTGTCTGGCTGCCTAAAGAATGTTAAGTTGACTGAGGTCATCTATAGACTATAGATAATCTACACGACTAATAAAAATGCTAAGTAGACTGTCAATCTGTTTTCCAATCATATCAAACCTCCTAATCCAATTTGTAATTTTCAAGATGAAACTAATCTAAAAAATAAAATAAAATATATGTGTTTACTTGAACAGAGTGATATATTGCTGGTATGCATCTAGCTGCATTTTAACATTTGAGCTTTCTCTTGAAAGGCTATGACGATGAATATCATCGCCTGGTAAATTTTTAACAGATCTTTATGGACAGAACATTGTACTGGTGATTATTATCCACAGTAAAAAAAGCCAGCTGTATCTGAGCCTTAGATATGTGGAATGCATTACTCTGTAACCTTAAAAATCCAGTTTGTGCTTTCTCGTAAGGTATTTTCAGCTGCAGATTCATATCTGAGGATGGTATCTAGTTGAAAGTATACATTATAAAAATAATAGTAACATTTGGTACTGCATACAGTCAACTCCAAGATTTTCCTTTGCTGATGTAGTAAAATGTTGTATATTTCAGTTGAGTGGACTTAGAGATATAAAACATAGGAACTGTGACTGTGGAATACTGTATTTCAGTGCCCTGGCAAAACCCTAAATTTAGCTGTGGATCCACAACTACCCTTCCTCAAACTAGTCGGTGTTAGCAAAGAAGTTGTGGTCCAAAAGTTCACACTGTTGAAGAGTAAGTATTATATTTTCTTTCCAAGATGTACATCTAAAGAGAATCAGAAGTTAACATAGACTATGAACTCCCATTTTCATCATTAGTCAGATAATTTCCTAAATTTATTTAAGTTTGGTTTAAACTCACTTACACATAGCAATATATTGGAGGGTTCATTGATATATTGTCAGTCTTGTTCAGTTATGTGAATACAGATTTTACAGCATAAACCAGTCTATAGAAAGTTACCATGACTTTCTGCTGTAGGCCCTTTAAATCTGATAGATTCACAGGCAGATGTGGCCATTTCCCGATTCATTATTTGACAATATATGTTAAATTCCACTTCAGTTTGCTTTTAAAACATCAGATTCCTGAAATAATGTGTTATTTATCTAAACAATAAAACATGCTTAGCTTAGAGCATTAAATATTGATTCTGAATGTTTTTAATTAGATAATTAAAATAACAAATCAAACACATTCATACATGAGAAACTTTTTATTTAGCTTTTGTTTTCAGTCATACAGCTGTATATTACAAAAACAGAATAAGGAGTTAAAAATTTTAAGGCCCAAAATTTGTCTTGGCTTCTGGTGATCTGTTGTTCAGACTGGGGAAATTACGGTGTTTTGCATCCAGCCTATCTCCTCATTTTCTTTCCCATGAAAACCAGAGAGAAGGGGAAAGGCTGCAGTGGTGGTGTTCCCACATCTCATCCTAAAAAAGGATGGAACAGAGATTATCCAGACTAGGAGCTAAGAGGTGCTCCTACACCTCAGCCATGCTCTACCACTAAAGACTGGCTAAAAAGACCTTAAATATTATTTTGCTTAACAGAATAATGACAAGAATGAACTTATATATCCTGTTCTAGGAGAAGAATTCACAATACTGAGCAATGTGCTCAACCTCCATATACAGTGAATGAGAAGAGCTTCGTACCTCAAGATAGAATGTCAGGTCTGCATGATGAAGGATGCAAAATGAGACAGCAGGAAAAAGTAAATTAACAGTAAATATTTTGGTATTCTTTTTATTTGTTGTCTAAGTCTTTCTTCAAACAGCAAACCTCTAAATAAGTTGTGAATGCTTCAATAGTGAATTTTGAGTCTTTTGACAAGATGGCACAATTTATTTGCCCAAATGTATGTCTACTGCCATTTAAGGTATAAAGGTATCCTGCCTGGCTTCTGCCCTCCCCTCATAATGGAATAGATCTGCAATTTTTTTTACTATATTTTTCAATCCCATATGAGGGTCACAGCTTATTTTCTAAAGCTTATTTTCTTAGTTACTCTTTTATGGATCCTTTAGAAGTAATATATAGATTTCCAGGACCTTTCAGACAGCTGAACAGGAACATTCTGCTTTCAGGTAAACTTTGATGATATTTTCAGACATTTTGCCACAGTCATTGTTTCTTTTAAAAACAAATAAACAAAAAATGTTTTTGTTTTTTTTTATAAAAATGAACTTCAATAGGGTTTTGATTACTTTCAAGGTATGGGATTTAGAAAAACTCTCCACATATAAAACAAAATAAATTTTAAAAGTGCATCACTGAAATACTGTAAAGGGACAAAATTAACTTCCATTCTCAGTGACAGGGATTTTAACATAGGTAGGTTTCTCCATTGTACTTCTACTTTACAAAATAAAATTACTGAAATCTACTTATGTAACCCATAAATGTGATTTTTCTTAACCTTTTTTGGAGACTGTAGAATCCATGTTTTTTGTCAGGCCTTCCAATTTCAGGAATTGTCAATGCTATGACCACTTTAGCTGTAGCTGAACTATTGTACACATAATCCTCCCAACTAAGGATCATTTTCAAGTGATTATTTTCTAGGTGAGATAGTTTAACGTGCAATAAAAAATCTAAACTGTGACTTGGAGAAAAAAGAAAAATGCTATGAAAAGTTACTTAGAAATCTCTTAGTCAGTTATAGCTAAAGTCTACCTACTCCCTACAGTGCAAAATAAAAAAATTTCTGCCTTCCTTTCTTCCCAGTTTGTCCAAGTAGAACTTTATCTGATTGTGATTTCAGCCAAAGAGAAAGATAAAGGCATTTCCTTCACACTTTCTGTAGTAGAGTCATGGCAAAAAACCTGGTAGCTGTTAGGAGAATTGATGTTCTTCCTCGTTCAGGGCAGCCAGTCAGGAATGTTGAAACACTTTCTGAAAGAGAAAGAGTGAACTCGTTTATAGCTATGCCAAAGTAAGGGTCAATGCGAAGAATTTCACCTTACTCTGGGTGATGTCTGATGTTGCAATCCACTCCCACAAGGTCACGTTTGAGCTAATTTTCAGTAATTTCAGTTAATTTTAGTTAGTTATCAGTAAGTAAGAGAATAAAAATATCTTGGCTTTTTCTCTTCCTATCCTTCTAATTGGCAGAATTTCAACCCAAGCCTTTAGATCTTTGACTTTCATTTGTTCCTGACTGTGCCAAGAATATTTTTTGGCATCCGGCATTTTAACAGTAATATTGCCAGTGACCAGGCATTGGATAGAATCAAAGCACTGGCACTGTATTTTGTAATTTTCACAGAAGCATTTGATTTGATTGACTCTAGAATGCTGATTAGAGGAGATAAGACTATGATGCTTTTGAGGATAAGTCACTTAACTCAGATTCATGACTGTTTAACAAGAAGAGCACACAGATTTGTTGTAGAGGGCAAGGAATCTGGCTTGGCTGAAATGGACTGTGATGTCCGCCAAGACTCAGTCTTCAGACCATGTTTATTGAATTTATTTGTCAATGATTTATTCTTGATTGTATTAAATCTATTTTACAACTATATAGATGATGCAATGTTACAACATGGTTCTAATTCATTGGCCATGGCAGGGAAGGATTCAGATAATTTATAGAGGAAACTTTAAAAAGAAAGCTTTTTCTAATGAACAAGAAAACTGCTAGCTATTAATTTCAAAACAAACCCCAAACACATCTTCAGTCCTTACTTAGGGAAAAAAAAAAAACAAGCCCTCCACTGAAATACATATTTAAGTCACGACTTAAGGGTTGGATCAACACAGTCTAGTTACTCTTGAGCAATTTTGTGTTGAAATGCTGTTAATTAGAAGCAGGTATCATTTTAAAAGGTAAGAACTCCACTGAATGTATTGTGCTTAAACAATAGATGAAGCAAGAAACAAAATATCTGCAATGTGCTGTCACATGAAAGGTTGTTTAAATTTAGAAGTAAGAAAAACAGACTGTAATATCAATAAAAAGCTATGTAGATTTGTTTTATATTAATGCTATGGATAGATAAAATCCATCTACCTTTAGGCAAATTTTCAGATTTGTAGCTTGACAGAATATAAGAACACATCACTGCAGCTTTTATGTGAATAAGTCAACTTACTTCCTCCTCAGTGAATCTGGAACTATGCAAATGCATTTTACGTTTGGAGAGGCCCCTGGTTATATGAAAACAATGTTGTTGTTTCTTTTAGATTTTAATTTAATATTCCAAGCCTTGGAGGGAGAAGTCATCATAGACTTATTTGCCCTACAGTCAGTGTGACAATATGGGAGGGTACATTTAATGCCTTAACAGTAAGCATTTTGAACAGGCATCCAAAGGTGATAAGAGCTGAAATAATCTTTGGCAAAATTCAAATGCAGCTTAATTGAATATTTAAAATAATTCACAATGTATAATTGAGAATAAATTATGTAATGATGTGGTAGAAATGATTTGATTTTATACCTCCTTCTGCTTAGAAGTACCACAGACACTAGGATACGGGTAGGGCAAGTTTCTTGCTGTGAAAGTCATTTGAGATGCAATACAAAGTGTTGTACATTAATGAGGTTTTATTATCTCCTGTACTGATATTTTCATGAATGAAAATATAAAGGTGTTTATATAACACTTTAAAGCAGGTGGTAGTTTAGACCTTCATTTCATATTGGCATCTTCTGTTGTATTTTAATATAGACATTTTAAAAATCAAAGAGTTTTCATACACAGTGAATAGATCATATATGAGGATATGTGATACAAGACATTCTTTCTTCAAGGCAGAAATATTTAGGCGCTTCTCCTGTCTCTCAGTTTTTGGCTTGGGGGATTTTTACATTTTTTGACTTGTGGAAAGATCCCACAGGTTAAATGTCTAAGCCATGAAAACCTGGTTATGTTTCACTTCATATTTTAAAAAGTCAACAGAATACTCTAAATCTTGGATGCAGGCATTACTGACATCTAAGCCCTGTGTAAGTAGTCCAAATACTAGAATATGCTAATACTAAAAAGGAAGCAATATATGTTTATTTTGAAAGATATTGAAGTCCTGAGTGTTCATCCCATTTATCAGTAAGTACACACAGTCATCTCAACAAACTGCAGCTTCAGTGAGAACAAACAGAAGAGTTTTACCTCCAAATTTCAGTGACAGGCTTTGATACCTGTCATCAAGTAATGTAATTTTAATGTTGAAAATATGTTTCTATGTACACAGGAAACTAAGAAATACATACTTTGTTCATAACTCCGAGTCTACTGCAGTCAATGCTTAGCTCAGAGGGCCTCTCTCATGGATGTTTATCAGGGTCACTCTGTTGTTTGTTCTGCTTTCTGTCCTGCGTCTTCACTTTACCTTTACCTATATTGTGTTCCCTCTCCTGCCATAACTATGCTAGCAAAATCCAGAAAATATGGATTCCTTTTGCTAGAATAGCTTATTCAAGTCAAGAAACTGCTATAATAGAAGCCACTGTACACTGTACACTAAAATAGCTAAACCCTATCTAGGGATTGTGTTGCCAGCATTGTTCTTGGCATGTACCTATCCTGTACTCACACGTAAGTAAACAAGTCCTTTGTGTTAAAAATGGAAAAAACAATGAGTCCAGGCAGGTTTCAAAGTCAGGAGTCATTCTCAAGAGAAGAGTGAGTTCTTGAAGTGTTGGTGCTGACTAGGGAAGAAGGAAAATTCTAGTGGTGAGGAGGGTTCCTGTATTTAATTGCTTTAACATAGAATAGAGAGAAATAGAAGACCTAACTCCATGGAGCTGACTGTCCATGATGGTCTCAGGGGCAGACACAGAGATGGCCTTCATTCTCTTATTCCTGAAAGTTCAGTTTGCTTAGTCAAGCTCCAAATATGCAGACTGAACATGACAAGGATCACTCTGAACTGAGTTACTCTTTTTTTAATTGCCAGCTGTATTGGCAACTCCTTTGGGAGCTCAAAATTAGGGATTCTGAGAAATATAGTTTGGCAAAACTCTGCTCTTAAACAATTGCATTTTCTGATTTGCAGATCTTATCAAAGACTTAATGACATTATAAAGTTTTAAATTTGAAAACAGTAGCATCAAATACAAGTGTTCAACTTTGTTTTGATACTACCTTCTGTGATGTCTTATCCTCCTGTAGCATGGTGAAAAATGTATCAGCTATGTGTTTGCTACTTTTTAAAACTTTCTTTTTATCTAAGGATGATATGGTTTCCTTTAATTTCTTTGAATACTTGTTGACAATCTTGTTATCTTTGCCAGTTACTATGAAGATCTTCAGAAAGGATCGGTCTTTGAGTAATAATGAAGATAAAGCTAGAGTGTTTAACCATTCCATGAATTGGAAAGTAAGCAGGGACAGAAAAAGTCCATCTTAAACTGCACAAGATTTTTTTTTTCCTTATGAATTCACATGTTGAAGCCCTCTCACACATGCTGAATTTTTCTTTACTGTCAGTTTAATTTTTGCATGTGCAGAACAGACTATTGGAGCTGTGGGGTTTTGAGAGGATTTTCCCCAAAAAGAGGGATCTTAAAAAACAAGCAGAGGTGAAAATGCCATGAGCAGGTCAGTTACAGATCTGTTTCAACACCTCTCAGGCAAACTAATTTTTCTCTTCAGTTTATACCTTAATTTATGTTTTGTGCAATGAATCACTGGGATAACCCTAACATTTGCATTCCGTGACTTTTGAATGTTTAAAATAGAAACCTTCATGTTGAATTGACAAATGGTTTGTATTAATATAAAATTAGATTTAGGAAAATCATTTAATCTATAAATGACATCTGGTATTTACAGCTTTAGAGTCTGATGAAGATAGATGCACTACCTTACATGTTTATAATATTTTGTAAATTTGCAAATGCATATTTAAATTGATTGTATCCCTCTCCCATCCTTCAAATGTCACTGGTACTCTAAGGACCTAGCCCAAAGCTCACTTTCATTAATGGAAAGACTTACAGGCTAAATGTATAGCCTAAAATTAAACAGCCTAGGAACATTCCTGAGCTCTGGAATACTACCCTTTCTACTGTTACAGTGTTAGTGTGTTCCTCAGCATGATTTTGGCCTGTGCCAGCTAGCCTTCGGCTGACTAATTCCTGGATGTAGTTCAGGAGCTAGTGTGAGCCAGAGAAAATCTCCAACAGACACTTTGAGTGCAACCATCCTGTTCTGGAGGGTGAAAGAGTTTAGTAGTATGGATGTGGGATGTCCTGTGCCAGATGGCCTTGGTGTCTCCTCCTGAGTAGCCACAATGAAGTCTAAACCAGCAGTTTTGAGGGGACTGGGATGTCACATATTCTCACATATATTCTCTGTATAGACTTCCTTGCATAGGGCTGTGTTGAGATAGAACTGGTCAGGAGCTTTTCTTGGATTTCTTGTTTTGATCATAAAAGAAAAAATTCTTCATGAGAATGTCCCTTCCAGCCCCAATAAGTGTAGAATTCCTAGCTAAGAAAGGACACAATTCCACTAACCCATCCAATAATAATAACCATCTGGAGTGGGGAGAGTAAGATCCCAATTAAAAGAATCAACAACTGGGGAACCGGTAGCCTCCAGCCCATAGGAGTGTTCCTCTGTGTGTTAGTGTGATGGTGTCTGGGATCTCAGTGTGAGGCTGAGGACAGGTGCCAGGATGCTGTTATACTCAGAGAGAGAGTCAAGTGGGATCAGACCTTTTAAATTTGAAGTGGCTCTTTTGAGTACCCAGAAGACTGGAATCCAATCCCCTTGGCTTGGTATAGTTAAAGACAAATATTTAAAAAAACCCTCTGGCCTAATTCCACTTCTTTGCATCGTATTTCTTCTCCTGATTCAATTGGCATCTTAAATGTTTTTGATTTTGATTTATTCAGGAACTTGTCTTGAATTTTAAAGAACAACATTTTAAGCAACAAGAAAGGTAAGGGTCATATAGATGCTCTCTCTGTGCATGTGTGTGATTGTGTACAAATACCCCAGTAAAGGAAAATGCATCTTCTGCAGTAAAGTTACACTTATTAATTATCTCTAGTGTATCAGTATTTGTTTCTTCTCTTGATGTTACATATGTCTAGATGGAGAAGCAAGGGAGGGTTTGTGAGGTTCTTTGCAATGGGTTATGTAATTAACTTTCCTGTCAGGGTTTAATCTATACATGTTTAAGCACAATTAGGGCCTTTAACATTGTTTTACATGAACGTGAAATGCAATTATTTATCATCTTTTCCTTCCTATGCATGTTAAGCACAGGAACATGCAAAGCCTTTACAGTCTTAAACATGTGTTGTTCCACAACAAACTGTACTTCTATTACATATGTTCTCAAAAAGGCAGAGACAAATACGTAGGCTGCAAGTTCTGAATGAACTACACTCATGACCAAAAGCAGATACCCCCAAGGTACATGTTTGTGTACCTCTTTCACAGTATGTACTCTCGCACAGCAATAAAAATTTGCTTTGGCTGTATTCTGGCCAAAAAAATGTTGTATGGTTAATGGATCTTTGTCAGAGTGAGAAATAGTCTCAATGCATGAGAGTCATTAGAGTCCCTGAGACATCCTTGCTACAATGGGAAAGGACATATCATTCCTTCAGTTGTGCTCATAATTTCAGTGGCCAACATGCTTGCGCATGTGTCCTTCAAGTGCCAAGAATAGTCTTCAGCGCTCCAAAAAGACAGTGTCTGGGAGAACGAATCCATTGCCAATCTTCAGAGCCAGAAAGAGCGTGCATTAGGGAAAGGAAGCATGTGTTTTATCTTGCCTATAATGCTGTTGCTCTGTGCAGTTCTCAGTTGTAAGGTTTATGGATAGTCTTGGCCTGTGAAATCATGTCTCCAGACACTGCTGCTTCTCAGCTCCTTTGCCAAGACAAAAGTAAGTCAGAAGAATATTAATGTTAAGACTGGGAATATTCAGGGAACTTCTTCAGGTTGTTCAAGCTTTTTTTCCAGTAGTTTAAACTCTATTTCTTTTATCCCTATCGAAGAAACCTAGGGAAAACAAGTTTTCTAACTCGAGCAAAATCTAAGTTTTATCAGCTATACAAAAAGAAGAACCCATTTTGCCTGTGCAAGTGAATAATCTCTGTAAGGCATATAAGAAATGCTATAGGCATTAAATTTTTCATTTTCTTCATTTTAGTTCCAGTATTTGTGTCTCTGTTCAATGGTTCTATTCAATTTCTGGTTTTGCTCTTCATCTTACTTTTCTCCACATTTTATTTAAAATTTATTTTCTTTTTTTCTTATCTCGGTTTGTCCCGTTGGGATTTTGCAGCCAGTCCTGGCTCAGTTTAACTTTCACTCGCACGGCTTTGAAACTGGTTGAAAATGGACTAAAAAATCATCTGTTGCTAGCTAAAATGTGACTGCTAATTTCATACTCATTAAATGGATATTGTTTACAGATGTATATATCTGGACACTATGTGACATGATCTCCTGGGTCCACTTTCCCGCTACCTCTGACCCTGCCTATACAATGCCTGCTTCACAATGTCATCTGATTGTAGCAAGAATGAAGTACCTTGGGTAGCAGAATATCAGTTTCATGAAGCACAGATGAGAATGCGGTTGTCTCATTTAAATAATACCTCATAATGAGATGCTCTCTGAGGAAGCAAGGGGAAGATAAAGCTGTCTCTGTAAGTTACTAGCCAGAGACCATTTTATGTGCGATATACAGGAACTGTAAGGAAATGCCATGGATTTGTTCTCTATACAATTCTGAAAAAAATGTCTATAGCAACTCAGAGATACAAAATGTTTCCATACCACTACTGATAAAAGGAGTCTTGAAAAGGAAAAGCAAGCAGTTGCCAAAGATCAAAAAAGGCACCTGAAGTCATCATTGTAAATATCACTAACAATCAATTAATGATATCTGAAATAAATGTGCATAAAGCAAAGTAATATAGAAATGAAATAAAATACAGCTAATACACCCAAAATAGTAAAATTGTTTTAAGAAGTGCCTTTCTCATTACAGCTGAATGTGATTTTCCAGATAGAGGCATTGTAATATGACCCTGTGTGCTGTTCTGTGTGTACAATAAAGCAAGCAAAATTAATCCCTTCCCCTGATGACCTCTAGAAATGAAAACCCATTATAGTAATAATATTTGTACTTAGGCCTTGATGTTTTTGTGCTGAATCTGAATGCCATGAAATGATTGTATACAGTGGCTGATGAGGACACATGTACAGATAATTACATAAATAATCCTCTTTATATAGGTGCAAGGTGACTTTTTAGATCTGGTATGGAAACTAGTTGAAGCCTAATAAAACTTGTAATCATTTTCTTTACTGCTAAAGCCTGAATCTTATTATGTTGAAAGGTCTATTAGGAATGTTTCCCTTTTTAACATGGAATGTATGTAACTGGATCTTGTGCACAATTTTCCTGTTTGTAAAACTTGAATTAGGCATTGAAATTTCTGCCCCAGTTACTGGTTTTGGTGTTTGCCAAAGTATATATGGTATCAAATATTATAATACGTCTTTGTTACCAGTCTGCAGTTCGGTTAGCAAACCCCACTTAAAGGGTAAAAGATCTTTTAAAAAGCAACATTATTTAGCTTGGAACAGGAATCAATACTCCATATGATATGGTAATGAAACGCAGACTTTGTAACATATTGATGGACACTGAGAAAGTGTGTGTGGTGAGAGGAGTGGGTGTATTTGTGTGCATGTTGGAGGGACCACAATAGTATTAATAGCCTGTAAAGGAGGTTTCTGACATTTGGTAAACACATGAGTACGACAAAGAGCACAATAGGAACAATGATCTGTACATTACTCTGGAACGCCATTAAATACATGTGAGCTTTCTTCTGTCAGCATTTGTATTTTCACAGGATGTAGTAGCAAAGCATTAGCTTTGTGGAAAAGGAAGGCTAAAAAGACATCCACATATTGTTTTACTATTTTGCTTTACTTTTAATATTTGTGTATCTTTCTGATGTGGGCCATATATCCAAGCTGGTTCGGTTTTGCGCAAACAGTCTGGTTTTCTATTTGTCTAAGTGGTAATAAATTCCCATTGATCAGAGCTTAGTGGAAATTAGAACACCCTCCATGTGCCTCAGCCAGGGAGGCTGCTCCCAGCAGAATCTCGCTCATGTTAAAAGCCTGCTGGAATGTTTCAGAATGGTTGGTGTTGCTGCATATTACTTCACAATGTCAATACCAGAAGGCCTATTGATTTGGATCACTTCCTTTAAATAAAATAAATGATTTAGTATTTGAAAATAGTAAAAATGACCACCCTGTATAAAAATAACATTGCCCTGTCTGTCTTTCTTAGACTGTCCATCAGCTTGGGAAATCTTTGAATTATTGCACACTGTAGTTGGTTTGTTTTTTTTTTTTTAAAACATATACCGTGTGTTGTACTTTCAATATATTGATTGTAAAGGCTTGTATTTGTAGCCTTCTGCTAAAGATTAAAAACCTGAATTTATTAATTGCATTTTATTTTAGATTAAGATTAGGGGGATTTCTTTTAAGCAGTGTGTATAGGTGTTTTGTAGAGGGTGACCTGAGAAAGATACAGATACATACAAGACTTATCGGTCTTTAAGACCTGTACTTCTCAGTGTTGGTCAAGCACCACTGGCAGAGGAGGTGCAGAGAGGTCTCTTTCTAACGGTGATTTCCATACAAGTGTCAGCAGACTGCTAAAAAGTGAGAGAGAGAGCAGCTATGAAAGCAAAAAGGACAGATATGAAATGGGGGACAATATACACTATGCTAGTATGTGTACACATGAAGCACTTTAGAATTAGTAAATATCTAAATCAGCTGCTTGAATCCATATTATAAGGAATTGGAAGTCAAGACTCATCTGTATGAAATAAAGGTTACCAATAAAGAGGGTGTGGTTTGGTTTTGGGGGTTGTTATTTTTTTCTCAAGAGGTTAGGAAGGCTGGAACTCAGCCACATATCAAAGTATGCCATGTGTCAGGGAGGATCTTTCTTCTCTACAGCAGTAGCTTATTATCTAGGAGTATTTTCAGTGTTTTCACCCAGATTGTTTCCCACTCCTTCTTTTGGGTTCCATTTTCCTTTGCCTGATCCTTCCTGATACTTCCCCACCCCATCTAAAAGCTTTGCATATGTGACCTGTGATCAGTGGGTGATGAAGCCTATTGAAGGGATGCAGCTCTTGGGTGGGCTGGGAAGATGTGATACTACTTCTACCTGGGCATTCTTCTTTGGCATCCTTCTGGAGCTCTACCAAGCTGAGGATCCATTTTGAAATCCTAGTACTAATCTATAAAAATAATGCAGCTTTCTCTTCTAGCTTAAAATGTGTTTTTTTCAAGAATGGCATCACTCATGCACAGCCTGTTAAATGAACACTTGTATTCAAATAACTTACTGATTATGCAAAACAACTCTGCCTGTTACGGTACACATTCAGTGCAGAAAATTGCTCTGTTAGTTGGACTGCTTTTCCCGTCACAATGAAACATACATCTGCTTACAGCTAAAAGTCCAAGGGCCTGATTTACTAAAAATTAGTGATCCATCAGATTGATGGGCAATCTGCACTCTTGGTGCCTTGAAATTTCTTGCATCAGTCACCAGATCATGATTTACTAATAGGGTTTCAGGGCTTGCAAAATAGCACAACTCTAACCACATATTAATATTTAATCTGGCATTTTAAGTGCACCTAACAAAAGACCCCAGAGCTGCTGACAGGACCCTATATTGTGAATTTCTTAAAAAGGAACTGAGTATTTCCATAGTGGTTTCATGTGGAAATCTGAAATAAAAAGAAATACAAGAGTTAAGCCCTTCTCATGAACTTACAAGCTTCTGACCATATTTTCTTGAAAAACTGTTTATAGTTTGTTTTTTCTGTAGTCTAGCTTCATTAACATATGACAAAGCTTCCTTTGGCAGTTTCACTGTCCATAGCATGTGACGGCAGAGAAATTTTGAAACTCATTTCTGTATTGCGTGCAATTAAATAGTCTGTTCTTTAAATACTTAATCCACTTGGCAACTCTAAAAAGGTGCTAAATGAGGGTAAAAATAATGTATAAATCACAAAGACCTCTTTATTCCATGAAATTTAGTAATTGAATTTGCACAGACTTAGTAAATTGGGCCCTCTGTGTTTTGTATAGCATTTTTAGGTAACCAAGATAGGCAAGAAAGTGAATTACATATTGATAGTGTTTCTACCGTTTCATGGCTTAAACAGAGCAATAGAGTGAGTTAATAAGCAACTTCTCCTGCTGCTGTCAGATGAATATTCTAATTTTACAAAACGTATATCGTGCATGTCTATAAAAGGGTTTATTTGTTTCTTCCGCTTTCATATGCCATAATTTATGAAGGATGTTCCCAACACCACCTGTAATAACAGAATGTTTATTAGTGTGCAAATGAGGGTTATAAATGATGTTGCTTATCTATGGAACAAAACACAAAAGACAACTTATTAGCAAAAGACAAATTGCTCAGCAAGTTTCAATGAGCTGCTATGTTTGTCATGAAAAAAACCTTTTATTTGCACAGATCAATGCTTTTATAATCCATTTAAAATAATATACTTGCCACTAGGTGGCTATTTCTGATCAGATCATTTTACCATTTTAATTACATTTTTAATATCCTGGCTGCATAAACAAAGATAAATTACAAGCCTTGCACAATCTGGCTGCTAGCTCAGGCACAATCTGTAATAATATCAGCTTTTGTTTGTGCCTCCTCTAATTAGATTCTGAAATCTAGGCTTTATCAATCAATAATTTTAATTTCAGAATTGCCTTTTGATCTTACATTTCATGTTTGTTTGCAGAAAATGATCAGTAGGACAAAGCTGATAATTTATGCAGAAACAATCTCTCAGCAGAGTTACAAGCACATTCCTAGCCATCAACACAACCCGACAGACTAAGCTTGACACAGGTCTAATTAGCATGCAGATATGTGTCGCCTCATTGGCAATTCAAATTGCTTTTTTATAATGTACCTCAAATTGTGCTACTCAAACATTGTATTTGATTTCCAAAGCCCCCTGGGCATCCCATAATGTCTCCCTTCATCCTGGGTACGGAGCATTTATTGAACAATCTGCTTCGACCCTGGCTATCTTTTCGAAAACACCCAAACATCGTAACCGTGGGACCAGCTTTTCCTCCTCGTCAGACAGCAACTTGTTCTTCTGCAGAGCGCCGGGTGCCACGTCCGTAGGTTTAGCGATGATATGTTACCTTGCGAGCTCCTGCTCCCACGGTGGCTGCTCTATAGAGGGCTTCGTTCCTGTGCCACTCATTTAAAAAGGGGGAGGATGTCTACAGAGCACACATTAATATGCGGCACATAACCACGTCTCTGAATGCCAGCCTTCCATTCTTCATTAAACAAAATGGCTGGATTGCAGTGATTGTTTTCCCCTCCGCACGCGCGCGCGCGCGCACAGACACACACCCCATGCACACAGGCACATACCCGCACACCCCACACACACGCTCCGGCTTTCTCCCTTTATCTCCCTCATGCACACGCACACGCTTTCCCCCACGCACACAAACACACACACACACACACACACACACACACACGACATTCCCTGCCGTAGCGTGTCGTTGTCAGTGCGGAGAGTTACGCGCGAAAAGTTGTCTGCGGCACGCGTGACACACGAGGAGATTCCTGCCAACGTCAGGGCCCTTTTTTGCCATGCTGCAACAAGTGGCAGAATCAATGGTGTACAGTTATTCAGCAATGTAATTCATTTCACTGGCTTTGGCTCCTAGCCAGATCCGCCATCTGTCTCTTGCTCTCCCTCTCTCTCTCTCGCCTGAATTTGTCCTACATTTCGTAATGTTACGTGCTTGCCATCCTTATTCTATGTCAGAGGTACAGCACGAGCCTCACCCCCGTTCCGGCGTGGAGTTCTCTGAGTTCGGTGGCACTTTGGATATTCCACTTCAGTGCCATGGGAAGAAAAGGGTAAGCAAAAAACAGAGGGATAGCTGCAAAGAGAATGGTGCTCTTCTATCCGAAAGCTAGAGCCTCTGCTTTTTATTTAAAGCATTGATATGGATCTGTCTCACATGGGAACTTTCCTTGCTTCGTTAGAGTATCTTCGTTTTCTTTATTGGATGCTGGCACTGTACGCCACTGCACAGCTCCGTGGAATGCCTGCTGTTGGATACTTGCAGATCCCTGCCACCAAGCAACCTCCTGCATTGGAAATCGGGTTACTACTCCAGGATCTTATGCGTGCTTGCTGTTTGAAGCTGCAGAAAAGTGAATAATCAATTAAGTATTGATTTCTTGTAAGATTTGGTAAATTTCAAAGGCAAGACAAAGAGGATGGCTTAAGGAAAGCACTGCAGGGACTTGGCGTAAATTAGACAACTAACAGCAGTGCAGAATAAAATAACACCTCAACTGAATATTTCCTTGGAAGAATTAGCACTAGCTATTGGAAGACGATGGTGGATTTAATCAAGACGGCAGGCACGCTTGAGTTTTAACCGTGAACCTGAAAGAGGAGCTAATTATAACCACCTTTTTATATGGAGCTAATTTGACTGAATGGATGCAAATGTGCTTTATTTATGGATGAAGAAGCAAGCCTTACAGCATTGACTTTGGGATCATCGCATATGCTAAGCTTTACAGCTTCTCTAAAAGTCAAGCCTACAGTACATTTTTATTTACTGAGAAGGTATTTATATGTAAGCATAAGCTAGCCGTACGAAAGATTCATCAGAACAATGTACTGTGGCACTGAGGATCTAATTATAATTTTGCAGCATTTCATGTTTTCTCTAATTTGGTGCTTTTCAACCCTTGCTTGTGATGGGCTATAAATGGGACAATAAATGTATGATTTAAACTACTGTGATTTTCATTGTGTAGTTTATTAATCGTATTCTAGTTTTCTTAACGTGTTTCTGAATTATTCAGCAGTAATTTATAATGAAAGATGCAGAACTGGTGGGGTGGTTTTAAATTCATTTATAATCTTCTTACAGATCTAAATGTACAGGTTCTACCAGCCGATGAGCTCTATAATTATGAAAGAATGTTGAAATTTTCAGATAAATGGGGCACTGACTTTACAATGGGCACAATATTGTATAATCAGTAAAAGGAGGATTGTTATGTTTTGACTCTGTAGAGACTGGTCTTGGTTAGTTAACTCCTTCTCTGCTGATAATGGTAAGCAAATGTACCTTATACAAGAAAATAGGGGGAGAATATAATGTATTAGTTTGATATTTTGCTAGTCTGAAACCTTAGCATATTTTTTTTTCTATTTATTTCCATTTCTGTTACTTTTCTTTTCCCTATTTGCTTCTCTGGTTTTTGTCGGGTTTTTTTTTTTCCTCCTGTCTTGCAATCTACATTCCCTGAGCAACCACAGGAACCAAGTTACATTAAGCTTCAACACAAAGACGATGTAAGAATAATGAATCCTCATTTGCATTGACATTTGTATTCAGATTTGCCAGGCTATAAACTTGGCAGATCAAGCGGAATATTAAGTAGAAGCTTCCATGGTAAATTGCGACTCTTGCAATTGCTGAGTAGTTTTGCCTATTTTTTACGTGTGTGTGTGTGTGTCTATGTGTGTATGTGCATATGTGTACATGTGTATGTATGTGCATATCTGTAGAGGCAGGTAAAGTCTCATGACTACTTGATTTCTGAGAAGCACATTGGCCCTCTTTCTCTTTCAGTATATGAAGTCAGTTTATGCAAAATGAAGCAGGAATACACCAGCAGGAAGCATTTTAGCTGAAGATATAGTGTGACATATGACTAAAGTATTAACTCTCTTGTCTAGAGACCATGTGAAAGAATTCTTTAAGCAAATAGATAAACATTATTGCAAAAGCAAACAGATCTTCTGCATCAGCTGGAGGTTTGATTTCACCGCAAGTACAGTCCAAAGCACAAGCTGTGAAATAGCACTAAACCTACCTGCTGCATAACATGATACACTGTTTTATTTGTGATGGTGTTAATGTATGCATGTATGTTTTCATTAAAAAATTGGGCCTTGGTATGCCTACCATCAGGTGGTCTCCTCTTTGGTTTGGTTGGACTGTCCCCAGCTTTACAGTAGTATGTGTGAGAGCAAAGCTGGCCCTTCTCTTGCAAGGTTGGACATTGAAACTTTTCCTTTGCTGACATTTACTGAAGAAGAGGTGATCCCAGCTACACATTTCCCTAAGAATTCCTCCCTTCTCTCTCTGGATGAGCCTTTTTTAGAATGAATAATTGCAGAAGTGGAAGATTTACCTTATTATTCTCCTTCGTGTTCTTGAAAGTAATTTACGCACAAACTTTGGAAAATTTTAGTTAACCATAACATGGATTATATTATTTCAGAAGCAGTGAAAAAGTACTCAGTCAACAAGTGCTAAAACTGCACCAAGACTCACATCTCCTACCCACAGATTTTAAAGTAGTTGTCTCAGGACTCCAACAAAGTTCTCTGGAGAGAACTTGAGAATGGCACTGAGTTAGGAGAAACAGGAAATGATCAGACACACAGGAAATATTTCCAGTGCCTTCTTTTCATACATAGCCCTTCCCTACCACACACATAAATGTATGCTTAGCAAAAAGAATGCCAGTACAGTCCATAGCATGTATTTTCATAATTGTTTATAACAGGCTTCTATGTTAAAGAGGTACTATGATAGAGACAAGTCCTGGAATTTTTTCCAGTCCTTCCTAAACAAGTTGAGGGACTGAATTTGAAAACTTAATCTATGGCTGGCCATTTAGCTTAATCCATTGAAAAGCAAATGCAATGCAATGGCTAAACTTGTTGTAAACAGTATTATACTGTATAATTATTGGCTATAATTTCAGCTGGGAAAGTCATATCAGCTTTGTTTTCTGTAAAGATACAAGAAACCCTAATACTATTTAGATTTACTTTCATTTTGGTTCTACGCAGTAATAGGATAATTGATCACGCAGGGAATGGTCAGTTGTAATGTAATGTTCGCTAAGGGTGGAAGATGATACGCTATTCATGTAGAACAGTAAACTACGGCAGGCAAAGGCAGCACATGCATCATTATTTGTTTGCTATTTTTGAGAAGGTTTAGAACTTGATTCTTTTAATATGGGCGAAAACATCGAATAGGATGGCCCCTTCATTTGAAAGAGTATTCTGGGCTACGTTTCCAAAATGGCGCTTAATGTAGAAGGGAAAGCTAGAACTTTCAGGATGTATTTCCACAGTCCGCTTCCTTATGCACATCATCTTGATGAATTAATATTAAATTTTGTTGTTTGGGTTAGTATATGTACCTGTCGTTAATTGCTTTGGAAATTTACCCTAAAACAGCTAACAAAGTGGTCCTTTTCTGAGAAGGGAAAAACAAAACACTATCTCATTGGCTTTCTGAAAAAAAAAAAATCCAGTGGAAAAGAAGCCTTGAGATTTAAGTTACAAATCCATAGAGAATAACAGATTAATAAACTGTAATGTTTTTGCTGGACATGCATTTACAACAGTCATTCACTAAAGTGAATCCTTTGGAAAATTAATCCTATTGGGGTTTTTTTTGCCTCTGTACAAAATTCCCCAACTTCTTGCAGCCTATGACTATAGAACCCAAAGAAAGGAGAGACAAATATAAAGTACTTTAAGCTCCAAATACATTCATCGTATTCACTGACAAAAAAGATAAAAACACCTGGCATAAAGGAAGGCATGCAGCTAATATTTCCTGGGAGAAACTCCAATCTGTTCTCTGGCCCTTGATGTGTACTGTGTTGTTGAGTAAAATACTGGAGTGCTATTCATAACAAAAATATACTGTGTGATGGGTATTCACCGTCACTGGACAGAGTGTAGCACAGTCAGCCCAGGCATAGCATACAGATGCTTTAGAAGGAAAGCTCAAGGCCTGTTACAACATTTCAGTCTAGCTCATTGTGTTGCTAAAAAATTTAAGATTCCAACAATACAGAGCTCACTATATATAGTAAGGGTCAGATCTGCTGGCCCATAGAAATTAAAGGGAAGCTATCATTTTTTATAATTATTCTTCTGATCAAAGATCCTTTGTGTAACCTACTGTTGTGATGAGTATCACTCAAAGGTTATGTTTCTCACTGGAAGCTTGTTTGGCTGTTTCTATAGCTGGTGTGGACTTCATCTTGGGACTGAATTGTAAGCTTTCTGCGTCTGCAGGAATGCAGTTTCCTAAACAGTTTTTTTCTGATTACTTTGTGCATGTAACAGCAGTTTGAACTTAGACAATTTAACTGTTTGTGTTATATAGACCATAAACCATTTCCTCTTCGTGTTTTTCGTTTCCTAGACACAAAGGAGACACATTATTTTTAAAGGAAGCACATAGGTAGATATGCAAACCAGGGAGGAGAAGAAATAACAGATTAAGACTGGAAAGTGGCTTTTGCACTGGCTTTTTATAAATGATAAGAGTTAAATCTTTCTTTCCAAGGTGGAACTTACGTGTTCTCCTGCTTTCTGGTTCCTTCGGTGGTATGTCTTTTGAGACACTGTATCTGTAATCTCCATTGTGCACGCTGCAGTAATTTACAACTAAAACTGAAGGGCTTGTGCAAGATTTTCTAGTTTTGCTAAAGACTTTGCTGGGAAAGTGTAATCCACTGAAATGTGTAATTTGCCCTACTTTGGCAGTCCAAGAAAAAGTTCATCTTTTCCTTAATAAAATAAATATGCTTTCAATACCAAGAGCTTTCACATGGCAAAGCTTTTAATTTAATTGCCAGGACTGAGTTAGCTATTTTCAGTTTCAAGCAGTCCTTCGATTACTAAAGACAAAATTATAATGACTATAAATATTGTTAGATAATGAATAAACTGGATATGCACAAAATTCCCTCAGACCTGAGATCTCTTTGTGGTTTGTTACTTATTGCATCTTGTATCAAATTACACTGCAATCCTGTAATTTGTATTTGTATAGCAGCTAGCATAATAAGGCTCCAGTTCTGATCAGTATCATAACAAAAACAGCGATAGAAATGCATTGTTTTAGACAATAGGCAAGCTTTCCAGAGTGGTTGTTTATTTGCATAATCAACACTGTCTCATTTAGTGTAGTGGTTACTGCTTTTGGCAAAATTCTGTGGTCATTAATTGTGCTTTGAATTTCATTGGGAATTTTGCTTAATGAGAACAGATTTTGATGCAAGGTCAGCTCTCTGAAAACCATACCTACCCACACTTCATTATTGTCACAGTGAGTCATATAGTGAGCAACATGGAAATCACTTTACTCTACACTGAACTTGGCCGCCTCTAGGGCCGAATTCAACACTTGGGTAACAAAACTCAGCAACCCAGCACAGGGGAACATTGAGGAAAGGAGAATTTAACTTCTGAATTTTAGGTTATTACAGTACAGAGTTGAGAGGCGGGGGAAAGTTTCTGTGAAACGGAGGAGGGAATACTGGATGCTGATAAAACACGTACAAGGAGATGGGAAATTAACCAATATTTTTACTGTTAACTTGATGTCCGTAGTTAAAAGAAAGAACAAGAAGCAGAACACAAATTCCAGTCATTGCAACTTGCAATGTATAACTACCAGTTTCTCCTGGATCCATAATTTATGTTGGAACCTGCAATGAATCATGCCACATAGAAGTGGTCCTAGGCTGCAGAAGATAAATCTAATGACACATCAGCTATTACTAATTTAGGGCTGCCTGCTTCTGCTTTCAGTAATGTAAGTGGGAGTTTTTCTGTGGACTACATTGAGAGCTGTGTTTGGTCTTACTCACAATACACTGAAGCTACTTGTGGTATACTATGCCACAGTCATAAACACTGAAAGAGGAGGTGGCATTTTAAATATCTGAAATATTCTGAGACGTGTTTATGGGGACATGTTCAGTTTAAAGTTTGCTCATCCTGCTCTAAGCATTTTCCTATTAACAGTTAACATAGTAGTTTATCACTGTAGTTTAGAGAAGTATTTGATTTTTCCTTTCAGCAAAATTGAAGTTTTTGCATAATGAATTCTCTATATAACAACCAAAACTTCCTCAGAAGCACTCTTCACTTTTTAAGCCATTGTACTCCTCCTTATAAAATATAAACAAAATGTTGCAAAAGAGAGGTTTAAAAAGGTCCAGCTATGAAATTTGTTTTCTTCATCTTACATTTCTTAAATTCACATTAGCTTTCCTTGGTTTGACAAGCGCATTTGTGTCCCAAAAAGCCAGTAAATTCCCCTCTGAAAATCCTTGCAGCCAGAATGACCCTGGTGAACCTTGGATCCACAGTGAAAACATGGGGATGAACGGGTATCTCACAGACATCTTTCAGAATCTTCTTGACAATTAATAAGCTCAGTGTACCAAAAAATAGTGAGGTAGGCTATGGTGAAACTGTGGGCCAGTAATCTAAGTTTGCGGGGAAAATGGGAATAGTGAAGAAGGGCAGACCTATGCATGTGTGGTTGCATCATAGGAGATGTATTGAGCAATGCTAACAGAAAGGAACTTCCCCCACAGATCCACTTAGATACAATAGGTAGAAGGAGATAGCAGTCTTCTAGGAAAGTATTAGCAAAACACAAGAATATATAGAGCTTTACAGTACAGGGAAACATTGTTTACACTGTTTAAGCAGTGGAGTTATTTTAGAAAAAAAGGACAAAGTGCTTTCTAGAATCAACAATTGAGTTTTTTACTCTCTGTTTTCACAGCTTCTCAAAATTTTGTAACTACTTTGTTTTACACTTTCAGCAATGTTGTGTATGATCTTTAAGTCCTACCTTCAAAACTGTTTTCAATTTCTTATACATACTACTGCAAAAGTACTTCTTCTCATACATAATGACTGGTACTATCTGGATGACCTGCTGAAAGTGTTGCAGAGTTTCTCAGCAGGATCAAAGTTAAAACCAAAAAGTTGTAAACTTCTTGACTATTTATAGGGAGACCACGAGTTGAGGGAGGAGGTTATTTTGTTCTCAATAAAAATGGAGGATTGTGAAAAAAAACCTCTTAGCATCCTGTGGAGGTTTTCAACAAGTTGTCCACTAGTTTTGCCTCAGTTATGGATTCCAATCTTTTGTTCCACCATTTTTTCCAAATGAATCTAAGTTCTGGTGTTCCTTATTACTTGAATTTTCTTTCCAATTTACATTTTGATCTAATTCTACACCAGGACCCTTCCAGATGTTTACTCTTATGAAGTGTTGAGCATCTTAAGCATATTCATATCTTCTGACCTCAGCACCATGTGAGTTTTGCTCAGAATACCTTGTTATTTCTTGAAGACTCAGTTAGCATGTTCTGTGTCATTAAAAATGGAGCACAAGGATGGTGATTCCTAAGGTTGGCTTTCATTGGTATTTTGCATTAAAGAAAAATAAACTGTTCTTTTAAGCTAAATCCAAGATTTTGAGACTGGCCAGATATTTGGGGTTTTTTTCAGATTAGGAGTGCCCATTGCAGAGAGACATGAGTGACAGCACTTTCTAAAATCAAGCCTCTGTCCCAGCTGTGGAACATGGCAATCTCCAATCTTTAACTTACCTTTTGAAAATATTAACTTCAATCAATGGTGCATTTTAGATGACATCTTATTTCTCTAAAAAACCAAACCATCATTCATGCCCATGTTCATTTTACAGTAACTATGTATTCATGCACAATTACAGTGAAGATTTCTGTTACCCAGGCTGTTAACATAGTAAGAAATGCAATGCAGAGAAATGTAGATGAGAGAGTTCTTGTTTCTACCCCTGAAAGGACAATACTGGACAGAGCTGGCTTGAGCAGTGTTATAGCCAACACAAAAAGGGAGGAGTTTCTTCCATTCGAAGAAGAAAAAATATTATCTTTTTATCATCAAATCATTTAGAAAAGAAACCACAGGTGGGAATCCTGAAAGCTTACATGAGTCAGAAAGGTCAAAAACCAATTTCTGACTTGTTGAAGAAACCCTCCTGATTCTTTGAAGTGTGATTTTTTTTTTCTTTTTTTTTCCTTTTTTTTTTTCCTAGTGGTATTCTTGGCCAGCCAGGCAGCTTATTAGACAGTCAGACTGCTGCATTTGACTTTTCCAAAGACTGTTGCCCTTTTATTTGCACCTCTGTTTAGTTTAAGGCTTGATCTGTGAAGGTCTATTTGGTTTGTATTGGGTGATATCTCTATACTCTTGTCATTACATTTGTCATACAGAGCAAGACTGTTTACTGTGATGGTCTCTCAGCCCTATGATTTGTAACTTCCAAACATGCCTAACACTGTAGATCTTCAAAACGTGGTGGAAAACCCTATATAAAAATCAGTTTTTTCCATGAAGGTGTTGACTTACAGAAAAAAATACACAATAACATTCTAGAGTGGGGATCTGCTTTTGAATCTATGACTTTGTACTGCAACATGACCTTAAGAATACACTCAGTAAAACCACCGATAATTGCTAAGTCAAACAAATATTTTGAAATAATGCATTTATTCAAAGATCAGAAAGCATTAATTTTTATATTGTATCTCAAAGAATTTGTCTCCCAAAATATGTAGCATATTTTGCATTTTAAGTAAAGCAAATGGAGAGAGAAAATCAAGTATGGGCAGGGGGAAAAAAAGATTTGATACCTTGCCACTTGATAGCAGTCACGTTTCCCATCATTGTCAAATATAATTTTTGCTCATAAAATTACTTTGTGGGGGAGGGGAGAAAGAAAAGGGGGTCACTGACTCAATTACAGTCCTGATTCTTCAGCTAAATGTCTTACCAAAAAATGGAGAAAATTAAAAAATCAAAATAAGGAAGACCATAGAGGTAAAATCTCCTGGGAATTTTTTCCTATATGTTAATGATTTTAGAAAACATCTGTCCATTACCTCTGTAGGAATCTCGTAGCATCTCACAGTAATCAGGGTTGGAGGAACATTCAGTGCTGGACAAGAGTCAGTCCTGAAAGAGAGCATGCATTTTCCCATTAGAAACAACCCTCTTTTTATCTGGAACTGACTGACTCATCAAATTATTTTCCCTATTTGAATACCCTTTTCTGAGATGCACTTTTATCTTGAAGCAGAAATATGCCATTCATGAATGGGTGAAAATATCTGACTACAGCTCCTAGATTCAATTTTCTTTATATGAAACAATCAGACATCTGTCCTTATTTATAATTCTTATTTCATTAAAAGTACCCCTTGAAGATGAAGCTTTTCATATTCTTACTCTAGATACACTAGGAACAAGTTTAGTATGAGTTAATGTGTTGTTGCTTTCGTAGAAACGGTTGTACCACATGTTGCACAGAAGTTGGAATGGTATTAATTGCAAATGACCTATTGAAATTTGGAGGCAAAAAATACACACAACCCACTTTTCCCAAGGAAAAAAAAAAAAAAAAAAAAGAAAACCCAAACATACTGGATTTCAACTGAAGGTTTGCAAATCATTGTGTGAAATACTAACCTTTCATCGCATTCAACAGATCCTATTATGTGACAGTATGAATCTTCTAATCAAGCTGCTTAAAACCCTCAGGCCATGGCTTGACAATATAGTAAATCTTGCTTCAGAGCTCTTGCTATAGGACTGGAAATGCCACAGCCACATGAGGCAAAGCACTCATCTGGTATAAAATCACTCTTATGTTTGTACCACTGACTTTTTGCTGGATCAGGTATCATTTTTCCTCCTACAGCTGACATAAAACTCCTATAAGAGCAGAAAGCTGATATAAATACTATATTGCATGTTCTGGCCCATTCAGTAGTAATGCAATGGCATATCCACGTTTGAACAAAATCAAATTAGTACCTGATAGTGCAAAAATCTTGTATAAGTGGTGGTGAAATTGCAGCCTCAGAAAAAATCATTTCCTCTGTGAGGGTGTTGCTGACTTCCAAAATATCTGAAATTGCTAGGAGCTCTTCAAAGTCATATACTGAAGACTCATCATAAAATTAAAGACTGTTCTACATGCAGACGTAGGTACCTAGAGGAGCTTACTAAAAGTTTAAGTCTACACGTTCTACCACATAATGTTTGGTACTAGTAATATGAGTAAGAGTATGCAGTGTGAGATCCTAAAAATCCTGTTGTCCTGTGTTATATTGTGTGTAAAAGTGTGGGCGTTAATTTTTGTAATATTTTTCCAGTTGCTCCTAAATGTTGACCAGAAAGTTGCAAGGGGTGACATCCTCCTACAGTACATTCTCACTGGTTTTCGCTGCCAAAGTTTTCATGATAATCATCAAAATTAATACCAACAATTGTCCCTGACTGTGCTTAATAATAAAACAAGATGGAAAGAACATTTTCAAGAACAAATTGTTCATTTGTATGCAAACTACTTGTGCTCAATTTGTTGAAAACCTCTTGCTTTTGCCTTACGCCCACAACAGTGCTGTTCCAAAATATTTCAGTTCCAGCATACTTAATTCTTATTGTTCCTGGCACAGCTTGCAGAAGAAAGGGATTCTGAGGAGATTTCAAAGCTACTTGTGTACAGTATAACAGTTGTCTAAAGCCTAACTGAACTGTGTCAGTTAACATCCAGTATAATAATAACTTGCTTGATACTGCTAAACTTCAAATACAATTGTACTCTCTTTTGCAGCACAAAGAACGATTAACAGATGACCTAACAGTTATTACTAGTCCAAATAATAAGGCTACTTCTTATTTAGCTGCATTTCTTTAGTGCAAATACGTTATACCACACAGTAATTTTACACTTGGAACTCAGAAGGATCTGCTTTCAAAGTTTAAAGCAACTGTTGGCATAAATGACTGTAAAAAGCCTTTTGAAGTGGAAAGTATTCATCAAAACTGGAAGATATTTAAAGACAAATTAAATGCATGTTCGTAAAGTTAAAATTTTGCAAACAAGATAGGTAAAAGGATTTTAAAAGGAGAAGCTGAGGAAGCAATAAAACATGATTGAAATATATAGATAAAATAAGTATGTTGAAACAGTTTTGTGAGATTCTCAGGAGAAAGTTGAGTTATGCCTACTATTGCTTTTGTGATGATGATGGTAGGAAGAGAAGGCGTGCAAGTGGTTAAGGCATTACTGTAATATTTTAAGTAACTTGGATCACTTCCTGACACCTTAAAGCCTTAGGAAACAAAGTAGCTGTAAATACCTGTTTTCTGGCCACAATCAGTGACATCATAGTTCTTAATAACAGAGGATTGGAAGAGCTGTAATTTTTCAAAAACCTCTTCTCTAGGCAATGTTGGATTTATTTACTTGGAAAAGAGAACTAAAAGGTCTGTGTTTCGGATTTCTTTTCTTTTTTTGCATTGGTTTTATGTTTGGGATTTCAATGCATCTGGGTATCACCAAATGTGACACTACTTCTACCCTCAAGTCTTATCTTACCGGTGTTTGAACGTCCTTGACTTTATGCAAGTGAGCAGGAAGTCCATCTGTCTGACTGTTGCAGAGACTCCCAGGCAGCAGCTACAGTAATATTCTTCCTGGCCATTATGAATGTGCATCAGATAAAAGCTTGTCTTCTGCCTGATGTGTGTAAGGTGATGAGGAATCCCAGCCTTCCCATTTTGGAGAGCGCAGGCTGCCTACCAGTCTGACTCTTCTCTCCATCAACCACAGAAGAGCTGGAAATAACGTGGTGGAAATCACCCTGTATCTGAAGCTGCCAAGCCTTTGTCCACTGTTTCTGCTGAAAAGCCAAAACGGCGGTTGGCATTTTTCAACCTTTCTGTGATCACTTGATGTGCAGTTCCTGACTTCAGAGGTAAATATCGTGCTATCTTACAGTAATGGCTTTCAGATAATTCTGCATAAGTACAGTTTTAGCTGTAAACTGGAAGTAGTTTAATAGACCTAATACATAGATATGGCCATTGTCCTTGTCTTGGCTTTCTGTAACTGATGCTATCTATAACTCTTCGCATTTTTATGCACCAGCATAATAAAATTTTAGTCAAATTTTACTTCAGTTTGACTGCTTAAAGAAAGTGCGTATGCATGTCTGGGTGTCTGTCTCTGTGCATATATATATCAAAAGAGATTTTCAAGGTGGTAATGCAAAATATACAAGTAAAGAGTTCAGAGATTGGCTCTAGACCCAGTCATATGTCTCATATTGAAAGAGAATTACTTGGCTGAATTTGTCTCACAGAGATTTTGGCAGCTTTTCGTTTGTATTTTCTGCCAGTAACAGACATCAAAACAAGCACTAAGATTTTTTTTCCCCCTAAACTGCCAAATTAAAACATTTGCTGTCAGTTCCTTCCAGTTCACTGCTCTTTCATAGAATCATAAAGTAACCAACTATGTGAACAAGAAAAAAAGTCTGATAAATATTTGTACTGGGCTCTTTTCAATCAGAACTTCATAGAGATGTTGTATTGGAAGGGACCTTAAGAGGTCATCTAATCTATCCCCCTGCTCTGTGAGGGATCAGTTATACACAGAGTGTTACTGACAGTCTTTTGTCTAATGTTCTTAAAAAATAGTTGTTGCAGGGACTTCCTCAACCTCACTGATCAACCTGTTCCAATTGTGTTCTTTTAATAAGAAAGTTTTCCATACTATTTGAATTAAACATTTTTCTGATGCAAACACACTGATTACTGCTTTCCTTACCACCAGGGAGTATGATTAACAATTGATCATTTATTTATTTGACCATTTTTATTATTACTGTTCTATCTCATCTGTTTGATTCTGTTGATTGCCTCAGTGGCTATACACATAACATTGGTCTCATTGGTATAGAGTTTGACCCTGTCATCTTTAATAAATATGGATCTTTGCCAGTGAATCTGATATCACATTATATGCATGTATATATAAATATATTGAGAGAGAGAGAGAGACTAAAGCTTCTAAGTGAGCAATCTGTAATAATTGTAAATATTCAGGTAATATATTTCACAATTTCAGAAATTATGAAGCACAGATAATATATATTTATATAGTTGATATCTTTCACTTTCCTCGTGTATATATATGATACTACAGTGTGTGCAAAAATGATACAAAGTTATGAATAAACTAAGAATACCAAAATTCTTTTTGTGTCCAGAAAGAGCTCCTGTAGCTTTGGGATAGTCACATTCTGCCTAGTGACCAGGTTATAAAAGTGTCTGTCAGCTTCAGGCTAATTATTTCATAGTCAAACATTGTCTTTACGTGTAAGGCACAAAAACGCACAGAGAGACACACACACACACACAAATCACAAACCACTCATGCTTCTGAGCTTCTAAAACAGAAACAGAGAAATACCATTAAAAATATGTGCTTCAGTTTAGCTGAGATTTTTTAACCAATGAACTTTAGGCAGGTTCAACTTTTTTTTTTTCCTGAACAGTTCACCCAACCATCATCAAAATGAGTTGTAATGAAAAGAACTGCAATATCAAAAAAAAAAAAAAAAAAAAAAAAAAAAAAAAAAAATCTTTGAAAGACCTTAAAGTTCTGATACTTTTGATCCAGCACATGTTGTCCACAGGCCTTCTTAAAGAGATTTCCAAAAGGGGAAATATATCCTTCTAGTTCCAAATACAAATCTGGAAAAAAGGTCAGAAGGGGAGCAAGCACCCTCATAAAAACTGGAACATTTGGGTCATTTTCCCACAATATGATGTATTTTCAAAGTCTACTACTCATTTTCTGGCTTCTAGTTTTTATATTTTTTGGTATTTCATAGCAATTTATCTTTCATGTCACATGTTAAAAATAGGATTCCATGTTTTAACAAATGAAAAGTTTGTAAGATTTCATCATTGGTACTACTGCACACTCATCATTTGTATAGGATTAACACACTCAGAAGCACAGAGATTCTGAGCTATGGCTTCATCCTCCATAAAACAGAGCACATTTTTTATTCAGGAAAGAAGTAGTATCAAAGTACTTGCTAGTTCTTTGCAAGCACTTGTTTAAAGAAACTTTTTCTCTCTTTCCCTTTCCTTATACGCCTCCTCCGCTCACCAACCTAAGAAAAAGTATCACTTTAACTTTTGTCTCTAATGTAGTAAGATTTATACTCTGTAAAAGATATGTTTGGACTCGAATTTGTAAAATTTTTGTAGAACACTGCCTAATGATCTAATCAGTACAATATAATAAAATTTTCACAGGCAATTCTTTATTTTTCTCTTTTGTATTTAATGCAGTGGCCTGAATTTACCAGTGCAGTTCTACTTGATATGTATCTGTAGAGAATGAAAAGAATTTTGATAGTTAAAAATCACTGCCTTGTTAAAAAACTTACTCACTCCTCATTTGATCTTCTCCTTTGAAACCATTTTAAAATGTGACAAAGATGAAAAAGGATCAAACCATAGGCAGCATTTGAACACCTGGGGATCTGCCATATTCCTATACCAACACATTGGCTTAATGAAAAATTGAATAAATTACTATTTATTGATTTTTTCACTATTTATAAATTGAAAGGAGAGTCTGTAATGAGATCATGCCATTCTAATACAACCATAAATGAAACCCGTCCATGAGTTTTTATTAAGGAGGTATCCAAACTTTCATTTTAGTTTACTTTTTTCCTAGACTGTAACTACTAAAAATGTCTTTACTGTGAAAATGTCTGAGCTGTATTTTGTGCCCATTTCAATAGGCACATCCGTGTTTCCTACTGCTTGTACTTTCCCTGATGCAAATTGATTAATAAAGGAATAACAGAAAAGTAGAATTTCCCTGTGTTCTAGAAGGCAGATTGCAAAGGACAATAGCTGAGGTGCGGATCTAAGTGTAGCCTGTCAATTGGTGATGACAAAGGACCATATTAAAACATCCTTCTTTAGACACATTGTTTTAAAAGCAAGCATTTCACCCTGGAGGGACCTCGGTGTTGAGCACATTATGGCCTGGATCACTGGATCACAGTCCATGCCTGAGCCTTGGTGCTGCCCATTCAAAACCTGGCTACGCTGTAGACAGGAGACCGGTGCCTGTCTTCCAGATCAGGCTGCTTCTGAGCATGGAGCACTCAGAAGTGAGGGGAATGAGGAAGGTCTTAGGGCTGAGGTGGCACTTAAACTTATGCAGTTTGGATCACACCCTGATAGCCTGTCATATGAACTGATGAGCAAAGATAAACTTAACTAGAAGAAGCCTAGCTATAACCAGTCATTGGAAGAGAAAAAAAATTAGGTTGACTGAGTATGCTTCCTAAAGAAAAGAAGTGTAAAACCGGTGGCACATTTTAGAGGTTGTTTGACTGGCTTGACTGAAACATGAGAAAAATTATTTTGGAAGCTGTACTTCTTGCAAACTAGAAGGGAGCATGTCCATTTCAATGTATTGGCTGGAAGCCTTTTAAAGGATCTGAAGCAGGTATGCGTAAACACTTATAATGTCCATTTCTGATTACCGGAGAGATTCCAAGTTAATTTTATCAAGCTTTGTATGTGATTACTGAGATTGAACTAATCCTAATGCATAATCTTAAATACAACTACGCAAAATGTGGCTATGACTTGCTAGGTTTTACACATATTTTAAACAGCAAGAGTTTAAATGAGCTAAAAAAAAAAAAAAAAAAAAAAAGAAGAAGAATTCATCTCATATTGTGAAACTCAGATCCAGAATTTAAGGGACCTAAAACATTTTGGTTTGGTGCTATCTATAGTATTCTGAAATATTTATAGTACCTAGACACAAAAAAGGGTGCATTTAGAATTGCACATCAGTCTTCGCTCAGAAGTGCTTTATTTTGTCTAAGTCACACCCTGAACATAATTGTAACATAGCATTTGAAGTTAATTATACTGTATCTAGGAAACACCCTGGATTTTATTGCAAGGCTGAATATGCCAAAGGTTTGGGTGCTTCCACTGCCAGCAGCTAGTATCACAGTAGGAAAGTCCAGCTTGTGGCAAAACAGGATAAAACAAGAATTTTTATAGACATAGTGAAAATATACATATATTCATGAGTCAGTGGAATGAGTCAGAAAAACCATGTTTTCACTTGAGAGGAAGCAACTTTAACCCGTATTACTGAGTCTTAGATGGGTCAGTCATATTTTTTTTTTGTAACTAGTTTTATGACACCCTCTTCCTACTTCTCTATTACCTACCCTGTGAATGAAGATCACCGCATTCTCAGGGTTCCTTTTGATCTGGAAAACTCACATCTGAGACAGCAAAGTGCTTAGGGGACCACTTTCAGCTCAAAAAAAGAATAATTTACTTCGGGGGAGAAACAAAATAATATAAACCAGAAAAAGAGCTGTTACAGAACAAGCATAACACTAGAAGATACAGGTTTGTTAATTACAAAATTATGTCTGATGCCTACCTTTTCTAACTGCTGCTTAAGATATTCACCAGTGTGACACTTTTCAATGAAATAGGGAATGAGGTGGCTAAAAGTCTAATATTCTCTGAAAATTTAGGACTGGTATTTCTGTTTACCCAAAAACTCTGGTGCACCCCTGAGCCTTAGTGTGACCCTCTAAAAAAAAAGCACTGTAAGGGTCTGATTCTTGTTTTACTTTATATGCTCTCACTGATAACCTTTTGCAGTGTACTAAGCTGTTAGAAAAGTAACTGGATCCATAAATATAATCAGCAATTATAAGTACCACAAGAGCAGAAATATATTCCTTGGGTGAATTTGTATCTTACATAAAATAACCGGATTTGATTAAAAAAAAAAAAAAAGGAAATGCAAATACCAAGATTAAATTCTTTACACTTACTAGTCAGGTTGATTTCGCTCACCTTTTTGCATGTACATTCAAAGTGTGTACAGTAATCCTTGCTGGAATTTGCTTAGCATAGATTTGGTGAATAACAACAACAGGAATTTTATGACTTTGGTGCATAAGTAATTGTTGCAGTGAAAATTCCTGATTTTTCAAAAATAAATGGTGCATAAAAGCACATAAAAGCTCAGTTAATATGTCTGAACTTGTTCAAGAACATGGCCCAGCTCAACCAATGGAACTAGTTTTTTATTCAGCAGAGACCTCTTAAATTCATTGCCTCACTGCACAGTAAATCTGTTCTTTTAGCAGGTTTTTCTTTTAGCAGGTAGTCAATTAAAGGGGGACAGGTGTCCTCATGATATATATCTTTGCAGTGAAGTGTATGTTCTTACAACATTTCAGTTATCTTTAAATTTCATCATATATTATTTGAAGACTTGTATCTTAACTAAGTTTATGATTTCCTAGGGTAACCTGATTATATTTTTAAGCATATAGATGGTGAGAGGAGCGTACCTGTATTAGTAAGTGTCTCTCTTTTCGCACTCTCAGTTCTATATATTTTAACCAGGGAAGAAATATACCCTCTTCTGTTTGTAATTCTCACCCTCTACTCTTCTATTAACTGCTATATGCACTTCAACTTAATGTGGATAAATAAAGGAACACCATAAAGTTATCATTTAGAAATTTAGGAAAGTGGCAAACAGAACATTTAAAGTGTACAAGCATTACATTGCCAGTCTTCAACATTACAGGAATTTCATAGCCTAAATGTCAAAAAGGACATAGGTGCATTTGGGGTGACAGAACACAAACAGACCTGTAATGTTTACCAGATTAATTTTTAACTTCTGAGCCTTACAGTGATGACATTCATTGCTGTAAAGAAATAAAAAAGGACAGCAAATTCTTTCATCAAGTGTATGCCACAGAAGCCTAATTTTTAATTAAATTCCCTACAATTTAATGTTCATAGAAACCAAATAATTGAAATATTAGATGATTCTGAAATGTAAACCTTATTTCTAATGTAGGCATTAAAATGCTGTTATAAACAACCATTCTATTCTTAATTGAATTTTCAAAAATCTCCATTATTTAAAAAATAATAAATGTACTAATGGAGTTTGATAAGATTACTGTAACTGAACACTGCTATAAGCTCCAAATACTAGGAACACTGCATACACTGCAGATGAATTAGCTGTTCTTAAATTAAGGAATATTACAGTCAGTAATGGTATGACATTCTTTTTTATGGCCATGGCTTGGGTTATAATGTGACAGAAAAAAAATGTAATGTTTCCAAAATGACAGTTTTTAGATTTGTGTTGCCTGAGGTAGTTCAGCTGAACAATAAACTATAATTTGATTGATGGAAAATTGAAGTGGTTCATCTAACTTGCCAGGCTGTCTTACCCAAGGCTTTGGTTTTGCATGTATGATGATGTATCACAGTTTTAGAGATAATGTTGTTTGTATTATACATGAGATTTTTTTACACATAAAAATGAAGACTTCATTACCCAGTAAAGATCAAAATATGCTGTGGATTAGCAAGGAATCAGATTTGTTTGAGAATGGATTTGTACATCAAAATGTGCTCTCTTTGTGAAACCAAATGATAAATAACATATAGGACCAGAGTGCCGTTATTTTTATGAGCAAATCAGCCATATCACCGGTTATGAAATTATTAACTTAAAGGAAGGGCGACATCTGCACCCAAGAGAAACAATCAGAGAGTGGTAGCTTTTCCTTTATGCAGAATTAATCCTGTGAAATAACAGACTGGTCAGCAGAAATCTTTTAGAAAGAGCAATAATATTTTTATAGATGTATTAACATATACTTAAGGAGTGGAAAAAAAGATGAATGAGAAAACATGCTATGAAATACATATTGGTAACATTTATATAGGGTTTGGGGTTTTTTAATTACTGATACAATGTGTGTACAGCAACAGCTTCAGAAAAATTTTTTTTAGCATTTGTGAGGACAATTTTGAATTGCTCAAACCATTCAGTCACCAGCCATTTTTTCCCTTAAATATTTTGCATCAAGCAGGATGTTTGTCATCTGGTCTTCTGTCATCAAACTAGTAAGACCAGCCGTCTCTAGGCAGATAAAAATAAGGCATCGCATCAAGTTTCAGCTGCTAAAAGGTAGCACAATTTGAGGAAAGGATTATATAGCTGGGAGTATGATTATAATGTCTTATTTTGATTCCTTTTTTTTCCTTCATTTTCATTTGAAAGGAAAGGCCAGCTGTTGAGCCATCTTGAACAAGGGTCTGTCTTGTTCTTTCTCGTTCTTTCTGTTCCTCCCTAAGTACATGAAACAGCTAATACTGGCTTTCCAAGTGAAACTGTAACACTTGAACTTGAAGAAACAGGAATATTACATCTCTTTCTGCTATTTATTACCCTGCCAAACACTAAACAAGGCTATGATCAAACAAAACTCTGGTAATCCAGTCTTCCGGGAGATTTAATTGGCGTACTACACTCTCTATTTTTTCTACAAAATGTCCTAAATTACAGACGTTTGAGAGTTTGGGTTTAATCAGCAGATAGAGCTTCTTATTTTTACACAGAAATGCAGAAGAATTGTATTTGAGACTATCCTTGAAGTAACAGAAGATCTGTCTGTAATGAGATTTCCAAAATTACTGTGGGGAATTCTCTACAGTGGAAGTGCTTTCTTCTTGGGTCATTACATTGCCATAAGTCTTAATTTTCCAGGCATTTTACTCCTTCTCCCTCTGTGTCGTGCTTTTTATCAGGGTTCAAATCTGGAAATGCCATTGTCCGTTCAAAACTGCAGCTTAAAACCGAACCATGCATTCAAGGAGATGAATAGTGACAATGCATCAACAGTAGGATTGGCCTTTCCCTGTTAGAAAAACAAAACAAACCAACCAAACAAAAAAAACCCAGAAGAAAGGTCGAAAGACAGCTTTTCTGTGTTTTGCAAAGTAAACCAAAGACTAAAAGAGAAGGAGCTGCAAGATGAAAACTGCTTTTATTGAAGGAATAAGGAGAGAAATCTAATTATGAAAAGAACATAAGGATCAGCTAGAAACATAAGACTAGAGAAGACATTTTGGGTCTTCTATTCAAACTCACAGACAGCACATCATATAATCCCTTTTATAGAGTTATTGAGCTCTATCTGAAAACCATTTAGGGTAATTTTTACTGCAAGTCTGTTTAGGAGGCCATTAGAGTCTTACTGCATGGTAGAGCAGTGAGTTAGGAATGGCCTTCCAGTTTCCAGAAAAAATGTAGTAACTCACAACTTATTTCCAGTTCCTCAGCTGGGAATAATCAATATAATGTTTCATCTGAAGTAGCTCTTCTTTCTTCCTATTATTAGTATTCCTAGTATTACTAATGGTTTATTGATAGACATATCTATTTTGGGAAATCATCTGAGGAGAACAACTGAAGAGAGGATGGTAGGCTGATGACCATGGGATCACCACTGTTTTGGAGCCATGAAAAGGCAAATTTAAAAAGTGGGGGGTCAGAGACAGCAATAGGGAACTACTCATAACAATACAGCTTGGTAATGGCTACAGTTCCTGTTGGCATCATTCAAGGACTAAATGAAACTAAAAGAAGTATGCTAAAGGAAACAAAAACAAAGGAAAAAAAAACCAGCAGGGATGATCTGCTTTTCCTGAGAACATCAGAAAGAGTGATGAGAGAGTTAAACTAAAAGGCAATATTGGTCCAAGTAATAGTAGTGTGAAATTGGTCCTGAGTGTCTTCAAGTTGGGAAAAAAGGAAGTTCTGAATCGGTTGGTCACAGAAAACGTTGAACAGCCTTCTGGTTGGAGCAGTGGGGTGAAAACCTACCAGCTTTTAAGACACTTCAGACACTTTACATTTATGGCAAACTCCATCCCAGCTTGTCTTTACCACATTATCTTCTTTGTTATCATACTTTTTTCCCATTATTTATACATCTCTGATTGTACAGGGTTTGAGGTGGTTATGCATGCATTAATCCTCTTTTTGGAAGATCTCTTCTCTTTACCTGTGACACAGATTACGGTTAGATTTAATACTTTTGACTTGGAAAAGCTTCAGGCCTCAAGTTCTTGAGCTCAGGTTAACCATAATCAAGGTTTTCAACCCAACTGACTTTACTACTCAATTCCCATATCAGAATAGATCCTTCTGAAATCGCAAAACCTTACCTACTGTCCTACTTTTGTATATTTTCCCTTTAATTTAAATTAAATCAACTTTTTAATTAACTCCATATTAATTAATTACTTAAAGTTATTTTCTCCAAAAAGTACTTCTGGGGGATACTTGATTAAGAAACATATCAGCTAAACACATCTAGGAATACAGAGATCCTTTGGCTATTAGTTGCATTTGTTCTCCAATGTATACCCTGAGAATTAAAATTTCTCAGTGTCATAACTGTCGAGAATAGTGTTTCTCTGTTAATTTTACAGATAACTCTATCCATAGACACATCCATATCTGCTTCCCGGGGTGCAGAGAACACTTCTATCATTAACGGCCCAAATGGAATTTCACCAGACTTCCAAAAAGTGACTTTGGCCCTGGAAGATACCTTTTAATACATGCTTATTCCTTCTTTTTTTTTTTTCTTTTTTTTTAATTTATGTTTTATCATATGCAGTGTTTTTCTGCCATTTTTCCTTTTTTGTTTGTATTTCTGGATAAGCTCAGACCTGTATTTCATATCTGTTTTCTTCTTAGGGAACTGATCAGCCAAGTTCCTTTTGTCTCCAAATGTCTGTTTCCTGTTCTCTGTCACAAGTTCAGGATTCTCCACTTTGCTGTGCAGGTACCTGGCATTTAAGACAACTTCAGAAACTATTAAAAAAAAAATCTGTAAAATGAGCTAAAAAAAAATTAAATGGGCCTATTGTAGTAATTCAATGGCCATGGTACCTCAGTGTCTCACTAACATGCAGAAAATTTGAGATAGCAAGCTAGCAGTATCCAAAATTTTCAGATACAGAAAACAAAGGCAGATTGATTAAATGTTTATCCCAGGTCATACTAGAAGTTTGTGTAGAGTGAAAGAATATTTACTGCAGTTTTCTTGTATCTCCATTCCCACGCCTTAATCAGAATATCTACCTGCCCTCCATCTGCCTGCAAAACAGAGGATAGAAATATTATGGGACTGTTCAAATAGCAATAGGAAAAGAAGACCCTCAATATTCAATGGCCTGTCAAACTTTGTGACAGTTCACCCTTCACTTTTTCCTGGTAGTTATTGTCACAGCCATCTGTATGCTGATTTGTTTAAAACACAGTTTATAGAATATGCAACCAAGCATCTGATCCTTAATGTACACATCTAAATTCTTTGAGCTCTTTGAACATTAGAGAAAAGCAACCATTTGTGACTTTTTAATTGGTGTCAGTTGGCTGTATCATTGTTACTACATGACATATGTTACAAGGACTGTTCCTGCTGAAGGTAAGTGCATAGAATGTCACTTTAGATTTTTTGCAAGTAGCCAGTATCTCATCAGTTTTGCATAGCACATCATTAGCAACATCACACAGTGTGACAGTATATTATGCCTAAATATGAAATGCTGATTCCTAGCTAAAATATATATTATTTTTAGGATGGAAAGCACTTTCTGTATCATAATGTGGGTTCCTGAACCAAAATGATTCTGTGGTCTGTGACAAAATTGCAAGCTGACAGTTCTACAGAGGAATCTTTTACATTTATTCACATTACCAACACATTGCAAACGGTTTCTCTCTCATTTGTTTTGGCCAAGGTCCCCTTAATCCTGTATGAGTGGTAGCAGGCTATTTCCAAGAAGAGAATCTTGAAAGTTTTTTGTTTTAAAGATTTTTTTTTTCCAGTACCAAATTTCCATACTTTCTTTTAGTTGATTGAAGAACATTAAAAGTTATGTTAGTTCCTATTTATATTTCAAAATTTTATAAATTTTTAAAAGAAGTACAGCTACAATTCATACTACTTCTACTTTTATCTGCCCTCAGACAGTAAGAATATGTGCTTTCTCACTCCTATTAATTTGAAGAATAAGAATAGATTCTTTGATTTTAAGACCACATGAGTCTGTTTATCCTCAGGGAAGAATAAGACATGATGTGAAATCCTGGATTCACTGAAAGCACTAGTAGTAACTTCTGCAGAGATGGGATCTTTCCCATTGTTCTGTACATGGAATCTATCTTAAAAATACAGGAGATTCCTGAATACATGTCAGGCTTTAAATTCAATAAGCCTTTTCTGTATCGCTGCTCACTTTCTGGTACTGGATGATTTTTAACCAAGACACATGCTTGCAACCATTAGTAAAGTCTTTGTGAAATACAGTAAATATTCAGATTGAAAATTCCGCTAACACAACAGAAGGGATAGAATAAATATCTTATTATAAATCAAATGACAACTGCTATCATTTATGTGTAACATAAGAGGGCATGCAGGCATATGGACTTGAAGTTCCTAGCCATAAAGAACTTTTAGAAAACAGTATCAGTTTATATGAAACTTAACTATAAACATATCTCTATGTTTACAGGATTGTAATTACAGACTCTACATTTGAAAGAAAACATAGGTGAGATTTATATTAAACAAAAACATGGGAACAGGGAAATACTAGGGGATATATGAACTGATTTTCTGTAAGAAAGAAAATTACCATTTTTTTAAAATGAGTCACCACAAGGTGATATCCAGATAGGATTTGTAGTAGGGTTGATCCTCATGGCACCTCACAGCTGTAACTAAGACTCTTTAAGGTGGCTTTCCCTGGATATAAATGATGAAAATGACCTTAAAGTTCTAATAATCTTTCTGAATGATCTGTTAGTTAAACCAAATTTAATTAAACCAAACTCAGAGCAGGAATGTGACAATTTGTGACCAAGCTCCAGTTTCCTATTTTAAGCGATCAAAAATATTAAGAGCCTTCCCAAAGAGTAGCATCCTTCATTGCTTTTGAGTGTAAAAATGCTAGTGTGAAACATAAAGAAAGATCTCCCAGATGGTGAATTAGGGAGCTTGCCAAGTTACCTGGAGGTCTGGAGGGGTTTGGGCTCCTAAATACCAGGAGCGTGAAGATAACTAATGAAAAGAGTCTGGCACACACTGAAAATCTCTTTGCAGGTGGAATTCAAGATCATGCTCTTCAGCAAAAGCATATCATATCTCTCAGGCTAACAGCTTGGCTTCCTTGCAACATCCCAGTGGGGCCATTCTTCCTCTTCCCACATCATTGTCCACAGCCTCTAATGCTCTGCCCACTTGTTGTAGTCCCAGGTGAGCTCTTCCTTAGCCTGGCAGAAATCATTATAAGGCCAAGCCATGAAGGAAGGCAGAGCACAGCCTATACCTCTTCGGGTTGTTGGTTTGTGCAGCACCTGTGAAGAACATTTAGGATTAAATGAGCATTCTAGCCCATGGACACTGACAGAATGGAAAATCAAAATGAGTCACTGGGCAGATATGTTTTGCCTCTGTGACTGGAATCACTTGCATAGGTTGCAAGCATGGTATGGGAAGCCAGAAGACACATCAGTACCCTAGGAATCTGTGCGGAATGAGAACGCTAATGTGAGACAGTGAGTAAGGTCGAACCTGAGGAATGTTTCCTGCCTATGCCCTTGACTTCTCTTCCTTCATTAACATTTCAGTGCTGTTGTCCTTAATCCTCTTGGTCCTCCTCTGCCACAGTAAGCACTACAAACAGATTCTCTGAAGTTTTGGCATTGCTTGTGACTGGATGTTCAAAAAGACTCAGCTTAGTTCTTGGAGCAGGTCCCAAAGAAGGCCATAGAATCATAGAATCGTGGAATGCTTTGGGTTGGAAAGGACCTTTAGAGGTCATCTAGCCCAACCCCCCTGCAGTGAACAGGGACGATCTGCCGCCCGGACCCATCCCACAGGGAAGTCTGCTGCCTACCTGGGGCCCGGGTTAGGGACATTACGAGGAAACTGCCTGACCTCGTGAGGCCCTCCGATTATTACCCACTGCTGGTTATACAGGTGGGCAGTGACGAGATTGCAGAGAGAAGTCCTAGGCCAATGAAGAGGGACTTCAGGGCACTGGGGCAATTGCTCGCAGGATCGGGAGCACAGGTTGTGTTTTCCTCTATCCCGTCAGTGGTAGCAAGGAACACTGAAAGGAATGGGAAAACTCACCTGATTAACAGGTGGCTCAGAGGCTGGTGCCATCGCTGGAATTTTGGGTTCTTCGATCACAGGGAGGTCTACACGGCACCGGGCCTGCTGGCGGCTGATGGAGATCGGCTGTCTCCAAGGGGGAAAAGGATTCTCGCCCAAGAGTTGGCGGGACTCATTGAGAGGGCTTTAAACTAGGTTTGAAGGGGGAAGGGGATATAAACAGGCCCGCTAGTAAGGAGCCCAGGGGCGGCATGGCAACATTGGGGGCAAAATCGACAGCCCAGCTTAAGTGCATGTACAGCAATGCACGTAGCATGGGCAACAAACAGGAGGAGCTAGAGGCCCTTGTGCAGCAGGATGGCTATGACATAGTCGCCATCACGGAAACGTGGTGGGACGACTCTCATGACTGGAGTGCTGCACTGGAGGGCTATAAGCTCTTCAGAAGGGATAGGCAGGGTAGGAAAGGCGGTGGGGTGGCTCTGTATGTTAGGGAGTGTTTCGATTGCATAGAGCTTGACAGTGGTGATGACAAGGTGGAATGCTTATGGGTAAGGATGAGGGGGAAGGCTGGAAAGGCGGATGTCCTGTTGGGAGTCTGCTATAGACCACCCAACCAGGAGGTGGAGGTAGATGAGGCATTCTATAAGCGGCTGGCAGAAGTGTCGCAATCGCTAGCCCTTGTTCTCGTGGGGGACTTCAACTTGCCAGACATCTGCTGGAAATACAACACAGCAGAGAGGCAGCAGTCTTGGAAGTTCCTAGAGCATGTGGGGGATAACTTTCTAATGCAGCTGGTAAGCGAGCCTACCAGGGGAGGTGCCCCGCTTGACCTGCTGTTTACCAACAGAGAAGGGCTTGTGGGAAATGTCGAGGTCGGAGGCCGTCTCGGGCTTAGCGACCACGACATGATAAAGTTCTCAATTTTGGGTGATGCTAAGCGGAGGGGCACCAAAACTATTACCATGGACTTCCGGAGGGCAGACTTTGCCCTCTTCAGGACCCTGGTTGGGAAAGTCCCTTGGGAGGCGGTCCTGAAGGGCAAAGGGGTCCAGGAAGGCTGGGCCCTCTTCAAGAAGGAAGTCTTAAGGGCGCAGGAGCGGGCTGTCCCCGTGTGTCGTAAGACCAACCGGAGGGGAAATCGACCGGCCTGGCTGAATAGGGAGCTTTTGCGGGGACTCAGGGAAAAAAGGAGAGTCTACCGCCTTTGGCAGAAGGGGCGGGCAGCTCAGGAGGAGTACAGGGATCTTGTTAGGTCCTGCAGGGAGGAAATTAGAAAGGCAAAAGCCCAGCTAGAACTCAATCTGGCCAGTGCTGTAAAAGACAATAAAAAATGTTTTTATAAGTACATCAGCAATAAAAGGAGAGCCAAGGAGGATCTCCATTCTTTGCTCGATGTGGGGGGGAACATTGTCACCGAGGACAAGGAAAAGGCTGAAGTACTTAATGCCTTCTTTGCCTCTGTGTTCAACAGCCAGACCGGTCATCCCCAGGGTACTCAGGCCCTTGAGCAAGAGGATAGGGATAGGGACCAGAATGGAGCCCTCATAGTCCAGGAGGAAGCAGTTAATGACCTGCTATGCCACCTGGACGCTCACAAGTCTATGGGGCCGGATGGGATCCACCCGAGAGTACTGAGGGAGCTGGCAGAGGAGCTTGCCAAGCCACTTTCCATCATCTATCAACAGTCCTGGTTAACAGGGGAGGTCCCTGATGACTGGAGGCTTGCCAATGTGACGCCCATCTACAAGAAGGGCCGGAAGGAGGACCCGGGGAACTACAGGCCTGTCAGCCTGACCTCGGTGCCGGGGAAGATTATGGAGAGGTTCATCTTGAGCGAACTCCACAGGCAAGTACAGGTCAACCAGGGGATCAGGCCCAGCCAGCATGGGTTCACAAAAGGCAGGTCCTGCTTGACCAACCTGATCTCCTTCTATGACCTGGTGACCCACCTAGTGGATGAAGAAAAGGCTGTGGATGTCATCTACCTCGACTTTAGCAAAGCTTTTGACACCGTCTCGCATAATATCCTCCTCGGGAAGCTGGCAGCTCACGGCTTAGACAGGCATACTCTTCGCTGGGTAAAGAACTGGTTGGGTGGCCGAGCCCAGAGAGTAGTGATAAATGGTGTTAAGTCCAGTTGGCGGCCGGTCACGAGCGGTGTTCCCCAGGGCTCTGTTTTAGGGCCAGTCTTGTTCAATATCTTTATCAATGATCTGGATGAGGGGATCGAGTGCACCCTCAGTAAGTTTGCAGACGACACCAAATTGGGTGGGAGTGTCGATCTGCTCGAGGGTAGGATGGCCCTGCAGAGGGACCTGGACAGACTGGATCGATGGGCCGTGGCCAACTGTATGAGGTTCAACAAGGCCAAGTGCCGGGTCCTGCACTTCGGTCACAACAACCCCATGCAACGCTACAGGCTTGGGGAGGAGTGGCTGGAAAGCTGCCTGACCGAAAAGGACCTGGGGGTGTTAGTAGATAGCCGGCTGAACATGAGCCAGCAGTGTGCCCAGGTGGCCAAGAAGGCCAACAGCATCCTGGCTTGTATCAGGAATGCTGTGGCCAGCAGGAGCAGGGAGGTGATTGTCCCCCTGTACTCGGCGCTGGTGAGGCCGCACCTGGAATACTGTGTCCAGTTTTGGGCCCCTCACTACAAGAAAGACATTGAGGTGCTGGAGCGTGTTCAGAGGCGGGCAACGAAGCTGGTGAAGGGTCTGGAGAACAAGTCTTATGAGGAGCGGCTGAGGGAACTGGGGTTGTTTAGCCTGGAAAAGAGGAGGCTGAGGGGAGACCTTATCGCTCTCTACAACTACCTGAAAGGAGGTTGTAGTGAGGTGGGTGTTGGTCTCTTCTCCCAAGTAGCTAGCGATAGGACGAGAGGAAATGGGCTTAAGCTGCGCCAGGGGAGGTTTAGACTGGAAATTAGGAAAAATTTCTTTACGGAAAGGGTGGTCAGGCATTGGAACAGGCTGCCCAGAGAGGTGGTGGAGTCCCCATCCCTGGAGGCGTTTAAAAAACGGGTAGATGTGGCACTTCGGGATATGGTTTAGTCTGGTCTACCCTTGATTAGTCTAGAGTGGGCTTGGTAGTGTAGGTTAATGGTTGGACTGGATGATCTTAAAGGTCTTTTCCAACCTAGATGATTCTATGATTCTATGATTCTATGACAGCTTTAACAGATCAGGTTGCTCAGAGGCCCAGCCAACCTGACCTTGAATGTTGCCAGGGATGGGGCCTCTACCACCTCTCTGGGCAACCTGTTCCAGTGCTTGGCTACCCTCATTGTAAAAAAATTTCTTCCTTATATCCAGTCTAAATCTATTCTTCTTCAGTTTAAACCCGTTATTCCTTGTTTTGTCACAACAGGCCTTGCTAAAATGATTGTGCCCAACATTCCTATAGGCCTCCTTTACATACTGAAAAGCTGCAAGAAGGTGTCCCCACAGCCTTCTCTTCTCCAGGCTGAACAACCCCATCTCTCTCAGCCTGTCTTCGTAGGAGAGGTGCTCCAGCCTTCGGATCATTTTGGTGGCCCTCTTCTGGACCTGCTCCAGCAGGTCCATGTCCTTCTTGTGCTGAGGGCCCCAGAGCTGGATGCAGTACTCCAGATGAGGTCTTACCAGAGCAGAGTAGAGGGGCAGAATCACCTCCCTCGACCTGCTGGCCACGCTTCTTGTGATGCAGCCCAGGATACGGTTGGCTTTCTGGGCTGCAAGCACACATTGCCGGCTCATGTCCATCTTTTCATCCATCAGTACCCCCAAGTCTTTCTCTGCAGGGCTGCCCACAATCCCTTCATCCCCCAGCCTGTATTGATATCAGGGGTTGCCCCGTCCCAGGTGCAGGACCTTGCACTTGGCCTTGTTGAACCTCATGAGGTTTACACAGGCCCACCTCTCCAGCTTGTCCAGGTCCCTTTAGATGGCATCTCGTTCTCCTGGCGTGTCAACCGCACCACTCAGCTTGGTGTCGTCTGCAAACTTGCTGAGGGTGCACTCGATCCCACTGTCTATGTCATTGAAGAAGATATTAAACAGCACTGGTCCCAGTATGCACCCCTAAGGGACTCCACTTGTCACCAGTCTCCATGTGGACATCGAGCCATTGACCACTACCCTCTGGATGTGACCATCCAGCCAATTCCTTATCCATTGAACAGTCCACCCGTCAAATCCATATGTCCCCAATTTGGAGAGAAGGATGTTGTGGGGGGCCATGTCAAAGGCTTTACAGAAGTCCAAATAGATGATATCTATTGCTTCTCCCTTGTCCACTGATGCACTTACTCCTTCATTGAAAGCCACTAGGCTGGTCAGGCAGGACTTGCCCTTGGTGAATCCATGCTGGCTGTCTCAAATCACCTCCATGCTCTTCTCCGTATTAGCTCAGGTAACAGGAGTATGCAGTCAAGCTACAGAACTGGCTCACAGTCAAGTGCCAGTACTTTATTGTGAAATGGTGATAGCTGACTCGTCTTCTAGGGAGAGGTAGTCTGCAGCTGTGGGATTAGTGTTACAGTGACCTGATTAGTGGTTGTCTCAGCTAGACTGTGGTCTTGCAACAGAGACAACCGGCTCAGAGCTGTGGATGGTTAACTCCTGTCTTCCTTGGATATAATCTTGGGCCATGTTATAAGTTTTCTTCATGTCTGGTACTGATCACGGGCTGTCTATAACTGTGTTGCATCAAAAAGACAGCGCTTTAAGGATTCACTTGTAAGAAGGAACAAACACGGTCATCAAAGCCATCATTGTTAGCACAGTGATTGGTTGTACTGCTGCAGCGGCAGAATCTGAAAGACCTGTGTAAGTATTCAATTCTGTCTTCATATATGAAGATGTTTCTTACAGTTAAAAAAAATGTTTCCGCCAGGTTAAAATTATTTTTGCATCTTGTGAATCCTTCCCAACTATATCAATGGCAGTTACAGAAGAAGGGACTAAAACTACTAGGTAAATGAGGCTTTGTTTAATTTATTCATGACAGTAAAATGACATCAGACATCACCTCTTGAAAGAACATTTGTTATAGATTCCTTACAGAATTAAGGAATGGCTAAAAATTATTCTCATATATTAATCTTTTGTGAAGAGATCTAAACTGTGAGAAGATATTTTAATGTCATTTAATAAAAGCATTATGCTTTTATTAAACAAACATTTTATTAAATCAAACATTGTGTTTGAAGGAGGCAGACATAGGAGAATTAATTGAAATCACAGTTTTATGCAAGAAGTTATGGATTCTGCAAATTAGAAAGTCCAGGAGAGAATGAAAGGTCTTTATAATTGTAGTAAACTCTTTGGAACATGATGTAGGCCAAAGACTGTCCTCATACAACACTTATTCAAGAAAAACATAGAAATATGTGTATAGTGAATAAAACATGGATTTTTTTCAAGGAAATATTAATTATTTTCAGTCTCATTACATTCCATTTTAGACAGGGACAATACATTGAACTGCTTTCATGAGCTGCAGCTTCTAAAAGATATTTAGAGTTTAGTGCTGAATTGGATACAGACATCACAAACACAGAACTTACTCTGCATGTCTGACAGTTATCAGAAAAAGTCTCTCTCCTTTGCTTTTGAAGATAATGCCATGACACCAGTCATGAGGTCTCATTTTTTTATCAGTTATGAAACTTAAATAATTTCTTTTTTTTAACAATTATTCCTTAATTCATAATCCATTAACAATGTTAAACTCTAATTCTCAGCACAGAGCTTGTGGGGAAAAAGGTGCAACAACTAAAATACAGAAAAGGAATGTTGATATCACCAGTTCAGTCACAGGGGCAGACACAGGCAGAAGATTGAATTTCTCAACAATTCATACATATGTTTAAGATATATATGTAACAAAGGTGATAGAACTCCTTTTTTCCACTTTCATGTTTGAGAAACAACACATTTTCTGCTCAGAAGTACAGCTAGTTACACTGGTCCATGTCTTTATGTAAACTAAACTGTGTGATCTTGGTGAGGCAGGGAGCCACAAAGAAATTCTCAGTGACTCTTCTTCAACAGCATATCAAGTATGTGAGGCTGAAAAGATCTTCACATTAGTTGGTGTTTCTCTTTCCAGTACTGAGGTCTTGTTTCCAGGTCCTGTTTCTAATACTAAAAGTTTCATTTGGTTGAGCCAATGTGTATCAGGGTATATTACTTATGTAAATATATTTCATGATTCTAAGATTCTATATGTAAAGGTATGTAGTAATATGGATATATGTAATATAACCTGCATATGTATGTATACCTACATATATACAAGTTCAAACCTGCCTTTGAGTCCAAATTAACCTGGCATCCAAATTAATTTGGCGTGGTATGTTTGCACTTGAGCATGGGCTTTGGCAAACCTGAGAGACAGCAGGAACCTGTGTCCTGCATCATAAGCCTTGATGCCTGACTGAGGATTTGCCCTCTGATCAGATGCGTAGTCACATTACCCCAGTCCCTTTGTCCTGAAAATCTTTGCAACAGCCTCTTGTGGGTTTTGGGCCCCTCGCTACAAGAAAGACATTGAGGTACTGGAGTGTATCCAAAGAAGAGCAACAAAGCTGGTGAAGGGTTTGGAGCACAGGTCTTATGAGGAGCGGCTGAGGGAACTGGGGTTGTTTAGTCTGGAGAAGAGGAGTCTCAGGGGAGACCTTATCGCTCTCTACAACTACCCAAAAGGGGGTTGTAGCAAGGTGGATGTCAGTCTCTTTTTCCAGGTAACAAGTGATAGGATGAAATGAAACAGTCTCAAGTTGCACCAGGGGAGGTTTAGATTGGATATAGGAAAAACTTCTTCACCGAAAGGGTTGTCAAGCATTGGAACAGGCTGCCCAGGGAAGTGGTTGAGTCCCCATCCCTGGAGGTATTCAAAAGATGTGTAGGTGTGGTGTTTAGGGACATGGTTTAGTGGTGGACTTGGCAGTGTTAGGTTTACAGTTAGACTCTATGATCTTAAAGGTCTTTTCCAATCTATATAATTCTATGATTCTATGATTCTATGTTCTCCAACTCTTTCTGGGAAGTGGCATTGCCTGCAGCAAGGGAGAGCCCTGATGGCTGCTCACTGCTCTTCTGAGAAGGTGCGTGGTAATGCTGGGGTGTGTAACCACCAACTGTGGCCCAAGCAATGGGCATACTTTATTTCACCATCAGAACCACACCCTGCCATCACAGATGCTTCAGATGTACATTTACTCTCTACTTCCAAGCTGTTTAGCTTTACCACTCAAATACTGTGACACCCCCCCCCCCCCCCCCCCATTTTTTCTTATTTCCATCTCTCCAAGTTCCAACTGCAGTCACTGTCATTCCCAATGTAAGGTAGCTGCAGACTGACTAAGCTGCCTGACATCTGTGAAGATAAGGCATTAAGAATGAAAAGAATTCACTAGAAAAGTAGAATTTATTGTTCTGATGTACTGGGACTGTTAGTCTTAATTATGTATATTTGGTTTTCATGGTGCCATGAGGATGATTGGAAATGTCTAGAGAGACTATAAGTAACAACCTTTTAATGGTCATCCAACATTTAAAAGGTCTGAGAGAGCTGTTAGATTATTTTATTTTACAAAATTATTTTTATCTTTGATGGGTTATTTTCACTTTTTCTGACTTTAGCATAAAAACCACAATTCACTGTCCTGAGTCCCTATCACAAATAACCTTGCTATAGCAAACCAAATAGCTGTAAATGTCATCACAAAACACCTATGAGAAGTCAAAAATGGTTAAGACATTAGGTCCAGCCCATAAGATGTAGTTGCACAGTGCGTCCTTTTCACATGACTGTTACACCTTTGTAATTGTACCTCTGAAGAGTCAAGCCTCATCCAAGGCTTTACTGCTGAGTTCTGCCCCAGCTTGTCTGGATCACATCAGTGACAGAACTTGGCACCACTCTCTAAACTCCCTTCATGGATATAGCTTGAAGTGGGGAAATCATTCCCTTGCCTGTAGTACTTTTTTTGCTTTCTTTATTAAATCCATTATGAATTTTACCTCCATTTCACACTGTGCCCACATATAGTGACGAAAATTCCTGTCCTTGCTCGAGCTTGCTAATCTTAAAACTGTAGAGTCTGTGCTTCCGCTATCTCTTTGGAAGCTGTATGATATAGATAATATTGTTGACCTGTCTAATGCTGTTAAATGGTCCCTCCTAGTCTGTTTACAGTTTTCCTGCCAAGCTGGGATCAGAACTATGACCTTTTGCCCCACCTCATATGTCTAAGCCTTAACTTGTCAATCATACCAGATTTTCTGCTTTTGCTGTGTTTCAGCAAGGTTATTATGATGTGCTAAGGCCATAAACCCACTTACTCTCTTGTGGAAGTCCAGCACATATGGTACCACAGACTCCTCTGATGCTTCCAGCACGATTTTCTGCTTGTCCCTCGCAAGATCAAGGAGCTCTTTCACCCTCCTGCAAACAGGAGCGTGTACGGCATAAGCCCCATGGTCTCTTCTGAGACCCCTTGACATGCAAGCAGAGATCGCTGTACTTATTTGTCTTCTTATCCCTACTTTTGGCTTTGTAGGTCTCAACATGACTTTGGCTGTCCAAGTAGATCCTCACAAACCCCTCCCCATTCTCTTGTCCTCACGTTGCTGGTAATGATAGAGGAAGATCTAGAAACTTCAGTCCCAAAATCACCTTCAGAGTACTTTGAGGGTATTCAGAAAATATTTGTGTTTTGTTTGTGCCTTTCCTGATGAATTTCCTTCTTAACCAATCTCAAAGGGCCATCCCATCACATGACTTTATAATTCAAAATGTACTTAAGAAGATACAAAATATTTTGGTTTGAAATACAGTAGAAATTATTCAGCAAAACAGCGCCCAATATTATCTGTGATCAAAAATAGATGAAATGGGAAGCAGAAGAATACACAAATTGGTAAAGAGGCCAAATAAACTTTTAGCTGGTCACTTGTTTTGTCTCTAACAGTGGACAGTACCAGATGAGGCAGAGGACATTTTAAGAGAGTGTGATGTATAATTGTTAAACTTTGCTCATACAAAGTTCCTTTATAGCCCCTATTGTAATATTCCTTGAAGCAGGAATCTCTCTCTCTCTCTTTTTTTTAAACCTTAATCTTTTTTTTTTTTTAATTGCTTTTAATAAATTTTACCTCAGCTGAAGAAGCAACGTTTCTTGTAGTCTTGAAAGACTTCTTTTAGGTGGAAACTTAATTGAAAGCTACTAACAATATGGAGAAATGTAAGGCAGAGGAACTCTGTCATAAAGACCACATATCCTTCTTGGATATTGGACTTATTTCTTTTTTGTTTCTTTTGATCTTGTCTTCCAAACAGGTATCTAAAAATATGTAGTACACATTGTACTAATGTCTTGGAGAAAAGAAATGCTGGGAATATCTCACAAGATAGGAATATTTCTGTCATATATCATATTAATTTTTTACACTTCTGAACAAACATACTGTCCTAGTCATTGTGTCTTGTACGAACTTGTGAGGGTCACAATTCTAAATGCCAGCTATATTTAACTTTATTTCTGTGTTTTTCCTTTTATATACAATGCATTTTATTTATCTTAAGAGTCTTTTAAGGCACTGTTTTGTACAGGTGCTTAGGAAGAATCACATCAATACTTTTAATGTTCTAATTATGTAGCTTAATTTCACATCTGGAAGTTTTACTGTGCGATAATTGAAAGACTTTTTTAATCTGAAGAGAAAAAGGAGATCTTATTCAGTATGAAATCAGACTGACATTGTAACATTTGGATTAATGAATTTTTTGTTAATTTTAGAAGACTTACCTTCCAAAGTAATTTAAGGTTTCTGTGTTTGTTGATATTGCTTTTTAATGTGACAACTGTGACATGCATTTCCACAACAGATGGATTAATGTCATTTTTTGTAAAATTACTTCACCTAGACAGGTGTTTCCTGTATATGTTTGACATGAAATTAAACATCGCTCCAGATGTTCTGTTTGTAGCAAAGCCAGTTAATTTTATTAGAACATTTAATCACAGATCAACAGCGTAATAGAAATGCAGTCTATGTGAAGCAGATATTTAACAGAACTTCCTAATGTGGAAGAATCTATATATGGGAATGAGGTACACAGTTTTGTAGGTGAATCCCATAAATGTACTGATGCAGCATGCTACATTTTTTGAATTTAGACCTGAAGTCATGTTATTTGCTTACCTAAAAGAATTTTCACACAGGATAGTCATTTTTGATTAGAGGATATTGATAGCATATACTCTTCCTGATGTTTACCCACATATATATAATCTCACTAACCTAAGGTAGAGTTTAAAAAGAGTGTATTAGGAATTAAAAGAGATTCCTTACTTTTGAGTGTGAGGAGTCCTGCACTGTTTTAAAGCTTGGTACCCTTCTGTTAATCTAGAGTTGCATATATTCACAAGTAATTGCCCTGCTTGCAATGCATGCACTAAGATCTTTTATGCCAAACTTAAATATCATTACATGCCTAGCTATTCTTCCATTAAGATTAGCTATAGATTTCCCATTAATTATTACATCAGATTTATTCATCATTAATAAATTAGATCTCTGTGTTCTGTCACAGACCACTTGGGCCTCATGAAACAAGTGAAGAGAAAGCTTGAATGTAGCCCTGGTGATTCCAGGGTAAATGTAAAAATATTCATAATTTTTTACTTTGAAATATTAGTTTATGTATATGGACTAATAACAACTTAAACCCCTGTGATGATTGATGTTTTTTGTTGGCCCGTCACCTCATTGTATAGAAGTTTGTTTTAATGAGTTTCTCTAATGAATATTTTATATTGATACTTGGATGAATGGCATATGGTAAATGCAAGGTAAATTACAGCTCTTTAAATAAATATTTTTCATAAATTATTTATTTTGTGATGCCTGTATTGGTTAGATGTCATGTCAGATGAAGACTGGAAATTATTTACTCTAATACTTATTTGAGAGTTGAAAAAGTAAAAGACTTTTAATTATTAACAAGCTTCCAATATACTTGTGTAATTTATGGGAAACTACCATAAATTGTGTAAGATTACAATTTTGCGAGGACAGTTTTATTTGTGTCATGCAAAATAGAACAATCTCTTGTGTCTTTACAAGAAATTTTATTTATTCATACAAAAAAAATATTGTGCTGTTCCTGCTAAAACATATTTTGATGAATTTCTGGCTTCCAAAGGATTATGAGTTCTTGTCAACTGTCATTATTTCCAAGATAAGTTCCCGGTTATTTTTAATGGTGCCAAAAATTAAAGTTAAAAATCAGCAAGAACATATGTAGTGGATTGAGTGACCCTGGTTTGTGTTGGAGTCCACGACTCTTACAAATGAAGCTGCAGAACATAGCTATTTCAATGCTTAGTAATGAACCAGTTCTAGATCCCCACTGAATTATTCCCACTGTTATTATTCTCACTGAAATTAGAGAAAGCTGAGAGCATTTTAGCATCACTCAGAACTGAACCATTTTTTCCTTCAGATACACCAATGCCTACCATAAAAAAACAAACCACAGATGTGCAAGACAGCCACTGGAACACAAGCACAAAACTGCAACAGTGTCTAGATACGGGAATCTTTAAATGGGCCATGTTAGAGATGAGTACAGTTTATTTGTGCTCACCTGAAGATAACTGACCAAAAATGGGATATTTTAACTTTAGACATCACCTATTATGCATACTCCTTGAAGACTAGGAGCTAATTTCATTACTAATATATGCCATATGCTTTCTAGAATAAACAGAGCAGGGTCCTCCAAAACTGTAAGTAAATCAAGTAAATCAACCGTTTTAAAGGTATTTTTATACCTCTTTAATCTAAATTTATAATTTGGGGTATAATTCTGATATGGAACTTTTTCTCATATATATACATACACAGTGGTCTTTGCACACTTCAGGATGGTGGCTAAATGCATGAACTAGTATTTAGCAAATAAAATATTTTGAAAAGACTAATATATCACTGCTTTTACAGAATTTTTAAGGAATAGTCTATGAAAGTGGTACATAGTGGCTATTGACTATACAAACTAAGTGGAAGTGTGAAGGCACTTCATGTCATGTGGTAGTCCTCTCATGGAGGTGAATGGCATGTTGCATTGTTTCTTCAATTAAGTTAAGTCTTAGTCTAGTGGCCAGTTCAAAACTGAACTGGTTTATTATGCCTTACAATTTTCTTCAAGGAAAGCTTGTGTTCATTTGTTAGGAACACTTCTGTTACAACTGATATTTTGAGTTCACGCAAGTAAACTTCCCGATAACTATATTTAAGATAGTGGGTGTATTTCCTGTTACATTTGGACTCCTTACATCAGGGACATATTGGATTATAAATCATTTGAAAAAGAAAAAAATGAAACATTTCATTTTAGGCATATTTTTAAAATATTTGTCTTAGTTTTCTTCCAATGCTTTGGCTATGGTCATGTGTGATTTAACAGGACTAATAACACAAAGGAATAGCATTTTTTCTTGTCTACTCCAGAAAATAACAAATATTCAGAGCATTATCATCCAAATTTCCAGTTAAGGAGAAATCAGGGGGATGGATGTAACTGTATGTTATTCAGTATTATTTTATTTTGCGTGTACACCAACTCTGCAAAATAATGGTTGCAGACACTAGGCCATTCTTTCAGTCCAATACTAAAATGTTTATCCAAAACTGTAGTTCTCCTTTTTCAACAAAACAACAGTAATCAGAGACCAAGACAAAGAAAAAATTCTTTTAGTATTTTGGAACTTCTTTTACCTAGACCAATAAAAACCAAGATAATAACACACATTATATTTCCCCAAAACTGAACATTTGTTCATATTTTAAAGAAAAAAAAAATTGAAGATGATATCTAAAGGCCATGGATGATGATTGCTATAATGATATTGCTGTGAATATTTGCCTTAGAAACTGTTCAAAGAAATGGTACACATCATATATTAAGGCTGTCAACAAATTCAGGCAGCCATTCATATAAAAGCCACATATAAGCTGTGTTTTCTGTTTTGTTTCATTTTGTTTTTTCACACCTATACCTTCTTTTCTGAAGAATGTTAACCTCTGTCTACGCCCAACCCCTTTCAAAAATTACACCTCATATTGGAAAATTCTGCTTCACAGATTGACTGTAGTTTTTTATTATTACAGGCTGATTCATACAACCTGATTTCCTATTCTGTCTTTAGAAACCTCAGTAATGTTAGTAGCCTCATCTTTTTGTAAATGTTATTCTATTTAAGTTTTTGATTTGTCTTCTCTTGGATTCTACTAAGTAAAGAATCCTGTTCCAATAAGTACAAAAATCTCACGCATGAATGTGCATGTATAAACTAGTGATGAGTATGTGTTACAGGTCCCCCTCTGTGCTGGATCCACAGGAAATATATGTCTGTTGTAGCCACAGCTACAGGGGATTGGTTTGTTTTTTCAAGCTGTAGTAGCTCATGCTGTTAGCTCTGGAGGTGCCTGGTGTAATCTACAGTGAGTTATCCAAGATGGTATCTGTTACACTAATGCACAGATGCCACACAAGCATGTTCATTGCACAATTCTGTTGCATAGTTCTGCAGCATAGACTGAAGGTTACACTAGACTTTGGGTGGAAAAGCGTTTTGTGGAGGAAATAGGAGAAATTATTCTATCTCTTATTCTTGCAGGTGGAATGGGTCTGCAGATGCCATTCCCTCCTGGCGCTCATTCTGGAGCGTCTCTGTTTCCTCACTAACCACATCACCATGATGTCTGACCAGGAACAGTTCAACACCCCAATATTTCATAGCAATGAACTCTATAGATAGTTTGCCATCAAGAGAAGGCTTTGCAGCAAGGCTGGTAGCTCAGCTGGAAACTATGCTGTCTCCAGAGCCCAGTGTGTTGCTGCTCAGACAGCTTTCCGTGCTGGTGAGCACTTGTAGTTTGCCACCAGGGGCTCCTTAGTCTGTCAGACCTAGACTGTCAGTTGTGTTGGGAAGCACTTTTCACCAGAGTCAGAAGACATTACACAGAGAGTGCAGACATTGTTAAGAGGTATGAGAGGACAAGAAAAGGGGTGGAGGGTTGAAATATGAAAGTGTTCGGAGTCAGGAAAAAGACTGGGATGGAAGGGGCAGGGAGTTTGAGTGGGAATTTGGAACTGGCATGCATCTACCCCATTGTTATCTATGATTAATGACCACCTTATGCTCTGGGGACAGGAAGGGGTCACACGACATGGCTAGAGGCCTTGCAGCACACCACATCCTACACCTAATCATTACACATATGCCTACGGGAAATAGATGTTAATGCTGATGAACTCAGAATAAAGATTTAACATCATGGTGAGAATTGCATGGTACTGGTGACTTACTATGTGCGCTTTTACCCACCAGGGGTGAAACAGTGCTCTTTGTAGAGTCTGCTCTGTGTAGACTGTTCATGGAACTAGCAGCTAGCAGACCAGCCAAGGCACGTTGCAAAGGAG